>NW_024100138.1:0-600000 GCF_016545835.1 Crotalus tigris | reverse complement strand
ATCTAGACACTTGACTTCAATACAGCTTGTTCACACCAGTTCAGCAGAACCAGTAGCTAATTTTTTGTTGCCCAGGCCCAACATGCTAGACACACGGCATCCACAAAGAGAACGGGTTGTTCACGTATTTGAATCTCATCACTGCTTCAACATTATTGAAGGACAGACCTGAAAAAAGTCATAACTGTCTCCTTCCAAGATAATTTTCAACATATGTAACTGAACCTGAAGTGCTAGGCCAAGGTTTGTTCTATAGATGCTAACACCAGTGCTTTTTCTGTAAAAAAAAAAAAAAAGTGCCGGAACTCACACACATCATACAACCCGTCTTTCCTACCCTACAAGATTCCATCCAAAATAGGTGCTAGAACTCAGTTCTGGGTGTTCTATGACAAAAAAAACCCTGGCTAACACTAATATTGTGAACACCAAAATACAAGAGAGAATTCTTCTATTGGAATCTGGATTAAGTAAAGATGCATTTATCTTTTACTCCGATAATAATGCATTGACATATTTGTGGAAGGAAGGAAAAAGTTATTTGCAGTGATTACTTCTAATGAACAATCTACAGGAAGCTTTTATTGGTGGTAATAGGCTGATTTCAGTCTGATTTCAAAAATGTTGCCAGATTTTAGAAACATTTTTATCCAACTGATCTTTTCCATAGACTCAGCAATAGCCTTAGAGTTGGCACCTCTGCTACAGACAGCTTTTTGTCTTAAATAATGCAAACCATGAAATGCTTAGAAGCCCTAAGCCACAGGGCCTACATTTCATTGCCACTTGTTGCTTAATTTGCCACCTTGCACAATTGCTTATCTAGCAACCACCAACTAGGCCAAAAAACACCCAGATGACTTGCAGAAATGGCCAATTATTATTACACAATTAGCCACTTTTCATCGTCAATTGCTATAATTATACAAATGCAAAAACTAACCACTTATACTACAAATACGCTTTTATACATACAATTTGTATGCTGGCACATTAGGAAAAAAAGAAAGAAAAAAGTGTCTAGCATGGCAAAGAGCCTGAAAGCACAGAGAGCAGTAGGGGTTGGTAAGTAAACAACTTAAAAAATTCTGATCTGTGTGAAGTCATTTCTTTGCTGTAGGTCAGAAATAATTTGAGAATATTAATTATAGGTATTTATCATAGTTTATACAGTTCTTTTGTGGGGTCTTGTCGGTGATCAAAGTTGCTTCTTGAATGCCTGTCATCAAATGGCCTAACAATAGTGGGGATAGCTTATTTGCTAAATCTAATATACCATTAAATTGACTCATTTTCCTCTATTCTTAGTCATTAGCATCCTGATAAAAGGGACAGTTCTATTGAAACAAACTTGATTTGTTGCAGTCCGGTGTGCTAATTATATACATCTCAATTTACTGTTTGGATTATCTTTTTACACCCAGATTTACCACAAAGACATGAGAGGTGGCCTGTCTAAAACTGGCAACATCTAGGAAAATGTGAACTAAAGGGAAATGGTCCAAGGAGTATAATTTTAAAATGCAACAGGATATTGATGATATAAACTTCTGAAGCCATGAACTAATATATTTGCCTTGTTTGTCAGACTTGTACCTTCTGTGACAATTGGGGTGAAGATTTAAAAGCTCAAATCACATAAAACAATGAAAAATGTAATATGAAAGTCCCACCTAAAACAGGAAAGTGCTAACTCCAATTATTTGCATAAAATGGAAATAGTCTCTTTCCTATTTCTGAACTTTTATCTAATAATAGGGGCAAAACACTGTAGTAGAAAGGCAACAAAGAATTAGACAAATGATAGATGAAGAGATTTATGTCCAGGGATCACTTCTGATGTTTTTTAAAAAAGCTATTAATGAAAAGAGAGAAAAAAACTTTACTGTAACCATACTAATGGAACAAAATTTTGTTTAAATAAAATGGTTTTGGTTATCATGTAGGTTTCGAATCACATATGATTTTGCTATCTAGTAACTTCTATATACAAACTATTCAACTCTGTGGGCATGTTCTCTGTTATGGACAATTTTTACTCTCATTTCCCAGATATTCTAGTGCTACAGGTGATTGAAGCACACTGTGATCACCATAGCATTTTTGATGTATTGCCACACTGCCTAATATGTCCATGGATAATTAATTAGTAATTATTCTTACATAACAATAATATTAAATTTATATGCTGCTCACTTCCCAATGACACTGGGCAGTTAGCTATGTATCAGCTATGTATCAGCTTGAGATAATCATCCAATAATCTTTACTGTGGTGAAATAAAACATTACATTTAACCAATAGGAGCCTTGAGAGACAATTCCTGGTCATTCCAATAGGAATCTCATTTCAGGTAGACATCTTTTCATTTTCCAACTATTCTCATCAATACCATCCAGTACCATGTTAAGCTCCCATTCTAACCCTAGTGTAATGGGGAGTATCACCCAAAGAACTCACACAAAATGCCTAATTTACATACTAGTCCTCAAGAATATAACTGTACTGAAAGCATTCCAAATATAGTTTTGGAATGTATATATGTATTGTATGTAGGCCCCTTTGAGTGAGTTTTGACTCTTAGTGACTACCTGGACAAGTCCATTCAGTCTTCTTTGCAAAGTTTTTTTTTGGGGGGAGGGGAAGTGGTTTGTCATTGCCTCCTTTTTAGAGCTGGGAGAAAGTGACTGGCCCAAGGTCACTTAGCTGGCTTTGTGTCTAAGGTAGGACTAGAACTCATGGTCTCCCAGTTTCTAGCTCAAGGTCTTTAACCATTACACCAACCTGGCTCTGCCTTTGGAAGGCTGCATATCTTTAAAATGAATCATAAGTTCTTCCTCAATTGTCAAACCAAAAATCTTTCTTGTGCCTGATAGGGAAAAAAAAAAACATGCATTTGTTGGTTTGAGTAATTCAGATGTAATATATACTTGTATATAATGAACAACTAGATCCTAGAAGTCAAAAGAGATTCCAAAATCAAGCTGTATTTTTTTTAAAAAAAAAAAAAACAACCTCTCCCAGTCCATTATTTAGAATTAAGTTCCCTCTTTTAAATGAATTCTCAAGAATTAATTTAGCAAAGGAATATTTTCTGGACTTCTACTTCTTTCTAGGATGGACAAATGGGATAACTTATTCAGTGACCAGTGAAACCATGAAAGGTTTTTCACTAGGACCTCAAGAAATCTATTGAATTTGTTAGCCTCACCATGCTTTTTTTTCCTCCCTAACCTCTTCCCCTTCTTTTCCTTTCTTTATCAGGCTGATATACTTCTGAATTGTTAAAAAACAGCTACTCAAAGGAGGATTTAACCAATTCTCATGGTGCTCTGGGTACGAGGGAGATATATTTATATCTGGACTATGTAGGGGCCGTAACATGGCTAGACCTAGGTGACCTTTATTCTCCCTTTGGTTCAAAAAGAGACAGCTGGAATGCAATTAAAATGCAGTGTTACTTTGCAGTAAAACCTTAGCAACCCAATCAGTTATTGTCTTTTCCCTTTTTTTCCAGCTTAGTGTGAACTTCCCTGCTTCACTCTCCCTCCTTCAATGGTACCCTTTCAATTCTCATCAGTTCTAAAAAAAAAAAAAAGCCTTGTCACATCGTATGGTTTGATATTGGAGACATACTCAATTCTTAATATCCCCCACCCTCCGCACAATCTTGTTGAAAACTCAAATTAATAATTTTCACATATTGCTCAACTAAGCAAAATGGGTCTTTCCCCTCCCCTTTAATAAAACCAGATATCTTTTTTGTAATGCAATACTTGATACATATTGATTAATATGTCTGTGAGTGAGGCGTGCTTTTGAGAGACTCATATTTAAATGTCAAGCCTGAAATCAAACTGTAAATATTTTTTTTTTTTTTGTTAAAAATGGCTCTTTTGTGTAGGTGGCAGAATTCATATGTGCTGAAACAAAGAGTTGATTAAAATCTAAAAAACAAATTTACATTTGTAGGGAGTTCCAATGCTGTTGTTTTCATTTGTTATATGCCTTTACCTGGCATGCTATTTCACCCTTCATGACACACGTCAATACCTCCTTTATGTCTGGCTATTACCACTCATTTAAAAATCTATTTTACATGATTCTTTCAGCCAAAAATGGACTGTAATGACACAGAATACAAAATGTGCTTCATAAATTCTCTTGGAATCAATACTTTGGCTGGAAATTTGTCAGTCTCTCCAAGTCATGCATCATTAAACTTTACTGTTATTACAATGGACTGTGCATCAGAGTTCAGTACAAAGTGCCCCTTGGCCAAACATGCTTTTTTTTTTCCCAAGCAAGGAAAAGGACAGATGACCTAAATGCTTTTACCAACAGGCCATTCCAAGAGTTGTCCAATTATTCAATATAAATGGTAGAAATATCTCCAACAGATGAAAATTCACATAGCCATGGTAGAACCATTTAGAGATTACTCAGAAGGAGTGGGAGATAAAGGCTGAATCTTTGGCAGCAGTGAGAGACTAATTATAAAAGATGGACATGAATCGTTATAACTGCATAGAAAATAAGAATCAAGAAATTAAAAGAGATGGGAATTATTTAAACTTTACTATTATTTCACCATTACTGTAAAGCAAACTTTCTTAAGAGCTGCAGCTGAGGAGAAAATAATTTTGTTTCTCTTGTGCGGCCTATTATAAGCAAGAGCAGGGGTGGGCAACGATAGCCGCTTTATGTCCTGTGGACTTCATCTCCCAGAATTCCTGAGCCAGTTCAGGAATCCTGGGAGTTGAAGTGCACAGGTCGTAAAGGGGCCATTGTTGCCCACCCTTGAACAAGAGCATTCAGTTTTCACTGATTATTGCTGATTCATTATTCCTCCATCAGTTACTTCAGGTTGCAGTGCTGGAGGACAAACTCACAGGTGGAAACTTGCCTACCTTTCAGTAGTTCTGTCTTTTTGACAGTCCAGTTAGTTAATGAAAATGGAATAAAGAAAGAGACACCTTATCCTTTGCCTGCAGCAAGAGAATGTTTGAGGCAAAACTTTGTTGTGTCTTTTAATCTTCAATCAACAGCTGAGGTAGGAGCTTCAAAAAAATCATCCCTAGCCCTGAAAAAAACAGTAATTATAAATCTTTATCTATCTATCTATCTATCTATCTATCTATCTATCTATCTATCTATCTATCTATCTATCTACCTACCTACCTATCTCTGCTTTCATTATTTTGATAAATAATTCAGGGCAGCAAACATACCTGATACAACTTCTTCCTTCTATTTTTTCCATAACAACAACCCTTTGAGGTGGGTTGGGCTGAGAAAAATTGACTGGCCCAAAATCACCCAGCGGGTTTTCATACTTAAAGCAGGACCAGAACTCATGGTTTCTCAGTTGTTTCTAACCTGGTGCCTTAACCACTAGGCCACACTGCTTCGTTAGAATTCCTCACTGCCAGGTTCCTATTAGTTTCTGCTTTGGTGATTTGTAAAATGTGTTGGCGATCAAGGCAATTTTTCTTTATTTATGGAAAAGTGATATCTCATTGGAGATACAACTTAGACTACAGATAATCCTCAATTTATGACCACAATTGAGTCCAAATTTTCTGTTGTTAAACAAGACAGTTGTTAAGTGTGTTTTGCCTCATTTTACAGCTTGCTTGCAACAGTTGTTAAGTGAATCGCTGTATTTGTTAAAAAGCTGGTAAATTCTTTCTAGGATTCTCATACCACCTTATAGATCTCTTTTAGGTGTGCCTTTTGTTTCTCAGCTCTTCCACAGTTATGGACTTTCTAGGATCTGCCTGTAAAGCTTTGGAATCAGCTGCCTAGTATTCTTCAGACAACTAGATATTTTAATATTTTTTAAGAAGAGTTGGGGAAAATAATAGTTTAGAGAGCAGAAGATCGAGGCCTGCATAAAAGCATGAATTTAACCTTTAGATGGGCAGAAAACATGTACATTTTAATTTTTTTAATGTATTTTTATTTGGTTTGTTCTATTGGTTATTTTGTTGGGATAAGAAACTGCATGGATCTTGATTAGTTTTGTCATTTTATTTATTAACTGTTTTTTTTATTAGATCATTGTATTTTGCAACGCTCACATGTAACTGTTTATAATTATTGCCTGTCCTTTATATTCTTATATTTTAATTGCCTTTGAACTGATTGTTACTGCTTATTGAAAGTTGAACTATAAGTCATTATTATTTATTAATCAATTTCATTGGCTCTGATTGGAGTAGGTTTGGATCCAATGTATTCCTAAAACAGTAACAATGTATGCATAGCTTATTTTTCTAAAATTATCTTGCAAAACATAGTCGTAAAATAATTCAATATAATCAGTGAAGTAGAAACGGAAGTATTTTCTAAGTGCATAAACAAAATATTGCACCATCTAAAACAAAGTTAAACACAAAGCTAGAACCAGGAGTGAAAGATTAAACAACCCACAATAAAAAAAACACCTATATACAGTATTGCACTTTTTAGCCCTAGCAAAATAGAATCTCTTCAGTTTTTAGTGACAGATCCACCAAAAAAACTGATTAATTTCATTAAGGAGAGCATTCCAGAATCCTTATCCCTTTCTTTAGTGCTCCTTTACTTCTTCTGCTGACTTATATTGTATATCCAAATTACCCAAATCTCAAAGACCATAAAGATGACAAATAAAAAATAGCCCAAAATATGATTCATATAAACAAATAAATATTCAACATCATATGTGTTGGACATGAAGGAGGATGAAAAATGAAGGTAAACTGTCATTTTGCAAGTGCAGCCCAAATGTGTAATCGTAGGAGAGTCTCCTAATTTAACCATGATTGTTGGTCAGGTGGCTCTGCAACATCTGCTCTAGTTATCAGGACACAGGAAAAATGGTCAGGATTGTGTTAGGCTACACAGGTGCAAACAAATACTGTAAATGATTAACTTGATGCAGCACACCTGCTCCCAAGAGGTTTTCTAGGATCTGTGGAACAGAGAGGTCTATCTTTTGTTGCAGTTTGCTTTATCCATAGTTTGTACAAAGGCCACAGCTAAACTGCATCATTTTCTAGTTCCTGGCCAGATCTAATCCAGATAAAACCAAAAATACTCTCAGTAAAACCATAGATTTGTATTTTGTTTTTAAGTCTCTGAAAAGGACTTAAAAGAAGAATCACCTATTTTCAGGCAGATAACAAGGCTAAAGTTCCTTGAGTCCTCCTTGCCTAATGGCAAATATATTTTGAATATTTTTTTTAAAAAGAAAATGACATACAAGAAGGATCTCTTGAGTATGGGGAAGGTTTAATCTATTGGTTATGCCACAAAGTAGTCAAATTAGAGTCATGTTTTTATTTTCAGAATGACAAATAGGTAATGACTTAATCTAATCACCAGATGGATTTGTAACTGACTGACAAACCACACACAATGAGTATTCCTTAATGATACTACATCTACATGGAGGGAAGTAAGCAGTGGGATGCCACAAAGAGCCGAGGTGGCGCAGCAGTTAGGGTGCAGTACTGCAGGCCACTTTAGCTGACTGTGTTCAGCATGACAGCAGTTCAAATCTCACCGGCTCAAGGTTAACTCAGCCTTCCATCCTTCCGGGGTAGGTAAAATGAGGACCCAGATTGTTGGGGCAGTGTAAATATATATATACATTGCTTACTGTGTACACCGCTTAGAGAGTGCTTGCACTTAAAGCGGTATATAAGTCTCATAAATAAATAAATAAATAAATAAATCTTAGGCCCAGTATTTTTCAATATCTTCATAAATATCTTAGATGAGAGAATAGAAGATGCCAGGAATAGCCAACACCCCCAGAAGACAAGCTCAGGATCCAAAAAGATCATGACAGACTTGGACAATGGGCCCTATCCCACAAAATGAAATTTAGTGTGCAGAAAAGCAAGGTTTTACACCTGGGCATAAAAAACCAAAGGTGCAAGTACAGATTAGGTGAAACCCGGCTCAAAAACAGTAACTGTGAAAGGGACCTTGGAGTCCTAGTGGACAATCACTTAAATATGAGCCAGCATTGTGCGGCAGTAGACAAAAAAGCTAATGCAATCCTTGGTTGTATAAACAGAGGCATAAAATCAAAACCACATGAAGTATTAGTACTGCTTTATAAAGCCTTAGTAAGACCACACCTGGAATACTGCTTCCAGTTTTGGTCACTACATTACAAAAGAGATGCTGAGACTTTGGGGGAAAAAAATGCAAAGAAGAGCAACTAAGATGTTTAAAGGCCTGGAGACTAAACCATACAAAGAATGGTTGCAGGATTTGGATTTGGCTAGTCTAGAGAAAAGAAGGACTAGTGGGAACATGATACCAGAATTCTAGTATTTGAGAGATTGCCACAAAGAGGAGGGAATCAATTTATTTTCCAAAGCACCAGAGGGCATGACAAAAAACAATGGATGGAAACTAATCAAGGAGGGAAGTAATTAAGGAGAAACTTCCTAACAGTGAAGAAAATTAACAAGTAGAACAGCTTGCCATCAGACGTCGTGGTGCTTCATGACTGGAGGTTTTTAAAAAGAGAATGAACAGCCATTTGTCCGAAATGGTGTAGGGTTTCCTGCCCGAGCAGGGGGTTGGACTAGATGACCTCCAAGGTCACTTCCAACTTTACTACTATTATTATTATTATAAATGGTATAGGTTTTCGTGCTTGAGCAGGGGGTTGGACTAGAAGACCTCCAAGGTCTCTTCCAGCTCTATTCTGATTGATATATTCTCTAATATGAATGCCTCTTTATTTGAAGTAAAGTCTAACAAAGGGTTTAGAAGACAATAAAAAAGTAATAACTATTTGCAGGTTCCCATTTTGATAACTACAGCAGGAAGTTGTCCTGAAGGCAAATCTTCAGGACATCACCTTCATCTCTTCCCCTGCCTACTGCAGAGTGTATTGAAATGTATTTATTTCAGGTCAAAGCAGCATTTCCTTCTCTATCAATATAAATCTTGTTATAGAGGCCATATTTACTGATGCAGACAAGGTCTGAAAACTAGCTTCTATTGCAGTGTTTCTCAACCTTGACAATTTTAAGGCATGTGGACTTCAACTCCCAGAATTCCACAGCCAGCATTGCTGTCTGTGGAATTCTGGGAGTTGAAGTCCACATGCCTTAAAATTGTCAAGGTTGAGAAACACTGTTCTATTGGCTACTTGAGATTGTTCTGAATATACCCCTTTCTTCCAATTACCCAGTTATGTCCCCTCCTTGGCTGCTTTGGCTTGGGCTTCAGAAGTGACTTGACACTTCACCTCCAGAGAAGCAGCCTCCTACAAATTCCTTTTTAAACTTTCTTCAGCAAGGAAACTCTTTCAAGTTCTCTTTACTCCTAATTAGGTATACACAAGTCTGCCTGCCCATACTGTGTTCATACAGCCTGGAGCTAATTTGTATTGCTGAAGTCCATTATCCAGTACATTCAAAGAGACTGACTCTCAAGGAAGCATGTATTTGCAACATTATGATTTAAATGCCAAAACTATTGCATCAATTGGCAGAGATGAAATAGGTGAATCCATTTTCCTTGGTCTTTTCATTGTAATTTTTTTTTTTCAGTAGCTACCATTTGGAGTCAATGACTCTGCCTTTCAGAAAACCCTGACAGTGTTTAGAAGTATACTTGCTTCCAGTGCTTCTCACTTCAGCAGTGTGAGCCAGCAGGAATTCTGGGAATTGAAGTCCACTGGTCATAAAAGAGCCAAGGTTGCTTACCCCTGGTCTAGATGATTGTAAAGTAATGTTGTAAGGCTCTAGAGAATGATTTTGATCTTGCCACCCACCACTTTAGAAACTAATTTTTTCATATGGAATGAAGGATGTCAATCTTTAAACCTTCTGCAGGTGCTAACTGTGTCTAAACATACGAACAAAAAGCACATGAGCAAAAAGTCCAGATGTGGTACAGTTAGTACAGTTTCCATGGAACATTCAAAATAGGGTCACTCAGCTGCTGACTGGGCTTCTTTTGGATGCAACTTTAGGAATGCTCCTAAGTTATTTTGGAATACAATGAAATTTGATTGGTGGCTAAACCAACTGTTCTATTTGTCAAAACCCACCTCCTCACAGCCTAGTCTATGTTTAAGAGTGGCAGTGGATGTTTATCCTGTTGTCTGTGTGACATTTGGTAGGACACCCAGGAAAATCCATCAATCACTTTCCTTCACCTGTTTTGCACTAAAACTGTAAGAGCAGCCCACTCTCCAGCTTACTAGTAAGGCAACATAGGACTCACCAATGAAACTAATGCAAAGTATGGTGACCTATTTTCCTAAGGTACTGGAAGAAAGGCCAGCAATACAGATATGAGGAAAAACCCTAGGGCTGACACTGCATTGCAGATTTTAAGCGGACATGTTGTTTATTCTGGTCCAGTAAATTGGCCAAGAATTGAGGACTAGTTAAAATCCATGTACAGTATCAAATTAGCAAATTAAGTTCCCATGTTGCTTCTTAAGCCTTGTTAAGACTTCATTTTAATCTCTTTTCCTGGTATAATCAAGACATATGGAGACTACAATTCTCTGAGTTCCCAACATGCAGAAGGAAACTGCTTAATGCTTTTCACATTAGAAAGTTAAAACAGGTTGATTCTTTGGTGTTCAGATAATTCATCTGGATCCACACCTTTAAGAACAACAAGCCCTTCTTTGTATTGCTTAATTTCTGCAGTAAAAAGGAAAGCTCAGATTTAAAAAATAACTGTTGACATTTTCTAGTATAAGTGGCATAAAGTACATCTAACTTTTGTTCCTTGTAATAAACAGTTAAACAATTCTGTATTTAGTGTCCACCTGTTTTTTTTTACTTTTAAATATTTTATTCTTTTTAAGGATCATATCTGCCTTTTAAGGATCATAGACTCCTAAGGAAATACATGTAATAAAAGAAATGCTACAAAAAAAATTTAAGAAGGCAGCAATTCCCACTAGCAGAGCAAAAATATAATTCAAGAAAAATCCAGAGCAGAGAATGCAATAGAGAGGCCTGCAAAGAAACAGTGGATTAAAGTAGATAATGTATATGAGCAGCAAAAATCTAGAAGATAAGGGAATCTTCTGGATTTTTTTTAACTCTACTAAACCACCAATGGAAATGACTTGCAGAATTCTGAATACTTAGTATATGCTGGTATCAAATCAGTTAAGATGACCATTCTCCCCACACGATTAAAGCCCTGTTCTTCATGAACATTGCATATGCAATTGATGCAAAAATGGGACAGAGTTTTTTTTCCCTTGAATGCAGATTCCATCCATAATTATTTGGACAGTCCCTTTCCCCAGATGTTTCTGTTTGTATTCCCTGTTAAAATTCCTTTAGTAAAAGGTGAGAAGAGTCTCTGTTGCTGACCTCAGACAGCAAGCGAATTGGTACATCCTGGTTTCCAATGAATCAGGGCCCAAAACGTTTAAACCTAATGCAATTAAGAACAAGGAAGCACTCCATACAAAGCAGCTGTTATTTTTTTTTTTAATTTCCTAATCACCAATGCAAAATAGCATTTGCTAGTAGAAGGGAGATTTTATTTTATTTATTAAATTTATTTGCCACCCTTCTCACTATCCAAGGTGACTCTAGGCAGCTTACAATGTAGATTAGGAAGGTTTAGACATTCTGCACTGGCAACTAGTAGACACCATACGTTGCCTATTATGTGCCAACATATTTAATGTATTTATTTATTTAGAAAATGTATGCGGCTGCCCAACTTACGATGACCCACAGCACAGAAGTAAAAATGACATGACGCCTATGACATCTCCTCTTCCCTTGTCCCTCCCCTTTACAGATCACTCTATTCAATTGGAGGAGCTTTTTCTGGCATGTAAATTGCTGATCCTCAAATACTGGTGATAAAGACTGAAAATTAACCATATTGTGCCACTTCTCCTTCTAGATGTAAGTGTAGAGTGGTCAGCTGTGTTTAGCCCTGTAATTCTTTCTTTTCAATGTTCCTTTAATATGCGTGTATGTATGTATATGTATGTATACATACATACATACATATATATATATATATATATATATATATATATATATATATATATCACAGCCTATTAAACAAGAAACTCTGATTTCTTCTGGAACTATTAAGTTGGCAGGGTTTTGTGGTCATTAATTTGTTCTTCAGACTTACCATCTGAAAAGAGGCATCACACATTTACTGAGAGGCAAGTATTTAACAAGAAAGTTTCAGTGATGCAATTCAAGCAGAGAATTCTAAGACAAAGGCTTCCTAACATAGTTTGCTAACTGGTTTCATCCCCTCGGTGGAGAATACTGAGTCAATTAGGTGTCACAAAGGTGAAACTTGTCATGAGGTAGCAAGGCAGGAAAATTTTCGTGCTTATGCACAGAGCCACAGGCAGCATGAGAGAAATGCCTGTCAATTTCTTCACTCCTCCAGGCAGAAATGATAACATAGTTTAGTTTCAGATATATGAGGTATCAATTGTTGAAAGTAGAAGCAGATAAGAGGGTGATAAATGTAAGACATATCTCATTTAAGTATCATTTTAACTGAGTCATAAATGCAATGGTGCATTCAGTATTACAGGAAGTCTTTTTTCAAACACACACCATTACTTATCCTGAGAAATGGTAAACATGGTGCTAGTTCATCCTTTTACAGAACTATGTGTCATGGGAGGAAAGGGTGCTATGTGCATTGTGATATCCTCACACAAATAACACAAATTAGGTTCTTGTATCATTTTACAATATGATGTGACTGATGCAAGTGGCATAGTTTTCAGTTATCCTGAGGCACATTTCATCATTTTGACATCATCATTATTTATACCAGAAGATAATGGAGTCATCCTATACATGCTTAGATATTGTTCAATAGGATTTATTAAACCAGATAACAGTTGGGTAAATTATAGTAAGTTATTTGCAAAAAAAATTGCTTGCATACATTTTACTTGATGCTGTTAGAATATCTACCCAGGGACCATCCACCAGTATTTGTTTGATACTTTTTCCCCCCTATGGAAGGGTCATATGGAGCAATTTCCAAGTATTATTTTAAACTTCTTCTGCACCTTTTTTAACAGTTTATGCTACTCTTTTAATGATTTAGTATTGAATTGATATTATTTTGTTTATAAACTACTAGAACTATTGTCCCATGTAACTATACATTTATATATACATTTGCATGTATCTCTCATCCTATTTTATATAAAATGTTGGGTTGATCCCTAGAGGCTGATAGGGTTTAGATGGGAGGAAACAGGCTTGGACATAACCTTTGCATATCCAGTTTCACAAATCAGCTCTGAATCCTGGAAATTTGTCTTCTTTTGCTCCTGATAGGGTGGCCTTTCCTCAAATAGAAGCTGGGTACAGTTTGGTGGTCCTACTGGACTCCTGGCAAGTGGCAGTCATGGTCAAGAAGAATTTTGCATATATTCATCTTGTTCATCAGATGCACCCTTTCCTGGATCAGCAAAAGTGCTTTGTATGCATTGATATATTCTGCCTACTTTGTGGGTTGTTCTTAATAATCAGTTATGGAATTTATTTATAATCACATTTTTAAGATGACTGAATTAAGCAAGTATTCTGGGTGGCAAACAGAATTAAAAACAAAGGAATAAAACAGTTAAACCCTATAGGGAAGAGGCTGTTCCAGTGCAATAAACATCCACTAGAAACCTATACATTTCTGACAGAGGGAGTCCAGATTCTATCCTGGGGCAAAGTCTGGACACAGAGCCAGATCTTCAGAGCAACTTTAAAGAAAAAAAAAAGACCAGGGCAAATGGTCTTCCAGAGAAGTGAAGCCTCCTGGGTCCCATCAGATGACACCTACTTAGTATTTCTAAATAATTTGATTTGGGCTTAGTGAGGTGCAATATGAAATGTATCTTTGCCTTGCCACATGCTAAATATATAGAATGCAGAAAGCAGCAAATATTGCTGGAAGAGCGAGAAACTGAAGCAAGCATGGAGAAAGAGACCTTTTCTTTCAGCTGCAGTTCTGAAGAAAATATATACTCTGAACCTATTATTTGCATTGGGGAGAAAAAGAAAGGTGTAGTGATTGAGGTCTAGGTCTAAGCTGTGGAAAAACCCAGTTTAGGCCACCTTCAGCATGGAAGTTCATTGCCTGCTTTTGGGCCAGTTATTTTTTCTCAGCCTAGCCAACCTTGCAAGACTGTTATGATGAAAAATAGAAAGAAGGAGCAAAAAGTATGCCGCTTTGGCTTCTTGATGGAAAGATAGGACATGGGAATGAATCATTTTATAGATAGAGCATGGCTTCCAAAAACTGCCTAACTGCCTTTATCATTTGTTTGTGGGATTTAATAACAAACAACCTGCACTGGTTGTCATGGGTTTTGTAAGTTCTGTCTATTTGCCCTTCACTGTTCCCAAACTAGGCTTCAGTATCAAGATGTCTTACCTTCTTGTTCTGATTAAAATTTTAATCTGGGATCCCATGAACTGCTGTAGCTCTGCCTTTGCATTCTTGGTGCATCCAGTTCAAAGCAGGCAGCCTGCATCAAACAGAAGCTCCTTCCAATATTTCTTCAGATACTCTACAGCTTAGAGAAGGGATGGTTAGAACAGCTTCATCTATAAATCTGCGCCATCATTCTTTGTTCCTTTTATCATCATAGCCAGGAGTTCAACGATTACATATTTGAGTTCAATTTACAAAAGCTTACCACTGAGGTAAAAGTAATATATTTGATGTTTTGATATAATCTATTTCAGGAACACACTCCTGTCAATATCTTCCCCAATACACTGATGGAATGTTAACATTTTCCTCTGACACTTGCTACTTCTGAGGCACATTGATGATGAATACATACAGCTGGAAAGGAAATAATGTTTGGATTCAAAATTGTCTCAGCTATTATAATCTAGATGCTTGCAGATGGCAGTGGAGTAGAAATATTGCTAGTGTTTTTTATTTATTGCAAACTTACAACAAACTAGAAGGGATATGCATGAATAGTACATTGTTATAAAAGCAGTTTCCAGTGTTAAACTGCAAATAATATCAGCATTGTAACACAGAGTACTTTGTTTTCTTAACCAACGTTACTATGCACTTCAGAAATTATAAGTGGTGTCAAATCTTTTTCTTGTAAAATAGGACTTCTATTTTTCTTAGTCCAGGCAAATACCAGGAATATGCACGGGTATCTTGGATTGTTATTTCTTTGTTCTTTTTACTGTGAAATTTTATGGTAGTCTAAAAATGTGGTGCTACAAAGTGAACTAGTTTTTTTTTTTAAAAAAAAGCAATTTCAAAATGTCTAAAGTGGTATTTTTTAACTACATATATTAAATTAAGATAAATTAGAGAAATAAGGCAAGACATCATGGTGGTTTTCAGCCTTGGGTAATGTTAATTTTGTATAATGCAAGAAGCAACATTTAATGCTTCTTTTCCTAAAAGGAACCTTTTAATGAGCTTAAGAAGGGATCCTGTTTCCAGATTAGTCATAAAGAATTATTTAATGTAGATAAGTCTCAATGTATTTTACCAGCTATCAGTGCAGACTAACTTGTTTGTTACTGTATCTAGTTTTACATAATCACCTTTTTTGTAAACTTCTGGAATTTTCTAAAATCAGTGGCATCTATTGATTATTCAGATTGATTGATAAGAGAAGAATTCAGTGATGGATATCATAGCAAATTGAAAATGGGTTTTTTTCCCTTCAATCTTCCTTTATTACAGGGGTGGGGAACTATGGCCCTTTTATGACTTGTGGACTTCAGCTCCCATGTTGGCTCAGGTATTCTGGGAGTTGAAGTCCACAACACATAAAGGGGCCATAGTTCTCCACCTCTGCTTTGTTATAATGATGCATAATTGTTCTCATCCTAGAAGAAGACTCATAAATATTTTTCTTGATTCAAAGAGTTATTTGTCAAGTCAACTCCCTCTAAACCAGTGGTTCTCAACCTGTGGGTCGGGACCCCATTTGGGGTCGAACGACCATTTCACGGGGGTCGCCAAACAACGCTACTCCCTTTTATTCTATTGGCTTTTAAAAGCCAATAGAATAGATTCTCTTGAATAGAGTCTAATTCTATTGGCTTTCAAAAGCCAATAGGAATTGTCCAGGCTGTCTCTGCCCTGCTGAGCCCGCCAAAATTCCCATTCTGCAAATGGTGCTGCACCAGTTGAGTAGTCCTCGACTTACGACCAGTTGAGTAGTCCTCGACTTACGACCGGTTGGGGGTCACGGCAGTAAAAAGGTTGAGAACCACTGCTCTAAACTCTGAAAAGCAAAGCTATAATGAAATGATGACTTTTCTATAGAGAATGAATGGTTTCTCATGCACAAAACTCACATCTTCCTATCCTGTTCTTTCCTATCCTGAACTTTAGCTTAATTGGTTCCTTTTAAAAAAAGCTTGGTTTCTGTTGCCTTGTTACTGTTTGGGGAAGTCCAATGTTGGGTTCTCTTGTCTGAAAATTCCTCTCGGGGGCTTCAGAAATAAGTAAGATTAGTTTTTATTTAAATATCATAATTGGTCTAAGTAACGCAAATATAATATGTGTGTTTGCAAACATGTTGATTTATATTTATCTTAATCAATGAACAGTGTTCAGTGATCCGTATTTTCTTACCCAGAATTGTTAAAAACTGGCCGCAAGTTATATCAGTACATATGGTTTCATCTTTAACTGTTGAAAGGAAGCCCATTGAATGAGACCATACATGACTCAGTCAAACTAGGCTTCAGTGGTAGTGAGAAGTCAAAGGCAGGTGGCACTAGCTGACTCTGCACTGAACTATTTGAAATTGAGATTCCAGAACTAGGAGTCAGATTGATAAAAACAGCTGGGTGGGTTGCAATTTCACTTTCATATACTTGTATCTGGACCCTATTCAGTAAATGGCATGCACAGAGTGTGGATGATAAATGCTTTTCCTTGTCACTAAGCCTCTTCTGGCTAACGTTAGGAACCACACTTGCACGTTTGTGTCCTGAAAAATTTGTCAAAGGTTTGCAGACAGGTTTTGCTTCAAAGCTACATTCAGATTTTCAAAGCATTTTTTTCCCCCTCAGCAGGCTAGAATGATGAAGGATGCCAAAAAGTGATTTGAAATTCCCAGCAGACTGGCAAATGGCAGAATTTATTAAATATCTTCCTTTCTGTCTGTCTTTTCTGTCATTCTTTCTTTCCAGCCTGATGCATCGATGCCATCTGTTTAAAAATGTCACTTCCCCACCATGAATATTCCCATTTATTCAGGAAAGTAGTGCAGTGGCTGTCATCAGAATGATGAAATACATTAGCATTAGTAGACATTTGATTTCCAGGTCTTATTGAAGTTCTCCCAAAGCTTCCATATAGCAAGCTGCGTTACAGAGGTTTCCCTATAGAAAGTATGTTTTGATCTTACACTTATTTTTTCCAGATGCTGTACACAAGCATGGATTTAGAACTAGATGTGTTAGCTGGAAGAAAACAAACCAAAACATGGCTTTTCCATTCCCACCCACCTTCTTCCTTCACAGACAATAATGTCAAGTTTGGGGTCATTTTATATGAAAGTTGGCTTGTTGTAATATTTGAAGGAGAAGCCTTAGAACACCTTCTGGCATATGCACAACCTATAAAACAATTCAGAATTTGAAGTTGGTTTATGTTGAAACTTTGCAGAGTTGCAGGAATAATTTTCCCAGTTCCTCAGGAAAAAAAGAGAACATATGTTGTTCCAGCTGGTATGTTAAAACAAGTTTTGTCATTATGGGCAAATCCAGAACCATTGAAATAACTATTTGAATTGAGACTTTTATATATGTGGTTTGGAATACAGATTTTCTGTATACTCAGAAACTTAAACAGAAGGGCCAGAATCTGGAAACTACCAGGGAATAGCAAGACTTGTTTGCTATTGGTTAGACTGAGTTTCCTTTCTTCTTAAAGAAATGTAATTTGCTCTTGAATGGGTCTTTCTAAAATGTTGTTACTGATAATGTAAAAAAGAATAAATGCTGGACCATGAACTGTATTAGTACTTAATCCTTTCTCATACTGAGACTAGAAAACAAACTAGCTTATTTTGCTCTCCTTTTCAGGTTAGATATTTGATTGAAGCTCACATTAAACACAGCAGAAACAATACTCTGTGATTTGAAAGAAACAGAAAAAACTTTAAACCAACATTTTTAAAATCTCTAACAAACATAGGTTGAATAATAAGATTTAAGTGGATATACTCTAGTCCATATTTGTTCAGTGCTTCAAAGTCCCTTACAATCATTAACATCCTTAAATAATGGTCAGATTAAGATTACTAGACTTGTTAAAGAAAATAGGAATCAAGACTAAGATACAATGAACTGATGACGGTTATATACTGACTTGGGATTTGAGCACCAAGTACAACCATAAATTACAAGCTGTACCTAGTTGAACCCAAAATACTGCAGGTATTTCCATAGTATTCTCACATAAATGAATATAGCACTGCATTTTTCATTAGGACAGAAAAGCTTTGAAGAAATGTGACTTGTTATATTGTATGTAGAAGTTCTTGCAGATTTGACAGTTAACTTTAGGTAAGTTAAAGATTATGTATTATGTATTACGTATTATGTACACACCAATATGTATTTCACATGTTAAAAATTATTTATGGACATGGCTGATATACTTTTGCCATGTATCCCATACCATTTTAATGTGTGAAACTTTATTACTTCCCTTTCAAACAAAACAGAGAGATACACAATTCCTTTGAGTGCGTGTGTGTTTTAACATACAAGGGAGATGAAGTCTTCCAATGTTATGTTTTTATCAAATGCACATTACATTAAAAACCATTAATTGTCCCCTATGAATTATTTACACATAATTATTTGGGGGCAGGAAATTTGGCTGTAACAGGAATGTTTCTGTTGTTGTGGCAGTGGCTTAGCAATTTCCTTTTGTTACAAAAAAAAAAAAAAAAAACACTGAAGATGGAGACAGGAAAACATTCATTAAGAAGAAATGCCATAGTATTCACTTCTAATCAGCACTTCCCAAATAATGTTCCTAACCATGACCCAAGATTCAACTGCCAAGAAGCTGGACTATTGTAGCATGACCTTTGCATTGAGTCAAGATAGCTGGGAAATATGAGTGGACATCCCAGCATGTCTCATAGCTGGTTTAAATATTTCTGGGCTCATGTTCTACATCCTTAGAGTTATTTTAGACACATCTGTCCTAAGGACAAAACACATCAATATTAGTTTCTGTGCCAGTACAACTTTCCCATATGAGCTGCTGATCTTACAGGGTCTTCCTTTCCTTACAGATGTGCGAGCCTTGAAAGAAAAATGTGTAAAAAAAAATATGATACTTTTGAAGCCTTGTTCATTCTGACACTTTTTGATCATGTCTCCAAATACTATTTTTAATATTATACAAACAGACGATGTGTGTACACCGTCTGTTTGTATAATATTAGATTTGACCAAGAGCCTTACAAAAGTTTGTGGTTTTTTTTGTTTTTTTGTTTTGCAACTTTTCTGCTGGCCTTAAGAAAGCTCATTCTTTTTATACATTCACCAATGCTGGTGGAGGCACAAATTTCAGAAATACTGATTCACTTTAATATGTTTTTGGAATGATATTGTTTATTTGAAAAACCTGAGTGTCTTCTCTTCATGATCAGACCTGGCAGAAGGGGGGGGGGGAGTGTGGAATTTATAGAGAAGACATTTAATCTCAGATAGTTTCAGCACATAAATCCTTCCAGCATATCTGCCTCTCACAGTCCTTGACTTGGCTACAGTGCTTTATTTTTTTCTACAAGTTAGATCTTCCTCTTGCTTAGGCATAAGATGTTCTTGACATAATATGTTACAAAGGCAAACACAAAGCTCTTTGCCTTTCCAATTACAAATCTGAACCGATTAGGGACAATACGAACACAGGAAAAAATAAAATAAATGAAAAAAAAACCCAAAGGGTTGGAAGTTGGAACTTTGATAAATGTTTCCTCCTTGCCGTGTTTGGCAAAAACCATGGTGTGAGCTTTGCTTTAAAAATCATTATTGTGTTGTTTTAGAATTTTTAGCAGTACAGGTCATCTTGGCAGAAAATTGTAAATGCAGAAGTAAACACACACAGAGAGAGAGAGAGAGAGAGAGAGAGAGAGAGAGAGAGAGAGAGAGAGAGAGAGAGAGAGAGACTATGTAATATAGTATGCAAATGGAAGGAGGAAAATTATTTTCTTTGTGCACTGAAGATATTCAGAATAACATTTTATATTATGGAAACATAAAAACCAACCCCAGTGTGTGGTTATAAGAATTGAAATACTGTTGGGATTTTCTTACTAGTACAGGTCCTATTGTATTTCTTTCAGGCCATTTGTTTTTATGTGCAAATGATACTTACATCTCTCCAAAGCTCAAGAAAGCCTATAGTAATTAAAATTGGGAGACTTCTAATTATGTATGTCTTGAATCACATGCTTGAATGTAACTAGCCAAATACGATTCTACTCAGTATCTCTGGAAGCAACACTATTCACATTTCCTGTCTTGTTAGACTGAAATATATATGTTCAAGGTCATATAACTTTGATAAGAACTACAAGGTAAGAAGGTTGAGGAGTTCCAGTTTGAATCAAACATCTTGGGAAACAAAAACATTATTTTTCAAAGGTTTGGGTTACTCCTGCCTGTAGGAGGATACAAGAAGAGGTTTTTACTGAACAACACAGAACTGTTTAATTTACTACTGAAGACTTTATAAAATGCAACTTGAAGTACTCTTACCACATTAATTGGAGGAGTCTGTCCATATAAGCACTTTGCATTATTGTCCCTCATTCCTGTAAACCTTTACCAACATATGCTTTGGAAAATTCCTCTTTATGGATATTAAAAATTAAAGATGAAATGATTAGTACTTTTTTTAATTAGGTGAATTGCCAAACTCTTCATATTGCTTTGAACAATTTAGCAGGATTCCTGACTGTGTAAAACATGAAAATGTTTGCATTTTGATGTAATCCAGGATTTGTTGGCTGAGGAATTCTGGGAGTTGAAGTCCACATGTCATAAAAGGGCCAAATTTGAAGATCCCTGTATTAAAGCCCGTTTTTTAATCTATTCCATAGATCAGACATATCAAACTCGTGACATCATATGATGTCGTGTGGCATATCGGAACTTTTTCTACATTGCCGGCAATGAGGTGGGCACGTTTTCCTCATGTCACCCCTGCCATAGATGTTGCCAAACTACATGTTTCATTCCTCCTGCTGGCTAAAGATGGGATGAAAGAGTGATATGCTACTTTGTAGTGTTAAAGTTGTGTGATTAGAACTTTTTTAAAAGAACAGAATAGAAAAATAGACATTTTTTGGATTTTCATGTGTATATAGAAGGCATCAGATGATGCCTGGCTTTTGTTTTGTTTTGAATATTTCAGTCATCTTGACCTAATTTCCCTTGAACTTAAATTGGTATTCTCCACCTGTGAGGAAAAATATAAGTGTTTTGCATTTCATTTTCCTTTGTCTGCTGAGCTATATAGGGGTTTTCTTAATGGATATAAATTGAAAAGTTTTAAAAGAAAGATAATTTGCAAAATAAGTTAGTACACACTTAACTCTTCAGACATCAGAACATTGTAATTTGAACAGCCTTATTTCCTGCTGAGCACAAAGGAAAGACAGTTCTGCTTATTTGGTTTTCTAACTTTTTTTTTCTAATAATGAAGTTCATTTTCTATCATAACTCCATCTTTTTTGCTAAAGTGAATAAAATGATTAGAAACTTAAGAAAATACAGATTGTTAAAAATCCTACCCATTTTTTTTTCTTTATACAAACAGTTTTAATGGGCTGCTTTGAAACTTGGCACATAGCACATTAATCCAGTCTAACCCTTCTATCAAGCTGTCTGTGTTTCTTGAACAGATTCCCCCCAAAACTGTGTCAAAACCATAAATTACTGGATTAAACTTGTTGGAAATGATGAAAGCTGAATTCATGTACATACATGTGGTAGTACAAATGGACTCTTTTATAATTTAACTTGAATGAAAGCAATAAATTTGAAACAGGTTTAACTGATGATATTGGTAATCCACAACATATTTCATAAATTTTGTTGAGTGAACATTGGGTTTTGTTGAGTAATCTCCTCAATTAAGAATGGGACAGATAATTCAAACAATCTGCAAAACAGCACAACAATATCGCTTTCAAATGTTATGCTATAGAATAGTTACTCTCACTGGTTCTTTTAATAATTAAACTAATTAAACTGCAAAGTATTTTCAACTTTCCATTGATGTATCAGGCATAATGATTATTGTGTTTCTGTATTCATTGTATCATTTACAGTGTCATTGCTATTTTCTGGGCTATATTTTTCCTACTGAAACCTAGGAAGTAAAAAAACAGTTGTAGTTTACAGTAGTGAAGTAAACTCTTCTAGGAATTTCACGATACATTTTATTCCTATTTATTTCATATTCCATGAAAACTGGCACTTCAGCTCTCCAAAATATTCATGGTCTGGCTAAATGTAAATAGCTGACTAAAAGACAGCCAGGTAATATTATTGGATTACACTACAGTTTCTCAAATATTGAGTTCATTTATATGTAGTGTTTGAGTAATTCTAACACAATCTTGAAAGTTGGGCCATAAGAAAGGCTGAGCACAAAAGAATTGAGGCCTTTGAACTATGGTGCTGGAGAAGACTCCTGCGAGTCCCCTGGACTGCAAGGCGCTCAAACCGGTCAGTCCTAGAAGAGATCAACCCCAACTGCTCTTTAGAAGGCCAGATCCTAAAGTTGAAACTCAAATACTTTGGCCACCTAATGAGAAGGAAGGACTCACTGGAGAAGGGCCTAATGCTGGGAAAGATTGAGGGCAATAGAAGAAGGGGACGACAGAGAATGAGATGGCTGGATGGAGTCACTGAAGCAGTAGGTATGAACTTAAATGGACTCCAGAAGATGGTAGAGGACAGGAAGACCTGGAGGAACGTTGTCCATGGGGTCGCGATGGGTCGGACACGACTTCGCAATTAACAACAACAACACAATCTCAACTTTAGTAGATTCAATTATATATGTTTTTTTTTTTTTAATTGAAATTTTTCAAAAGTTTTACAAATAAAAATCCACCCCCCCCTCCCCAACCACCCCACCCCCCCCCCGACTTCCCAGAACTGAATATAGGATTATTTAACAAATATTTTAAAAATAACATTTGCAATTTATAAAATAATTAATAATAATAATAAAAATCACAGTAATAATATATATAATAATAATATACAAAACATAAACTTTAAAATGAATAATATATACTAAAAAAGAAAAAAAAAATAAAAAGAGAAGAGAGAGAGAGAAAGAAGAAAGAAGAAAGTAGACGAAGAATAAAGCATATATATATATAAAAAAAATATATATATAAATAATAATACATAAAAAATGTATATATATAAAAAAGAAAAAGAAGAAAGAAAGAAAGAAAAAACAATCATTACAAATTATAAAAAGGCTAAATAATATTTTTCCATATCAAATTATGTTGTATAAAATTTATCCATTTTTCCCATACCGCAAAAATTTTTTCTTGAGATTGCTCCTTTAAGAAAGCCGAAATCTTTGCCATTTCTGCCAAATACGAAACTTTATGAAACCATTCTTGTAAAGTAGGCAAAGATTCCTTCTTCCAATATTGTCCTATTAACAACCTAGCGGCTGTAATCAAATTTAACATCAATATAACCTCCTTAGCATCACAGTCAATAACAATACCTAGTAAAAATAATTGCGGAGTAAATTTTACCCTCCTTTTAAAAATTCTTTGAATATTCCACCATATCTTAATCCAAAAAGCTTTTATATGCTTACACGTCCACCAAATATGGTAATAGGTAGCATCCAAATATCCGCATCTCCAGCATTTCGGCTGTAGATTAGGGTACATAATGGACATTTTCTTTGGGTCAAGGTGCCATCTATAAAACATCTTATAAAAATTCTCTCTTAAATTTTGCGCTTGTGTGAATTTAACATTTCTTATCCAAATAAGTTCCCAAGTATCCATTGAAATCGTTTCACCAATATTCTGTGCCCATTTAATCATACAATCCTTAACTAGTTCAAGTTCTGAATCTAATTCCACTAAAACCCCATAAACTCTCTTAATATGGGTTGGCCTTTGATCTCTTACTTGTTTTAAAAAAATTTCATCTTCTCTAAGCCAGCCCATTTTACAATCCATCTTCCATCTATCCACTATTTGTCTATATTGGAACCATGAATAAGTTAAGTTTTCATGTGTTAATTCTTCCAAAGATTTTAACTGCCAGTCTGGCCATCCCATCTTAATAACTGTACGTAAGAGACCTTGTCCATATTTACCCCTTTCCTTATACCTTCTATGGCATGCCGAGGTATAGCCCATAATGGTATTTTGAAGTCACTTTATAATACTTTCTCCACACTCTTAGCAAAGAGTTTCTTATAATATGAGACTTAAAAACCCAATCCACTTTTTTATTAAATATTAAATAGGCATGCCATCCAAAAAATAGGTCCCAGCCTTCCAAATGAAGTATTTCTGTATTTGTTAAATTCACCCAGTCGCTAATCAAGGTCAATACTACAGCATCATAATACAATTTCATATTTGGTACCTTGAGTCCACCTCTCTCACGAAAATCTTGCATTATTTTAAGTTTCACCCTTGTTTTTTCCCTGCCCAAACAAATTTATTAATACCTTTTTGCCATTCATCTAAATTACGTTCGTTCTTTAAGATAGGTAACATTTGGAACAAAAAAATAAACTTTGGCAGGACATTCATTTTAATAACTGCAATTCTGCCCATAAGGGATAACTGTAAATTATTCCAGTTTTTTAAATCCTTCTGTACCTCCATCCACAGCTTTTCATAATTATTTTTATACAATTTTACATTAGAAGCAGATAATGTAACCCCCAAATATTTTACCTTATCAACAATTTCAAAGTCTGTTAAGTTAACTAGAGCCTGTTTATCACCATTAGTCATGTTTTTAGCTAATATTTTGGTCTTATTATTATTAATTTTAAAGCCAGAAACACGTCCATATTGTTGAATCAATTGTAATAATTTCACCACCGAAGAAACAGGTTGAGACAAAGTAACAACCAAGTCATCTGCAAAGGCTCTTAATTTATATTCTTTTTTATTAATTTCTATTCCTTTTATTTCTTGAGACTCCCGAATTTTAATCAACAAAATTTCCAGTGTTAAAACAAACAATAACGGAGACACGGGCATCCCTGTCTTGTTCCTTTTTCTATTACAAAAGCCTCTGACAAACCCCCATTTACAATAATTTGAGCAGTCTGTTTTTGATATATATTGGATAATACTTGTAATATATTTTGTCCAAAATTCATCTCCTTGATTAAACACAGCATAAACTGCCAATTCACTTGGTCAAAGGCTTTTCAATTATATATGTTTTTGTGATCTCTCCATCCTAAAATATTCAGCTCAGCTATAAAAAGTTAGTATAGGTAGTCCTTGACTTACAACAGTTCACTTAGTGACCATTTGAAGTTATACCCGCACTGAAAAAAAAGACTTATGACCATTTTTCACACTTATGACCGTTGCAGCATCCCTATGTAAATCATGTGATTTACATTTGGTTGCTTGGCAACTGACTCACATTTATAGTGGTTGCAGTGTCCTGGAGTCATGTGATCTCTTTTTGTGACCTTCTAACAAGCAAAATCAATGGGGAAACCAGATTCACTTAACTGTGTTACTAACTTAACAACTTCAGTGATTCATTTAACAAATGTGGCCAAAAGAAGCCGTAAAATGAAGCAAAACTCATCTAACAAATTTCTCATTTAGCAACATAAATTTTGGGCCCTATTGTTGCTGCACGTTGTATATTGCTGAAAAGTCCTAAATCCATTTGATAGGTGGCTGGCTATCCTTCTGTGCAACTATTATTTGTATATTTTACAGAAATGCAAATAATAGGGCAGTGCCAGGCAATCAGAATAAAAACTCTAAAGAAGGGTAGATGAAGAATTTCACTTTTGCATCTGCTGTGTTGATAATTTCCTCTCTGTTTGCAAGTTCTCTTTTATATTGTACTGTGTGCACATGCTTTAATTGCTTTCTGTGATTAGACACATAACCTGCACTTCATTGTCAGAGAATATACTAATTGTCCATTCAGCACAAGTCAGCTTAATAGATGTGATACTTAATCAGGAAGTTATCCCTCAAGGAATTCCAATGTCAGATAACTGAGAAAGTTCTTTTTTTTTTCCAAAATTGCCCACATTTACTACAGTGTGAACATTAGAATAAGTTAAAGCAGTTGGGATGAGTAATTAGGCATGTAAAGTGGTAGTTGAAGATGCCATAAATTTATTATACTGCTATTCTCTTTTCTTGGTATACAAACATGCAAGATATGTATTAGAAGTACATTTCTATGCAAGGAATAACAGCCTTATTCTGACAAGTATGCATATACATATTAACATTGTGAGAGAATGAAATGACACACCTTAACATTTTGGATTTTTATCATAAAACTGTTATATTTAAATATATCTATTAATACAGTCAAATTATTTTTCTTAAACTTTCATACTAAGAAGTAGTTGGAACAGTTGTAGAATTTGTACTTCAGAATAAAAAATGGTGGTTTTGAACATAACTTCATTCCATATAGTAAATGAGGAGGTGATAAGCCACCTGCGAAAGCCAGGGGAAATCATCAAAACAATTAAAAAACAAAAATTAGAATATTTCAGACATGTGATGCGACACCCATAAAAATATGGCATACTCCATTTAATCCTTAAGATTGAAGGCAAGCGAGGTCTAGGCAGAAGAAGAACATAATGGCTTCAAAATCTAAGGGACTGGTTTGGACAAAACTCAGCAGCACTTTTTCGAGTGGCTACTGATAAAAACAGGATCGCCAACATGATCACCAACGTCCGATAACGGATATGGCACAAGAAGACGAATATAGTAAATATACCACACAGAAATGCAGATGAAGTAAAATTTAAACCTGACTTTCTCTTTTGCTAAAACTCAGACTATTGTTTTATTTTATTTTTTTTGCTATAATTTGTAATAACACAAAGAACAAAATCTAAACATAATTATTAACTTCAGAAGTTCTAGCTACCCAGCAAAATAATGATTTTTTTAAATATTCTGTGGAATTTCTTGCTGTACTAAAAAAAAGACGGCATACATTTATGTATACAAAAAGAGCCAAGAATCTTGTGAGTTATTTATTTTTTATGGGATAAAAGCTTCAATAGATGACACTCTCATTAATTGATGTATGCAAGGGTACCTATACAGCAAAGCAAGTGTGCATCTTACATTTTAAAGTAGAAAAGTCAAAGGAGTAGTTAGTGGGACCTGAAATATAAAAAGCTAAAATGGAGGTAACTCATATCCACATTCCACTGAAACTGCTTCATAATTTTAAGCAATTTATCACTGTCTCTCTCAGAGGCTGGACCATAAAATCTGACAATAATCCACAAGGAACTCCTAATTTAAATAACAATTTAAAAAAGGTTAAAATCTCAGAAAATGTTTTTACATGAGATATGGAAGTCCAGACATGAAATTTGTGAAATTTCATGAATTATGTTTTTCTGGCATATTTTCTCCTTTCTTTTTTAAAAACAGATTTAGGTTTTTTTTAAAAAAAAAAAAAAAGTTTGCACCATTTGCAAGCTCCCCAGCCAAACCCTACTTTATTTTTCACAAATATGTTTATGCTGTTTTGAGTTCATTCGATTATATGCCATATACATTTATATCCATTCAGTCTGATCTTAACATCAGTAGAAATGTGATCAGATTATGACATTTTGAGAATCACATGTTTCTCTACTTACTATATACTTTATCTTACTATACTCCCAATACTCTGACATTTATTGTGCTCACCATCCTGACCCCACTCCAATGGTAAGGCCTACATCTGAATTGATTTCACAGTTCTTGCTGTAAAGAATCCTTCCAGACAAGGCTTGCATAGCACAATCAACTTGCTTCAGTCACAAAATGATGTCAGCTTCTACTTTTCCAGTCACATGGCTTTTTTTTTTTCAAGAAAAAAAGGAAGAAAAGCCTAAACAATTACACAGTACAAAATGAACAATAGTGCTAGCAGCCATTCATTCCCAAATGAAAATCCCCAATCCTCAAGGAAAAGATATTCAGTACCTTTAATTTTCCACTCTCTGGTGAAAATTACGGTAGGTGAAATGATCAGACTACCACAATGTTATACTTTTTGAGGTGCAATAATCAGACTACCACATTATAAATTGCTCATAGCTTTAATCACAACATTATCATACAGGCTATTTTAATTCCAGCACTTTGTGTAAAATATTTTAGAGCTACTTTTGAAAACAGATAAATTCCCAATTTTCCATTTTTTATAGTGTTTCCTAATGTGATCCAGGATCATTCCTTGCTTTGTATCATTCTGATCCATTTTCGTATTGAATTCTTTAATTTTGTCTGATTGCTATTTATACTTGGAAGAAAACCAGCATTTGATGAGAGAGTCCATACACTGAAAACAATGTGCCATCGCATATAAGTTGTTGTTTTGGATTGTGCGTGCAGAGCCCATCTTTTGGACATCTTTCTTGAATTTTAGTATGGTGACTTTTCATCCCAGAAACATTCTTAGTATTAGGTGTTTTCTCAGTAACAATTCTAGTAACATTTTTAATTACCAAGTAGTACTTATCATCCTTCCCCCATACTGTTTTTGGAATAGAGAAAGCCACTGCAGTACAGCAGAAGACACGAACCTGCCTGCCTGATGAATATAAAGTATTCCCCTGAGCTTAACAGCCATTATTAATGTGCATCTCCAATAGGCATTTTTAAAATTCATTGAAAGGTTAAAGGACAGACTTTCAACTGTTGTTTTGCATTTTGTTTGGGGAGATTAGTTTTGTACTTTTCCACAAAGGAAGTGTGAAAAGATATCAGCAAATTGCTTTCCATTAATTACATCTGCTGCATACAAGGGAATTCACAAAAAGAAAAGGAGGGGAAAAAATTCCTGAGGGCCATCAACATTTAAAATGGGTTTTAGCAGCCTGACCAGACAGAATGCAAAGGCTTTTTAAAAAAACTCCATTAAAATTTGTAGATCAAGCCTATATTAAGCAAAAGAAAAGGATCTAAAAGAAGATAAATGCTGATTTCTTTCCACACTACTAACAATTTTTAAAAACTGACTCACTATTGAGTGGATAATATTGATAGAAAAAATGGAGGCTCTTGACAATCTAATTTAAGCATAAACATCTGAATTTATTATTAGAATTATTTTAAATGTAATATTTAAAAAGTATTCACTAAATAAATGACACTTTTTCTTTTCTTTTTTTCCCTCCCCTTTGGCACCAGGAAACAGCAAGTCTTCAAATTTCTGGAACAGAAGATGGTACAGCAGAAATTATAATTTTCAGTTTTATTTATCAAGTCAAATTTAGAACACCAAGCAACCTTCCTCATCCAGCATCTTTCCTAATTTTGCTCTCTCAGGTATCTTTCCTATTACAATAATCAGATTTTGCAAGCAAGTTTGCATCATTTGTGTAACTAATGATTACAACGCTTCTTTCTAGTTACTACTGTTTTAGCTTTCCATATATCGGGATATGGAGAGATCTTTAATATAATTGGAAATGAATAATTTGAGACCTGGACTTCAACCTATATAACTTCCATTTTATACCTCATGATTCCAATGATAGTATAAAGAAAAGTGTCCCCTTTGTAGAGAATTAAGCCAATTAAGATCTTACCACTAGAACAGGGACGGGCAATTAATTTTCCCAAGAGGCCATATGAGAAATTGAAACTCTCATGGAGGGCTGCTGCTGCCCCACCAATGCCCCGCCCCGACTGATGTCACCCACTCCCTCCTGCCAACATCCTGCCCCCATATGGTGTTGCCCCATCCCTGATACCAATGCCCAATCCCCCCACCAACCCACTGCTGTATGCCAGAGTGGAACAGTCCACAGGTCCAAAAGTGGTCCATGGGCATAAAATATGCAGGTCTTCTCTAGAGTTATTGTTGAATCCTAGTACTTTAAGATATGTGCTACTGATTTAACTGTTGCAGATTTTGAAAACAGTTCAATATTCTTTAATAGCAATAGCAATAGCACCTAGATTTATATACTGCTTCACAGTGCTTTACAGCCCTCTCTAAGTGGTTTACAGAGTCAGCATATTGCCCACGACAACCTAGATTCTCATTTTACTGACCTCAGAATGATGGAAGGCTGAGTCAACCTTGAGCGGGTGAGAATCAAACTCTTGCCAGTCAGGAGAATTAGCCTGCAATACTGCATTCTAACTAGTGCGCTACCATGGCTCTTACAATAATTGTACAATTAATATGTTGCAAATGCAGAATTTACCTGAACTGAAGGTAACTCTAAAATGGTCCTTGCCCCAAAGCATGATTTGATAGAAAGAATGTGAGGTAATCTTTATTATTAGAGAAATCAGCTATACATGCAGGGAAACAGCAGTTGAACACAAACCACAAAGCTACATGTATATAATTGTTTAGTAAAAAAAAAATATTTGATACACAACACAGCAGCAGCAATATAATGATTCCTACTAAAACAAAATGGTAGTTTGATCCTTCTTGACAGGATAGTTTGCATCATCGTGAAACTTCAACCAGTAGTTCCAGTAGCTGTGAATGTGTAGCATCCTCAAAGGCCTCTTTTAGCTACGATTATTGTGGGAAGAAACAGAACAAGCAAAGCAATGTAGCCATTTTGCTTATAGTAGGAAGGAACCCACACTCCTTTGTGAAAGGAAAAAAATGCTTCGCTTCTGCACACTCCTACAAAGTTCATAGTGAGAGCAAATTCCATTCATAACATCTGACATCAGTTCTTTAACCTTATTCAAGCCTTATTCAATATTTTCACTGTAGTTGTTAGAAAAGTACCATACTTATTATGGTTATAGTGCCATATTGCAATAATATGCTATACATAGTCTACCATATAGCTTGGCAGAAGTATATGATGACTTCCCCTGAATGCACTACTTTCTCTCGAGAAACTAATTTGCTGAAATGGAAATAACCTGATTCTACTAAGTTGTGGAATGAATCCTACTCCAACCATACAAAATTAATAAAAGGGACAACTTCTTACCAAAGCAATACAGAAGCGAGGGCATTTGAAATATGTCAATTGTAAGATTCCCTACATGCTTTATGTTCATTACATTGATACATTTATTTGGAACTGTAGGTTCTAGCACTCAAAGATTTTTGTCATAAATTCTCCTGTTAATAACTAACCAGTATTTTTCTACCCTGAAGATGTTAATCTGTGGTTAAGATAAACTCAACACTATCGCTACTTACTGTATTTTTTCTATTAATTGTAGCTCAGTTATACAGAATATGCTGCTATTCAATTTACTTTATGTCTTTCATCTAGCCTGACATTATCATAATCCTATGTACATATAAATCTCCGATTAAGTAGAAACCTTGAACATTTTCCTAGTCAATTATGACAAATATAATGATAGATGTACAAGTACAATAGATAGCTGAGTTCTGGAAGTTTGCAGTGTCATAATGTGGGATTCCAGATAAAACACTCCCTCCCTTCAATTTAGTGTCATAAATCCTTTTGAATTAAGCATTTTGATACAGGCCTTTTTGAATGGAAATTTGGAGTCAACCTTGAACTAATAGAATTATTAACTATTCTTAAGTCTTTTTAAGTGCTCTTGAGATAAGAACTCTACCCTTTGTTGTCCTGAATCCAGTGTACATTCAGGAACCTATTTCTTCTCAAGTATGGAAGGATATAATTTGGAGAGTGGGAATGAGTCTGGGTGCCTTTATAATCATTAAAACAGATGCAATTCATGTCAAAAGCAGTACATTGCTACTATTAAATTATTAATAATGACACAAAATACAGAAAATACAGTGTTTAATATATATTTTTACCTTTGTAAATTCCTATTCTCTGGTAATGTTAACAAAATTCAAAATCAGTTTCATAAAATGCATCTAGTAGGTTTGACATTCTCAGCTGTATAGAGCTGAACAGGGTCAAATAACTCTCAAATCGTTTTAATTCAAACTCCTATCCAATCATGACTTAATCTTTCATTTTGATTATGCATGATTAACATCATGAGTGAAATTCCTCCTTTAGCACATTATTGACATGCAAAAAGTAATAAAAAACACTTCTATTGTTCATTCTTATAGGGCTTATAATTATTGCACTTTTAATTCCATATCAGTTTGTACAGTCATGGGTGATTCAATAATTAGGTAGAGAAACTGAATAATTGCAAAGACTTAGAATACCCTGTATGATACAAAGTGCTAGAGTTAATAGTGTATGGCAAGAATGATGTAAAGAAATCTAATTGAGAGACCCTGAAATTCCAATTTATTTACTAGCTAGGCATGGCTACTTTACTATGAACTTGTCCAGAGATTAGATCAGTAGCAGAAGTCCTTTAAAAATGATTTCATTTTCTGATTGTTAGTCTATAGAAAGAGAGCTTCTGTTGTATTCTCCAAATAAAAATGAATTCCCCTAAAAGCTGTTTTGCCTTTCCTTAGCCAGATTTTTTTTTCAGCTTGAACTGTTTTATAGAGATTCAAACTGCTCTTATAATATTTTATATGTTTTTATCTGTTATTGTTGTAAGCCATTAAAATATGTCATGGCTAGAGAAGTGAAAAGTGAATGAGATAATAGTAAGTAGTCAAGAGTATAATAGGAATTTTATTTGAATAGAAAGCTGTTCCATGCACCAGGCCAACTAGACAAATTATCCTGAAAGGAAGAGTGTTTAGATTAGTGATGTACTTGTAAACGTTCTGGTAAAAATGACTTAATCCAGGATTTTACAAACTTTGTGATGGTGTGATCCCCAATAATAAAATTAATGATTTTTTGGGGGAGAGGGTTGTATTAGAAAGAAAGAAATACATGTAGCCTTTTCAGTTGTTCAGTTTATATAATATAATTTTGTAACTTCCTAAAATAATGCCTTTTCATTGGAAATCAATAATAAAGCGGTCTAAATCATATGTTCTGTATATATGGTTGAAAGGATAACCTCTACATACAAACAAAGAATACTGGGAAAATGGGAAAAGATAAACATGCTTAATTTGTGTAATTCTACCTACTCTTATTTCTTGTTTTACATTAATTTTAGATTGATGTATGCTATTTAAAGCAGCAACTGTGAAAAATCTTGACTTGGCTGTAAGTTTGTCTAGGCAGAATGGAGACATGTTTTTGATTATCCTTCCACTAAACTTTAGGATTGTGCCTCAAATTTGTTGTGATCTACTTCCCAGGTAGATACAAATCACATTTGAGAAGCCTTGACTGAAGCATAATCAATGGATTCATATTCCTTTTACAATAGTATGTGTAACTATGTATGTAATATGACTAACGTAGTCTCTCTGTGTGTAGATGAGTAATATGTGTAGCAGTAAGAATGAAAATGCATGGAATTGAGAAGAATGGAGCAGAGTAATCTCTAAATAAGAATTATTTTTGAATGCCTAGGATAGTTTAAGAATAGATTAATGGTTATCGTACTCTTTGTAGATAAAGAAAGGATAGTATTTAAGCTAGTCTCCACAAGATCATTGGGGATGACAATGCTAGGCCCCAAAGGTAATAATGACTGAAGAAATATAATTTCAAATTTTGATTTAAATAGACAAGCAGATGATGAGTTAGAAAAAAATGAAATCAATGAGAGTCCAAGATAGCATTATATTAATCAGTAACTTCAATTGTCATCATGAAGTACGGAAACACAAATTTCATTTCTAATAAAATTGTAAAATGTCTAGATTTGTATACAATTGTGGCCTAGAGCATTTGTTCTTAGGAACTCAAGCAATATGTACAAGGCTGAGCAATAAATTTTTTTTTAATAATATTTCTTATCCCTTTTGCTTAAGAGAAAATGAAACATAGAGAATTCTCTCAGCTGCTGTTGAAAACTAAATCCCACCATGTCACACATTTCACAATGCTAGCTTGTCAAAGCCTTCAAAATTCTAGCCACAATAAACATGTTGTTGAAATATGTCCATAGACATTCCAGTTGTTGTTAATGATTGCATTGCTTCTCTAGGCTTCACAATCCCCCTCCTCCACCAATCCTCTTAAGATAAACTGAACATTAGAGAAAGGGATCCTAAAATGTCCTTGTGCTTCAGAATTGTTAGTTGCATGTGCACAATTGTGACTGAGTTGGTCTTTGTTTGAGTGAGAATAAAAGTCATAGCTTCGATTTCTATGATTCTGAAAGGCAACTGATAGGAACATGTAGAGGTGCATTGAAATGTCTACTTTTGGGGGGCTGACTCATTTAATAATTACAAAACAAATTTTGCTAATGGTTTAATAATGCAATTTGATTGTCACTCATTAGAAAAGGAATTAAAATAGGTATGTAAGGGTCAGGCAACTTATTCCATTTAAAGTCATTGATAAAAGGGAAGAGTATATGTTCCACCATAATATATTATAATTATAATTAATAATAATCTATTAATATTATTAATTACTATGAGGATTTTGGTTAGGATTGTATCATGAGTATTATATTCTAACTGAGAAACTGCTAATAAATGGAAGAAACACTTGTTTATAACCACAGTGTATCAACTAATAAGAAACAATGAGTATCCATAGCATAAAAATCTTTTTACCCAAAATCAGACCTATACATTGGAAAGAAATGAAGAGCTGGAAACCATAAATCAGAAGAGTTAACATTTTAAAGGAAGCTAAAGAAACTGAATAGGAGTAAAATTGAATACAGTAGCTATATATGTCCTTTTATTTTATTTTTTGAAATCTACTACTTAATTTTTTTTCATTATACTTTTAAAAATTCAGATTACCTATGGCTTCACGAAAATATATATATATTTTTAAAAAAATCATAAAGTGTGTTTGCTAGTAAACACAATGTCTTTTTTTGCTAATACCAGGAAAACATGTCCCAAAGCAATAGTTCCCCGCTTAAGACACGTTAGCTGCTAATGAGGAAAACACAGCAAGAACCTCATTGAAGTGTTTTCCTTTGTTTATCTTCTGGGAGTTTCCTCTGTCATAGCATAAGATTCCCTGACTATCAATGAGTCTGAAAATGTTCATATTCTGCCAAGAATCAAGTTATAAAGTTTGTACGCCAGTGCTTTAAATTAATCTAAAATAATACAAAAGGGAATTTGCCATCTTGGAAGGCTTTATACAGCCTCATCACTATTGTCTCAATTAATAAAAGTGTTCCATATCACTGAAGTGACTTTTCTCTTTTGTAACCAATTATGCCACCAATAGAGGGTGTCTCTCTAAGGATGTATATTGAAGCTGACAGGAAATCAAGATTTAACAAAATCTATGATTGTACTGGATTATTTGCTGGAAGTAGTTGCCTTGATCAACATGATAGTTCCCTGCTAGAACAGAACTTGCATCCAAGTGCCAAGCTTTCCAATGAGCCCTACTAATTCAACATGCAAATTAAAATGTAATCTATCCAATTATATTAATCTAAACCATGGTCATATAGCTTCACTGAAGTTGTAGTATCATAAACAGAAATTGTAACACTCTTTTACACCTATGAGCCCATTTACAAGTTTAAGAAATTTTGTAGCTCTAGTGGTAGAACTCATCTGTTTCATAGAAAAGACCCAAATCCAATCTCTGTAACTACTAAGACCAGTTATCTGAATTTCTGGACTGCTTTGGCTTTGCAGTGGTCCAAAATTGTTTCTTGCCATAACTTTTTTTATGGTCCACCCTGGGATTATGATACAAAGTTCTGAGTTTAATATCAGGTTACTACTTCATAATTTATTTTTTTTTAAGTCTGGGTTTGCACAACAGAAGGCAAAAGTAAAGCCAATTATTAAGGTTACAGTGATTTATACAACTTGATAATTAATATATTTTATACTGTTTGCTACATGAACCCCCCTGAAATATAAAATAATTAGCTCCATGCAATAGGTCATTGAATAAGACAATTACAATCTAAACTTTAAGTAAGGAAAATAATATTATTCTGTTCACTTTTTAATTTGATAAATAAATACTATAGTTCCCCTGTCTTGTGCCTTTAAGCATTAATATTCAACTCTGAAACATCAGAACAAAAACCTATGAACATAAAAAACATATACTCACACATGTACTTAGGTGAACAATAAGTGCATACATGAAGAGAGCATAATTGCATGCAATATAAATACTTCTTTTTATAGTTTTTTTTCACACATACACAAACATTTGTTAAAATTTCCTAATAAGCTTTCTAATAAGAAGTAATGTTTCAAAATATTGGATGAAGGAGGGGGGAAACATATTACAGTACCATGAAATATGTGTTTTAAAAGATTGTTTTCCTATTCAGCCAAGCAGCTATGTTTTGTTATAAATATGTGAAATTACTAGATTGTCTTGGATTTTTTTCTTTAAAAATAAAAATGGGGAGTCACTGCATCATTAAGCTTTGAATGAATATAATGTAACTATTGAAGCTGCTTAAAATATTTCCTAACCATAAATTATTATCCAAAAATATTTTTCAAGCAGATAAAAAGAGTTGTCAATTCTGCATAGTGAATGCCTCATAAGGGGCTCATTTATGGTTGAAAACTGAATAAAAGCAGTAAATTAAGAACAGACGTAACCATAGAGAAACTGTAATCCGCTGCAGATTTCTCTGGTGAATGAAGTATTGTTGTGTGGATTTGCTCTCCTTGCTTGTACTGTTTAACCACTCACATCTGTGACTGGAGTGGACTCCATGCACACAGATGAATTTTATTCCGTAACTCCTCCCTCACAGCCGCTCTGAAATAAGCACATGCTAGTTAACCAAGCCTTGAGAAACTGCCCAAGAAACTGCCCTTTCTGTTTTGTTGGACCTTTGCTATTGAAAGACATGAGTACAAGTTCAAAAGGCTTAGTAAAAAAGATCATGCAAAAACACTCACTAAATATATACATTTACTGCATTGCAAATACTTAGCTTTATAGGAATGTAAACTGTAACATTTTGGTTTGAATCAAGTCCTCATCTTTGCTGCCAGGCTTGTCACTAGTACACAAAATTAGCACCCTGCGGTACTTTGAAGACTTGACAGGAATTCAATTTGGCCTTATTTGTCTTAGTTAAATGATATACAGAGCCAATCAGATATTTTCCTTGAATCAGTTTGGGGAAATACACCATGCCCTCCATTCACCATCAGGACCTATCGGATTCCAGTGGGCTGCAGAGCCATGAATAAAAGTTAGCATCTGACACCTGAAACGCTTCATGATCTCAGAAGTAAAGTAAGACATTTTTCATAGAAAGCATTGCTTAAAATATAAGACATTTTTATTTTGGCCAGTGCATCACTTTCTCATTCCTTTGAATTTCTTACCCTTATCATCATCATAACTTTTCAAAGGTTGTTTCAACCTACACCACAGCAGATTCTCAATACAAGCGCTCAAGATTTTGCCTAGTCCTAGCCTTTTCCTTGGGTCCTGAATCACAGAACACTAAAGAACCTTGCTTAAGAAACAAATTGAAATTACCACTGATAAATAACTTTTGCTGTTCTCAGCTAGATATCAGTGGTAAATTGAAATAATATGAAGTTAGCTCTATTCAATTCTCAGCCTTTTACCACTTTTTACCAGCTAGTAGCTAATATCTCCAAAAATGCTCTTCTTCTCTAGTAATCTTAGCTGCTTCATAAATTTGCATTATCAGTGGACAGCAGGAGCAGAGATCTCAAGTCATCAGGACAACAAAGCAACTATGTCTGTTTTCCAAGCACAGGATACAATCACAGTTGTTATGTATGATTCCTCAGGTCTGTGAAGATACAAGGTCATTTATATGCATGCATACTAGTTTTGTGTATGAATATAATATACCTGATAATGCAATACATGAGTAGAAATATTATGTTCACATTATACTCAGAGAGAAGTTATTGATGTGTTTGATAAAAGATGAAACCTGTCCTATCACTAACTCTTGAAATAAATTTAAAGATTAAATTGTTCCAGTAAAGAGCACACTAAAATATTTCCTATACATAAATTATGAAACATTGTATGAGGACAAATATAGGATCTTATGTCCATATTTATAACTTAATTTTTTTTTCTCAACTTAGAATAATGAACAAATGAATGAACAATGCCCTCACCATGTAAAGACTAAACAGTATAATGATAAACTGAACATTTCCAAAAAATTGTGAATTTTTTGTGTTGAGAATTTGTGTTGATTTGTCATGGAAAAAAAAATGAAAGAAATGAGCTGTGCTTTCACAACTACTAGTGGAATAACATAACAAGTAACTTACTTGAGCAATGGTATCAGCAAGCAGAAACAAAGAATTGGTCTTATACTTGCAGGAGGACGAGTAAAATCTTATACAAACAAGAGTTAATGTACAGATCATGAAAAAAATGCCTGTAATCTTTCAGCTCTCTTAGAACCCAAATTGGAACTTTAGTTTTGATTTGTTTCAGAGCAAATTGAAGGTAAAATAAGAATGACTATATTAAACCTGCACTACTGGAGTAATGTTCTTTTGTTAAACTTTTTAAAAACAAATATCATTCTAAAACTCTTTCCTTCACACACACACACCCCCATGGAAGCACTAATAAGCATAATTAAAATTAGTAAGGGATTTGGTATTCTGCAGCAAGTCACATTTTGCAGAAAAGGTTAGAGGTTCATTCACTACAGCACATCTAAAATGTAGAGATGGTAGGTGAAAAGGGTCTCTCTTGAAAGTGCTGAAAAAAACAATCATTTAAAAGGTCAGACTTTCATTTAAAAAAAAGCAAAAAAGTCTTTAGTAAGCAACTAAATGCATGTTTTTATATGAGGGGAAAATGCTGCATTTTAAAAGGTTAGCAAAAAGTCTAAATAGGCTGTGGTATTAGAAAGAAATCACTGGTCTTGTTTTAAAGCCACAGCTGCAGTGTTGTACATTTCTTGAAAAAATCTGATATACAACTAAAGAGTTGTACCATTCAGGATTATGGCAATTTTGCAGACAAGAATGTAGCTGAGGGTTAATCAATTCTTATCAGTTTGTTCTAATTCAACTGATCTACAACAGTCACAAGGATACATTCCTAAATTACTGCTGAAAATTCAGTGCACTTTCTTGGTGTAAAATTATGCTACAAATTATATGTAATTATATGGCAGTATGTTCTATATTTCAAGTAAATATTTGTATGATTGGGCTGCTGAATTTGATGTATGTATGTATGTATCTATGTATGTTATTTCAGCACTTGACAAGAAACAACATAGAAAGTCTGGGCCCACAACTTTCCACAATACCTTTCTTTGTGAATAAATGTTAATCATCCATAAATGAAATGAATAAATGAAATAAATAAATGAAATGAATAAATAAATCACTGGTTGTGGTTTTCCAGCAAAAATATATTCATTTCTGGTAAAGAGTATTATAGATCTAACATAGAAAGAAAGAAAGAAAGAAAGAAAGAAAGAAAGAAAGAAAGAAAGAAAGAAAGAAAGAAAGAAAGAAAGAAAGAAAGATAGTAAAACAATCAGAAATAAAAACTGAAGTCTACCAACTAGGTTATTTCGAAATCCGAAGAAAGAGATAGCTTGTTTAATAAAAACCTTGAATTGCTACAATATCTGTCTGCAACAGATCAATACACGACCCATAACATATTGTGAAGAACTGAAAATTTGATTCTCTTCCTTCCAAGCACTGTTTCAAATTTGTATTCATTTTGTTTGAGCCATACTGCCCAGTCTTTACTCATGGAACTATAAAATCTTTAGACAACATGGCAGAAAGAAATATTTCTAAACTCTTCATAGTTAATAGGATGTTACGGTTATCTCCCCTTTTTTCTGCTTTTACAGAGTGCAAGAGTAGAAAGAGATATTGTTTTGTTAGTCATGGGTAGCTTTCATTGAAACATTATTTTTCTAGTAGTTGCAAGAATGGAAATAGATGAGTTAATATTTGATATATTTGAAAGAAAACCTGCTTTCCCTATCTCTAAACCCAAATTAAATTCTTGCCAATTTCTGTATTGAGACACTGTAACACATGAATGTGGCAGTGAACAGTTTCAAAGGAACACCTACTATTTGTTTCAGAGGAATAATTATGTCCACTGCAGTTATCCTCTTTCATTTGCTTTGCTTTCCATTTGAGAGGACAGCAAAATCTATTTCCCAGACAATCTTGCATAGCAAAGATATTAATACTGTGGGGTTTAATTGTATCCTGTGTTTAAATACACTGTGGGTGAAACCCTAGACCTCTCCTTAATTGCTGTGAGAAAATAGCCTGATTTCTCTGAGATTAGGCACACGCTTATATATACTATGACCCAGGAGTGCCTTCTTCAGAATTAATCTTCTAAGGTAGTTAGGATTTATGATTCAATGTGCTGTGGACCCATTCATGACAAACGGTGTCTAATCAACCAACTTCACCCTCTAGATCTTTCTTTGACTATTGGAGTTTTCCTTCAGCTATTCATTTCACACATCCCTTGTCCCGTTGCTTATTAGCAAACCAACCTCAGAGAAGGCAATTGGAGTAAACGTAATGATTCCTCTTTAATTAAAGAGGTTTATGCTTTAAGTAATATCCTCGCAAACTGGAAATGAGCAGAATGTCCATTTCAGCTGCCTACAAAATGATCCATTCAGTTCATCTCACAATATTTCACTCGCTATTGATGCTTTTTTTGGAGGCATATTGCAGTGGCTTCCTCCCCACCATGAGCCAGGATTCCATCTGCACTCTTAAGGCTGTTGCTATTAGATATTGCAAAACGTGCTGCCTTTCAAATATTTATATTCATCAGCCTTTCCTTTGTTTATATTTTTGGCAGCAGAGTTTCTATTAAAAATGGGCTTCTCTTGCTTAACTAAACAAAATGTGTCAAAATGGACTTTGCTTCTAAATATCGGCAGAGTACCTTTGGCAATTGGAAGGAGTTCAGAATCAACACACCACCCCAAGCAACTGTGCGAACTACACTCACATCTGTAATCTCATTGGACGTTTCTCTGGGAAAAGATTTTGACAAAGTATGTGCATTCCTTTGTCTATGTCCCTTTGCCATAAATGGGAATAATAGCATATGGGCAGTTTCAAAAGGCAAATGTGATAATTTGCAGCCTCCAAAGTGGAAGGCAAGCTAGACAAATTCACAAATCTCAGGGTCCCTGGTTTGTTACAGATTTGGCAGAAGGGTGCGCTTCCTTTCTTAAGGCCTTTTTTCCCCTTTTTCATTGAAATCACAAGGCATAGATCCTTTGTACATGACTGTGCCCAAAATGTTTTGTGTGGAAGAAAAGAAAAATGACAATTAGAAACAAACTGTAGATACTCGTTTATATTGACGACATTAAAAAAAACCACACAATCAAACAGCTCCAGATTATAATTTAACTGGATAAATGGCCTCCCCTGCCTACTCTGATGCTAATGGTTATATACTTTAATTTTCCCCCTCCTTCCCTGTCTTGTTTCCCCCCCCCCATTCAATATATGATCAGAAGCAGACTCAAAGGAAAACATTTCTGTGGTCAACCCTCTAGCTATTGTTACAGCAATAAGCCTTGCTTGGCTGAGAGCGTGTTGCCTGCCTGTTTGAGTCTCTCTGGAGGGAAATGCAGTCTTCATTAAACAAGCCTTTTAACAGTAAGCCAAGCTTGATTAAAATCAGATACAGATGAAATCATTCCTTTACCTTTGTAGTTCTGGGCCTTTGCAATAATTCTGGAGGCTTAATAATACTTAAGAGACCTCAGGAATCCTACTGAATAGTTGTTCTTTGCAATCACTCTTTAGAAAAGTCCAAATGAATGGTAATTTATTTCTGTTCTAAAAAAAAATGTTTATGTGACGCATGCATAAGTAACAGGAAGACTGGACAAAAGTTTGCGAAGTTCACAGTGCTGTGTAGAATCTTTCTGTAAGCACTTCTTAGAGACTTTTTTTTTTTAAAGGTAGTCTTTAAAATTTTGCTCAGTTGTCTGATTCCGGTTGTCAGAATATAAATGTCTGGCAACAATCACAGGTGACATTATGTTAACACGGAGCTACTGCTCTGTCAGATTCACTCAGTATTTGACCAATCACTCTTGATTTTTCCTACCTTAGACCTTTTAAGGTATGTTTATAATTTTAACAAACATCAGACTAAAAGAATGTGAGCCCTGTTTCTCTCCTTAGGTGTCAGGGAGTGGAGGGTACAATAGACTGGGCTTCCTGAAAGCTATTAAACCCATTGCCAGTTATTTAAAACAAATTTCAGATTTATTAAATTCACATCAGTAAATGTGATCTCGCTGATCTGAATCCAGGACTGATTTTGTATTTGTATTTTTTTATTTTTTACTAAAAGTGGAGACTGAATTCTAGTCTCACCCGAAGTATGAAAGCTAGCTGGTTGAGAGGCTTTGGGCCAGCCTCTGTCTCTCAGCCCAGCCCACCTCATAAGGTGGTTGTTGTCAGAAAAATAGAAAGATGAAGGATTATTAGATATGTTCACTGCCTTGAGCTATGTGTAAAAATAATAAAGGGAGGAAATAAGTACACATGGTGCGAGTTTTTGTTTGAAAAGCCAATACAGGATTTTTTCGAATTCACACATTAGTGAATTAGTGAGTACATTTTCAAGTCTTTCTCACAAGTCCACAGCCCTAGCTGTTGGATAAAACCTTCATTCAAACCATAGATCATTTACTTTTTGATCATTTACTTAAATATGTAAAGATAGTTTCAAGCATCTGAATGCAAGAGCAGAGCTTTCAATTCACCCTATCTGTGAGTAAGCAAACAACTTCAACTAATCAGGATTCTGGCTGCATTCATGACAGCAGGCATTCAATTTACCAAGATTGCTTTAGCAGTATGTGTTTAAAAGGCCTTAAAAGACTTTTTTCTATAGATTTCTCATTCTCAATGTTTGTTTTTACTTGTTGTACACGGTCATTTTAATTGCTCTAACATTTAAGCAACACTGGAATCATCAGGCTCTATGAAACCTACATTTTCTTTAATCCATAGCTATTGTGGACAGATCCTGCCATGAGTAAAATTGTGAGCTGGATTGTTATTTGCTGCATGATTTGTACACAGATGGGATGATGGGCAACCCAGGTAATTATATCCAAAATTTAAGTGCAAATCCAACCTGTTACAAGTGTTGACATTGTGCTGACTGTATTACATCTTCATATAAACTATCACCAATTCCCTTCAATCAAAACATTTCAACCACAGATTTTCCTTTGGGTATACAGACTCTTTTTATCTATAACATTTGCTTACTTCTTCAATCAAAACAAAATATGTTCTTATAAATATATCAGAAATATGCTATTTGTCTATCTGCCTAACAGCATTTCACTAAGATAAGTCAGAGTATCAGTTTCAAAAATTAAAGTAAAACTATCAGCCCCGTGATCTTTATGAGGTACAGATTTATTTTTATCTATAGCTCTTGTATTAAAACATCACATACATCACTGTCATAAAAATTCTTATCTCTAAGCAAACTATTTAAGAATAGTATGTTTACTTGCTAGTTCTATCTGGTATGCTCCCACTCCATTAATGATATAGTCTTTCAATTAAAGATAACTATGTCATTAAACGATATATCCTAACAAATGTAATTAGGTATCTAATGCTAATCAATCTAGTTACTTTGATTCACTCATCCTCTTAAAGTGGATACCATGCATTTTTTTAAATTTTATTTTATTTTTCCATTTTAAAAATAAAAATCCCTAAAAACTATTTGAATACACAGTTCTTAGTTTAAAACTCTAGAAAGAATCCCTAGATTGCATCATAGTATTAAATTCTGGTTCACCAATCTTAGTAATTGCCTTCCCTGTAACTAAGCACTTCATTTGTTCAAACTTGCAGGAGCTGTTTTTGAAGTGCTGCATTAATAGAGCAATTCTGCACTTTACTTTTATTATGTTCCAACAATGGGATCTTTTATTTTCTAGAAATTTGTTTTGTATAAAGAAGTGAACATTGGTGTAATGTATAAATAGGTTTTTCTGTGTTACATGTTGCCTATTGCTTTGTGGTTTTTGTTTTAAAAATGAAATCATTTGTTTCTGTCATTTAACAGACATATTCAATGTCCATATTTAAAATGAATTATTATCTCAGGATAAAAATTTTCCTGTCTTGTAATTGTGTACTAGATAATCCCCTAGATCACCCATCCTTTTGTCCTTAAAATAAAGGATAATTCACAATTTGGAAGCTGAGTGACCAAGGAAGGGCCAATATCTGTGTAATAACTTTTAAAATGAAAAAGATGAAATGTATTCAAATGATCAGATGAGTCTATTAGACTTAGTTTTTCAATTATTTTAAAGAAGAACATATCCTGAAGTCTTATCAAATCTTTGTACTGCCACTTTTAAGTACTGGTAGAATAAAGATATTGTTTCAATTATTTCTCTAAAACCTTTAATTCATTTTACTTCTCAATACATTTGTTGGCATAGCAGGTTTTGATGAAACTACTAACTTGCTTAGCCATTTTATCTTTTGTTTTCAATATTTTTTTTCAATTACCATTCATTTTAAATAAATATATCCAAAAACTCTTTAAAATACAGTTACAATAAAAATACTAAAGCAATATTGACAGTTTTATATTTTTAAATTGATACCAAATGTATTAAGTAAAATACAGTTAAGCACTTGGAGTTTTTTGTATTGCAAGTTACTTTTGTTGAAAAGGTAACCAAATAACTGTCTCTAAAATGTGGGTAGTGGTCAAAACATTCAGTTTTATCTCTGTGCCTTGGCTCTACTACTTAATCAATGCCTTCCTTTATTTCACAAAATTTATTTAAAACTTTTTTTAAAATAAAAATAAACACAAACTAATATAAAATAAGGAAAAGAAAAGAGAAAGCAATCAAAGAAAAAGCTAAAAGTGCATGAAAGGAAATAGTTAAAGGACAATCAGAAAAGAAAGAAAAAAGATACAAAGAAGTGGCTTCCATTTTATTTTACAGCAGTTATAAATACAATCGTAAGTTTACTTCTTCCCTATGGTTACAACTTAACTCTGTTCTTTCTGTAATCTGTTCCATCTAATCTTCAAAAGCATAAATCCTGTTTCACGCAAAAAGTCAGTAAGGGTTTTCCAGTCTGCAGTAAATGTATATATTATCCTTCCTCTAATCAAAGGAATTAATTTAGCCATCTCAGCAAGTTCTATCAATTTTACCAGCTATTCATCTTTGTGCATATAGCAGTCTCATTGCAGATACCATGTACAAAAAAAATATATTAAAAAAATCCATGATTTCCAACTGTTTGTCCATACACTTCAGCTTCAATTGTATATTAATCTTCAAAATCGTCTAGTATATGTATTTAACCCAGAATTTTCTAACTTTTTTACATGATAAAAAGTTTGGTTTTAAATTTGAAGTGCCCTTATACATTCTAGACAATTTATCTGGTAACATACACCAATGATACAGCAGTTTATAAAAATTATATTTAAGATTATAATATAATGTATATTTCAAGTTTTTCATTGCATCTGTTTTGTGTAGTCTTCTCTGATACGTCCATTTAGATCTTTTCCAATCTTCTTTAATATTTTTTCTAAAAATTCCCTCATCCTTAAAATCTTTATTTCTTTCTTTATTCCTTTGTAACCCAGAAAAAAATATAATTCACCAAATAGAATATTTTCCTTATATTTTAAAAAATGTGATAATTCTTTAACTATAAAAGGACTGTACCGTAAAATTTGGTTGTTCTCATGTTATAGATTGAAATTACAGCTGTGAGCATAATTGAAATCCTTTGACTTCCAGTTATGGTCTATTCATGAGGAGCAGTTGTCCAGAGTGCAAATTGGCAATCTTACAATGCCTTCTTTTCCAAATCCTCATCAGAAGCTCTTTAATAAATACTTTACTGTGTATATCTACCAGCTTTCTTTTGGTTTTGAACTTCATTTATTTATCTATTTAGAAGACAAGATCGGGGAGATGAATGCATGCTTTTGTATGTTTGGGAAGTAATTGCATTGGAAGATGGATCAATTTATCTACCATTAAGACCATAACTCTGAATTGTCCCTCTTGTTTTTGTTTTTTTTTTTAAAAAAGAAATAAATATCTTTAAATGACTTGTCATTGCCTGCCTGTTCTGTCTGCTCATGGATAGAGCACAAGACAAGTATGAACACGGATAAGAAAACACATTCAAGTAAAAGTCTGTTTCAGTTCCTTTCCTTCCCACTTTTTTTAAACATAATTTCTTTCTATGCGCAAAGGTTACCATTTGGTCTGCAGAGTGTTGGAGCTTGGCATAAATGTATTTCCTGCAGGAGTCATGGATATATTAATCTCTCTGCCCCATAGGCAACAGTTGATTAGTGAAAGCCAACACTCTGTCTTAAGGAAGTGTTAGGATTTAGCACAAGGATTTATAAACCACAACACATCCTGGCTTCAGAAATAAAATCATTAATTAAGTAAAATGGCTTGTGATGCTACATATTTTTTATAACTTTTTATAGCTCAGATAGGATAATAAATTGTATGGCTTTTAATAATTTATGAAGGGCCTGTTGCTCTAATGTGAAAATATTAACTTCACTTGCCCTTTTCCTTTGGCAGTGGTGTCAATAATATAAAATAATAAGGCATGTTTTTTTTAATCTCCCCCTTCCTTCTGGATGTCAACTAGCATATCAACATTTGCTTGAGTCTTCATTAAGCCTCCCACCATCACTACCAATATATATATAGGTCTTTGGTTATTTGGGTTTTCTCCCGCGTAAAATTGGAAGTGTCTTGGCGACATTTCAACGAAGTCCCATTCGTCATCTTCAGGCTGGTGTTTTCAGCTTCGTGCTTCGAGGAGCAATGTGTAGTCTCCTCGAAGCACGAAGCTGAAAACACCAGCCTGAAGATGACGAATGGGACTTCGTCGAAACATTGCCAAGACACTTCCAATTTTACACGGGAGAAAACCCGAATAACCAAAGACATACATACATGAAGGGAAGAAAGTTTTGTTGATGTGATCTCTGATTTTACAAGGTATTGGCAAAGAGTAAGACCTTTTCAAATGTGAACATTTCTTTGAGAAGAAGCTCGCACTGTCTACATTCATGGGAACCATCCCTTTTAGGGATATTTGCCCTAAAAGGGATCTTTAAAGAAATATAATGATATGATTTCTTCCTGCTGATGCAAAATACATCTGTGAACATAAAATCTTTTGGAATGTTAACACTTATCCAATGAGATCCAGTAGTCTGTACTGACACTGAGAGAACATTCAGAGACTTCTGTTGTTTTGGAATATGTCAGTTGCAGAACATACTGCTCAATCTGATACAAGCAGAAATGTTGGATCAATTGCTTTTCTACATGTTGCTTTAGGATTATGGAAATTGGAATGTAACATATTGGGAGGTCACCTAAGTGCAGATGGCTGCTGTCTGGTTCTAAAGATGAGAAAGGGGGCTGGTTTATTCTCAGTGTATTAGTGCTTCACTCTCTTCCTAGTTCCTAGAATTAAAGAATGGTTCTGCTTTTCTCTGCAGATCTTTAAAGGAAGACATTCTGCTGCTATTATTCTCATTCACATCTTATTAATATCGAATTCTGATAGTTTTGTACCATGATTTTTTAGCCACTTATTACTGTTCTGAATCTGGAATACACTGGAGAGTCAGTATTCATGTATTTATAGTCTTATTAGTTGTTTTCCATGGTCAGTGTGAATAGCATGTCAGACAAAAGATATGCGAGCAAAGACTTGCCCAAATGACCCTTTTGTACAACATTCCATCACACCATCCTCCCCCTAGTTATTTTTTTTAAAACAATCCCTGTTTATCAGCACTCCTTTCCTTGAAACAAAACTTCTTCACTTTATCTTCTGCAATCCCCATCATGCATTGCAGAGAACTCGAACCAGCACTAGTCCACAAAAGAGGATTATGTCAATACAACCTGGTCTCCCTTTTGAACTGGAGGCCAAATGTGTTGTAAATGCAACAAACAGTGTGATTATTTTGAAACATTTGCTCTACAGTGATGCATCTTAGCAATGCCCAAATGGCAGAAACTCCAGGAAAACAATAAGGAAGTTTATTAAAGCCCTCATGAAGAAAAGGATTTACCAACAGGAAATTACCAAAAGAAGATGCTTTTTGATATCCATGCTCATTGAAATAAGTGTTTTCTTTTCCTGTTTCCAAAACTGGGGGGGGGGGGGGTAGGAATCTGACAGTTAAAATGTTTGCCAATGTCATTTTGTAATGTGCCTCAAGATAAAAGATTTGGGGAACCTGAGAACCTGGCTGTTTTAGTGCAAATGGTTGCATATAAAATCTTTCAGAATCATTTTATTTCATTTGTAACTCCTCTAATGTTGGCATTCTTTTTTAGATCACTAAACTGTAAGGTACTCTTCAAATTTCTGTCCTGAAATTCACGGAATTCTACAAATTGTTTGAGTTTCCGTTACTGCCTTTGTAAGTGCAACATATTTTGCTGTGGAAACCAATTTGTGGGCACAAGTGTATTACACCTTATTTTCTCTGTGTGGCCTACATTTTAAAAGAGGGACATGTTGCATTTGCAAACAATTTGATCTTAATGGTATGCCTCATTTTATTAACTTTCATAGGGGTAGTTTTGCTAGAAATCCATTTAGTAGTGGCTACTATGCCATTCACTACTTTTGTTCAGCATGTGTCTTGTAATAGAAACATTTTTTTTAAAAAAAAGATAGCATTCCATTTAAATGTCATCCATTAAATAATTAAAATGGTGTGACTCAGGCAAGGCAACTATGAAGAAGTTGTGTCCTCCAGATACAACTGAATGGCAAACCCTAATTCAGTGTTTCTCAACCTTGACAATTATAAGGCATGTGGACTTCAACTCCCAGAATTCCACAGCCAGCATTGCCCTAATTGTTCTTACCAACAATAGACAGAATAACTGAAAGCATCAATATTTAGAGGGCAATAAATTCCTCATTTTTTGAACAATTTCGTTAAAGCTGGATTTTTGTTAATTTTTTTAATCTTGCATTTACTATTATTATAAATAACTCAAGGTGGCAAACATACCTAATACTCCTTGCTCCTCTTATTTTCTGCAAAATAACAACCCTGTGAGGTGACGTAAGCTGAGAGAAGAGAGAGTGAATGGCCCAAAGTCACCCAGCTGGCGTTCATGACTAAGGTGGAACTAGTCTCCTGCTTCCTAGACTAATACCTGAACCACTAGAGCCAGGGTTAGGCAACCTTGGCTCTTTTATGACTTAAGGACTTCAACTCCCAGAATTCCTGAGTCAGCCATGCTGACTCAGGAATTCTGGGAGTTGAAGTCCACAAGTCATAAAAGAGGTTATGTACCCCTGCACTAGACCAAAATGGTTCTTACCAATTAAGGGCACACATTTTAAAACCTATTGGGGGATGGTTGACATAAAATTTAAATAAATAAATAAGAAATTCATTTGCTTTGTGAAAGCAATTGTGACACAATACAGGTAGTCTTTGACTTATAACCACAACTGAGCCCAACATTTCTGTTAAGTGAGGCGTTTGTTAAGTGAGTTTTGCCCCATTTTGTGACCTGTCTTGACACAGTTGTTAAGTGAATCACCATCGTTGATAAGTTAGTAACCTGGTTGTTAAGTGATTCTGGCTTCCCCATTGACTTTGCGTGTCAGAAAGTTGCAAAAGGGGATCACATGACCCCAGGACACAGCAATGGTTGTAAATATGAACCAGTTGCTGCCAAGCATCTAAATTTTGACCATTTTAATTAACTTTGAACAGTCACTAAATGAACTGTTGGTAAGTAGAGGACTACCTGTATTAGGAATGTTTTTGGATGTTTAAACCTTCTTATACCATTTTACATAATTGGGTATAGATCTTATTGCTGAAAAAATTCAAAGAGTCAACAATACTTAAAAGTGTTTAAATTATTTTTGAAAATAGATGTTCTCAATATCATTTGACATGAAATAATTTTTATTTGGGCAAAAGGACAGCCTTTAACTTTTTCACTAATTTTTGCCTTTAATGCAGTCACCTGTTGATGATAAATCAAAATAAGTTTGCATATATACATAGATGTGAACCAAGTGTTATATAGAATCTTACATTATTCTGTTCAGGGCAAAATAATCTTTTAAAAATATGCTATTATTTGTCTTTCTGAACAATGCACTCTGGTTATCACCTCAGAGCACATCTGATTTCCAAGTGTACTTCAAATGATTTCTTTGTTCCCAGCTTGGACAATCATATTATATCTTAATAAGACCTAAAAAGTTCTATTCAAATGCATGGTTAATGCAGAAGCCTTTAAATAAATGAGAATAGCTGCTTTCGTAGAAATTAGTTTAACAAATTAATTTTATTTTATTTTATGAAGACTTTGATCATAAGCCGCTTTCAGAAGACTTTTTAATATGAAAAGTTGCATGAAATCTTTTTTTCAAGGATGATTTGGGAAACTAAAATATAGCTAATGCTATGCATAAAGGCACAACAATTATAGCCCTTCTTGATTAAATGTTTCTCTAACTGCTGCGGTATGATCGTTGGGCTTTATGTTAAAAACAACAGTACTTATGGAAAGCATAACACTGGGAAATTTATTTTTAATCCACAGAGAAAATCCTTTGCTTACTCTACAAAATAAAACTCTGCTGATTGTCCTGGATAAAGAAAAATGAAAAGAAAAAAAAATTAGGTGGGGAGCAAAAAGAATACCCCTGTACAAGTTTTATAATGACAGAGCATACAAACTTCTGGCCCAATTCTCTTTCAGGCAAAACAAACAAACAAATCAACAAATCAGCACAAACACGAAACACATGTTTGACTGAAAGGAGATTTAGCTAAGGCTAGTGGGGGTCATTTCTTAGATGTCAGCTGCTTTGAGAAAGCTTTGTATAAATCATATCTGATGTCTCTAATCTACTATAAAATCTCCACAATAGAGCCAGAAATCAGCTAAGCAATGATTAGGTTTTTTGATGATGGAATTATTAATGGCATGTTAAGGATTAATTAAAAAATTCTGCTTCCCTGTATAACTTGGCTTCTGCTTAAGAAAAAGAAGCATTTGTAAGTTGTTTAATGGAGATATATGGTTTCAAGGGAAACAAGGAGTGTTCCTTTTCTCTGAGGCAGAACGATAGATAAGAATAAGGAAGAAGATTCCAGATTTCATTAGCCTTTTATAGAAGGCAGAGGTAAGATCCTATTATTTAGCTTCATCCAAAAACTGACAACTTTATACTACTGTTGTTTGGGGAGCCATCATTGCACAAATTAAATGCTCTGACATTGAGCCGTATCCAGAGTTTTCATTCCACTGATTCATTCCAAAGTGAGAAGACTTGTGGTCCATCTGACCCACTGGTAGAATTCACCCCATTCAGAAGAGCTTTGTGACTTTGTTTGACATTTGAGGAGGAACATTTTTATCTGGGAACAGTCAAAGGAAGGAAGAAACAGAAGCCCACTTCCATAAATCTTCTTGATTCTGGAGCTCTAGGTTGCATTTAATCCAAACTTTTTCTTTCATTGCCCTCTTATTAAATGTTGTTGGTTTTTTACCCTTTGAAAGTAAAACATTTTAATACAGTTTAAATGTCCTTGTTGTGATTGGGCAGTGGGTTTGTGGGTTGTTACTCAAAGAAAAACCACTTTTACCCAATGTTGGATCATTTACCCAGGTTTGTGAAGCAGTGGTTTAGATTTGTTGAGAACTGTATGTATGTATGTAGGTGACAGTAATGGTAAAGATAAATATTCAGCATCTGGGATGTGATTGCACTCCAAAATTGCATTTTGCTGCAGTTAAATAAAACAAGCAGTGTGTGTGTGTGGGGGGGGGGAATTTAAAGTTACTTTATTATATACAATATTTTTATGCAACAAACAGAACAAATTACACCATTTTAAAACAGGAGCAAGGAACCCTGATGTGATCTGCTAGGTTCCACATTTTGAATATAAAGATGCAAACAATCCTCTTTTTTTTATACAATCCAATTCCTTAGGAGCACATTACGTATGTGTATTTAGGGCAACATGTTTTTCTGTATTTGCATCTATGGTGTGGGTTCTTCATGCAAGGATAAAGTGGGAAAAGGTGTCTAACAAAATTTAGGTAACTACTATAACTGAATGTAACAGCATTTCATTTGTGTATGAGTGCATAATTTCAATTTTACCTGAGATGTATGAATGTGAATATTGAACCAGGAATTCATGTCTCCACTAGTGGTTAAGGCTGCAGCCTAGAAACTGTAATTCTGTGAGTTCTAGTCCAGCATTAAATATGAAGATCCAATGAGTGACTTTGGGCCAGTCACTTTCTCTCAGCCCACCTCACTTCACAGGGTTATCTTCATGGAGAAAATGGGAAGAGGAAAATCTATTAGATATGTCCACTGCCTTAATAAAAATATTAAGCAAATATTATGGAGTTTGCGAGATTAATGAGCTCTGTGTGTTTGCTTGCAAAATTGCACGTTTTGGAGATTTTCTTTTCTTTTCCAGCAAACATTTTAATGCTGACTTTAGTTCTTCAAGCAGGTAGAGAGGTCTTTCTGCCTCCCATGGGTGTCATAGAATGCAACTCCCAGACTGAGTAATAAGCTAAGCCTGACAGGTGTAAAAATAGTCATGGACGTTCTATGTCTTATGCCTACAACTCAAGGATTAATGCCAAATGTTCTACAAGTACAAAGGTTCCAAAGGAGCAAAGCAGTGGAAGTGTTTTGTTTTTAGAAACACAAGGAGAAGGAGAAGGAGAAGGAGAAGGAGGAGCTGTTATCATTTTATCATGAAAGTTTAATACTGAAACTGAGTGGCTACAGTTGTAGTTCTATGAATTTGAAAGTCAAAGGTGTCCAAATCACTTCTCTAGAGGTTTGTTTTGGATTAAGGGGTGGAAATGCTAACAGCCAATGTTACTTATGTTGGCATATTCATCTATTGGATTTCCATTCATTTGTCCTTTAATTTTGTTACGTATACACTGGCTGCGTATAGCCAAATTACCAAAGAGTAATATACTGTTGCAGTGGAATTTGTTTGAAATGTTCTTCTTTGTTGAAAAAGCTACAGTTTCTCAATAACATCAACATCAACGGAGCATAAATTATTTTTACATACTTGGAAGTTTTACATCTTCCCTATGTGTAAACTTCCAACCATCATAGTGTGTTGCCCCTCTCCCATCCCCCACACATATGGTGAGAGTTCTACTGATGTTTATTCAAACCCCCCAAACAGGTCCTTGGAAAGCACCCCTGTTGCGCAGATCCAGATTCCAAGCTCAGTGCAGCAAGAGTCACTGGGTAACCGAGTCCAATGGACACACATGAAGAAAAGAAAAGTAGTCCACAAGTCAAATGAGTCAGGATACACAGCATGACCACAAAGGCACGGAACTGGGCACATTTTTATAGCAATGCTCAAGTTCTCAGGGCAACATTAAGTAGGTAAAGCTGGTGCAGCCCTTCATGAGAGGTGAGGTTGCCTCTTCACAAGTAGTTTAGCTGACCAATATTGTGCCTGTTTCCTCTCTGTTCTACATGTCCTTGGATCAGGAGGAGGTATGGACTCCACCTCCTCCTCATTACTAAGGGGAGGCAGCTGCTCCTGGTCCTCCCCTTAGTAATGAGGAGGAGGGCTCACCTCCCTCAGTCTCAGCCTGTCGCTGGTCCAGTCAACTTAGCTGTGGCTGCTCCAATCCTGACCAATTCTTGACTCCATGCTTTCCTCTGCAGACTCAAACTCATCCTCCTCCTCCGAATTCGCATCTGGAGACGGGTTCAGGAGTGAATCCGTGACACAGGGCCATAGTTGACTATTCTGGGAGCTAAAGTCCCCTAAATTGGGAACTGCCAAGAATGGAAACCAATGGCTCAATATGAGCCTCTCATTCATCTTGAATATTACATGAATATTACATCATTTTTCAAAATCTTTCAGTGAAATCTTGTAAAATTGATAAGACTTTTCAAAATACTCTGCTCATTTTTAAAGGATAAAGATATCATTGGGAGAAGAGATCTTCCTCAGTATCTCTGTGTGAAAAACAAGCAGGTTTTTATCACTCTTAGATCTTTTGCAAGTGATTGTTTCTCCTAACAAATAATTTGAAAAATGTACACATAAACACACCATGAATAAAATATGCAATACTACTTAAGAACTCAGAATATCTTCCTCATTTTTCTTTGGTTTTCTTTGTTAAACAAAACCATCCAGTTAGCCTGTAGAGCTAATGTGAGTTGATAATACTATAATTTGCATTTGAGAACATTAATTGTACTGCCGCATTGTTTTTATTATGACAATAAACAAGATTTATTCTAATGAAGACTATGATATAATAACTTTAAGTTAAAATACCACTATGCGTTTGCCCATTCTTCTCTCTAAACTACACAAGTATTTACTATTCCAAATGGTTGGTAACTGTAAAAAAACATTTTGATAGTTTAGAGAAACTGTCACTTAATTTTATTTTCAGCTTACAAAACAGGAAACATGAGACACCGATAAGGAATAAGCACAAAGTGGTCCCATAGGAAAGTGGCATCTAAATTTACATCCATGTACTTGAAAATAAGCCCCACTATCTCAATGGAAGGCAGCTTCTTTTAAACCAAGAGGAAGAGGAGAAGGAGAGAGTCATAGTAGACAGCATAAATGCTGTTCTTGCCAAGTTGTCAGTTTTCAAGGTGATGGTATCTAACAGCTGCAAAGTGGGTTTTTTATATTCCAGAAAACTGTAAACCTGCCAAATCTGAGCTTTTAAAAGTGAGATTCATTTTATTCTTCAGAAGCCTAGTCATAAGCTGTCTTATGCCTTCAAATAGACATTCCCAGTGTGCTTCAAGAGGATATTAAAATTTTATTATTTCACTGCACAAACCCACCTGCTCCTCCCTGAATCCCACCTACTTCCTTTTAAATTTGGTTTCCAAGACACTTTATAAACATATCAAGTAACTTTAACTGATAAAAATCCCCATTGGATGATGTTTTTTTGAGCAGAACTATTATGCTGAAAAGTAAGTGCAGTTCATTGAAAATGTGTTCTGTCGAGTACAATCATGGGATGTTTAGAAGTCTGTAAGAAATAAAAATTTATTGGTTTGGGTTAGGCTGCCAGCAAGATACTTCAGAAATGTTTGAATTAATAACCTTGGCCTAATAAAGAAAGATTCTTGCACACTCAAGTGTTCAGGTTCTTTGACCATAACCCTAAATAATATGGTGGGATGTTCTTTGTGCCTAGAAAAATACTCTATCTGACACCTTTATCTGTGCCCATAGTTAAATGCAAGTAGTTAGTATTAGGAAGGACAAATGAAAGTTGCCTGCTGTGCCCTTAATGTTTACACAAAAGCTGCAAAAGAAGATTTTATTCACCGTTCTCTTGAGTGTGAGCAGTAACCTCTGAATGATAATGAACTCTGTTGGCTGGGATCCTGACTGTGCATCTACACCCATGGAAGCAAACACAAAGAAGAGGCCTCTCTTTAGCTCAGTAAATTCAGGAAATCTGAGCATACATTTTATATGGTGATCATTTTGTCTCGATTATTTTTGCATATTTATTTTTTCCCCTTTCCTTCTGAAAACAGAAGTTTGAATCAAGTGTTTCCATGTTGGTGTTTTTCTTTTGTTTCTGCTAATAAGCTGCTTTGTGTGTGTGTGTGTGTGTGGTGATGTTTCATTTTGCTTTTTATTTCCTGAATACACTGCTCTGTAGTCCAAAGGATTTCATGATAGCTTTGGCAAAAGTATTAGTTACCTTAGTTAACTGGATAGCTATTCATAGCAAAAACAAAAAGCATGGATTGCAAAGGGAAGTGATTCCTCCATCAACAAACCAACTTTAATGGGGTAAGAGGTCCCTTTCAAATGCATGTCAGATATTTGTGACTCCAAACCATCATTGATATACAGTGAATTTATTACTTCTGCCCTATTTACTAGTGAATAAGAACCATCAAAGAAATTTCTAAATTCATATATGTAAACTTTCAGTGTAAAACTTTTTTCAAATTATGCAGGACTTTTTCAAAAAGTGACCTTGAACATTTCACTGGATGCAGGAAAAGCTATAGAAATTGGAATTATGACTCTACCATCTTATGGAATTCTTGTGGAAGTAGTTTAAGTACAAAATGAAAACTATTTGAAGACTACAGCCTTCCTTCCTTCCTTCCTTCCTTCCTTCCTTCCTTCCTTCCTTCCTTCCTTCCTTCCTTCCTTCCTTCCTTCTTCTATGTATATATAACTATCATTCACCATTGTCTACTTTACATCTGTCCCTGTCTACATCTCTCTATTGTCACTGAGTATAAGTTCAAGTCTGAATGTTAAGAATCTTTGACAATGTCTGAGTTTTTTCATAGAGCTCTGTATGAAGGTCAGGAACCTCTGCTTCCTCACAGCATTTCCTTGATAGTTTCTGAGGGAATGTAGGTAAAACAATACCTTCTGTCACTAGTCTCTTAAATTCCTCTCTACATTCTCGAGCTTTAGACTGATCCAGAAAATAGCCTGCTTTGTAGAATGTTTACCCTTGCCTCTGAACTCTGATGGGAATAGTCCCTTGACACTTCCTCTGCCATCTGTTCAAGACTATAGTTTGCAATATAGAAGAAGTAATAAAAAGCCATTGTAATATATTTAAACAATGCAATTGGGAAAGGTGTTTTCAAAGAGAAATGGAGCATTTCCTCAGGAACTCAAACTTAAGCTGCTTGGACATCCTACAGTATTTATTTTTTTTATTTATTTCAAAACCATCGCTTTTCCTGTTTTTTAAATCATAAAGATTAAATTGTAAGCCAAAGCTCTTGAGTGGACTAAAAGAGCTAGAAGCACACATCTGTACTTTATTTTTTTCCTGTTATTCATTACCTCCCAGCATTAATGTTCAATGACGAATATTTGAAAAAGAATCCAAAATGTTGAACAATAGTCTCCCTGGGTGGATTACTCATACAACTAATTCACAGGCTAGTATTCCCTATTTGCTTATTATTATTATTTTGAAAGGAAAAAAGAAACCCTTAACACAGTACACTTTAGAACTATAGTGACTTCTATACTGAAACTGAAAAATTAGATTCCAAATTCAGTGTATTAATTCAATTTATTGCAAGCAAGATAGAGCGTTGCATGGTTTTTGAATGTCACGTGAAGGCATGAGCTCCTCTCATTTGTCGTTGTAGAATTTCTTCCAGACTTTCAAAATATGATATTATGTCCTAGAATGAGAGCTCAGTCTTGTATCTTCTGCTTACATAATGGATAGTGCAGCTGTCATTCTAATGCAAGCATATCGCACTGAAATTACCCACACACAATCACAGTATCTGGTACTCAGCAATGTGCTACGCAACCCTTATTGGAACACAGTGTTTTAATATGGATGGAGACAATTTAGTTGCTAATGTAAAGGCAGATACTGCTTCTTTTATACCATACATGGTCTGGAAGTAAAGACTTCTGCCATAGTACCATCACCCATTGCTGATATATCAATGGAAGTATGCATATTCTCAGTTGTATGTTTTACCAGCACTGGCTCTCCTGGTTTCAATCGTCACAATTTACGTTTGTTATTGGACTGACATTTTCACACACTTACCAGCTTTTAAGAACATAATCAGAAGGATTAAATCTGTTAAAGGTAAAGGTTTGTGTGTAAAATAACCAGTCTATATTCAAATAGCAAACTGTTCTTTAGGAGCAGAAAGCGTAACTGTGACTGGGTTTTTTAGACACCAGTCTGAAAGTACAGAATGGCTGTCTGGATGGCTGGATTTATTGATCTATGCCATATGAACAAATGCCATATGTTGTAGGATGTCTGTGAAGTAATTTCCTAATATTTAAATAAATGGCATCTCTGCATAAAAGGAAAGGCAAGGAGAGAGGATTGGGAAGAAATTAGGGGTGAGGTTCAATTTCTTGCAGCAAATATTAAAAATATTTACAGGTAGTTCTCAATTTGACAACCATTCATTTACCAACCATTTGAAGTTACAATAGCATTGGGGGGGAATGATTTATTTCCCCCTTATACTTATGACCATTGTAGCATCCACATGAGCAATGTGAACAAAATTCAACCAACATGTATGTAAATTGGTTGCAGCATCTCAGGGTCATGTGATCACCATTTGGAACTTTCCCAGACAGCTTCTGACAAACAAAGACAATGGGAAAAAGTGGACTTGCTTAATGATTCTGTGATTTACTTAACAACCATGATTTGCTTAACAACAGTGGCCAGAGAGGTTACAAACCCACCTAACAGCTCCCTTGTTTAGCCATGGAAATTCTGGTTGTAAGTCAAGGACTATCTGTCTTGTACATAAGCAGAAATATGCATCTTATTCAGTGAAATGTGGTCCAAAAGAAATCAAAATGTTACAATCCATTTCCCACTTTACTTACTAAATTATAGTTTTTGGATCCAATAAGAGGCTAGGAACCTACCATGCACAATCAAATCAGGTTTTGGTGATCCCAGGAACAACTGTCTATTACATTGTTGTGTTGTTCGTCCATCAATTTCGATGAGGACCTTGACATCTTGTGGGTTATGGGCCATCAACGATGTGTCTGTAGGTGGCTAATAAGACCGACGTTAGCACGGAATGTTCTGCCACATACTGAACAAAGAAATGTAGACACTGTTACTTCAGCATTTACATACATACATACATACATACATACATACATACATACTATATAGTACATATAGTAGATGCATACTTACACACATACATACATATTGTACGTACAGTAAATTCTAATAGTTTCAAGGCCATTTCCACTTACCTAATCAGAGATCATTTTAAAGACTTTTCTTTAGGGAGATGATTACTATGCAAATCACAAAGTTTCTGGAATAAAGTCATATTTTTGTAGGAGCTCAGTGGAATTTACCCGGCAGAGTAATTCTTGTCCTGTCAAGCCTATGGAATAACATAAGTTTAAGAATAAGATTTAATTCAGCATAAGAATTCATTTGTATCCCCTTGCCTTTATTATTTTTACAAATAAGATGGTGAACATATCTACCTTCTTTCTGTTTTTTCCACAACAACAATCCTGTGAGGTGGGTTAGGCAGAGGGAGGGAGGGAGGGAAGGAGGGAGGGAGGGAGGGAGAGAGAGTCACTGGCCCAGCTGGCTTTCATGACTAAGATGGAACTTTAACTCACAGTTTCCCACTTTTTAGCCTGGTGCCTTAACAATGAGATCAAATTAGCTCTCAGTATGAGCGAATTATAGACTTACAGTTTGAGGGCTTATATTTCTCATATATTTCTTATATTTTGCAACTGTAATATGCTCCTTTCCTATATTTCCCAGGTTGTATTTGATTTTAGGGAATGAGATATTGTCAATGCATACATTAAATGAGAGTAATATATTCTCTCTGTGTCTGTATATTTATGTGTATTTTACTAAAGCAGAAGATACAGATGGAATTAACCTTGAGCTATTCAGCATGCCACTAAGTTGGAAAAAGTTCAAAATAGCACTATTATATCTTTGCGAGTTGTGCATAATAAGTCAGATGTCTTATATTTCCAGTTGCTTTTAGTGGAAAATTGTTTAGTAGGAGAGAAAAGAGAGGTACATAGAGTTTAAGATTTTGTCCTCAAACATTTCAGATGTAAAGTTTTACAAAGCATTTTATCTGTTTCACAAGGATGAGCCAGCCAGACCAAGGTAATATTCTGTTACATCGTGTGTGTGTGTGTGTGTGTGTGTGTGTGTGTGTGTGTGTGTGTGTAATATTATATGCAAATATTAAGGGTTTAATTCACAAATAAAGGGAAGATACAAATCTTTAGGAAAATTCATTTTTTTAAAAAATGACATAATGAGAGAGAGAGAGAGAGAGAGAGAGAGATTATTTATTCAAAGAAGATATTTCTCTGCAAGATCTTCCTCTGCATCATGATTATAGAAGGCTTTTCTCTTGCTTTTCTTTCTGGGATCTCAAAATGTGTGCCTAGTAAGAATTTCTGTATTTGCATAATTTAAAAAAGCAGTCATGGTGTTGCATTATTTATTTCTGGGTTCTGTTTTCAGAAAGAAATGGAGCAGTACCTTTCCAACTGCTCCGTTTAACCTTGAAATGGTTCTGTCGGAAGCAACCATTAATTTTACAGAAATTCCAACCGTAAGCCCACGTCATCAGTTGAATAATGAAATATTCCCAAATTAAGTAAGTCATTAAAAATTAGAGAATCGTGCATTTTGGTATAGTGACTTTGGTATAACCATATTTCTACATTTGATTTACCTCTTATTTATGGGAAGAATGTGTAAATCAGCCTACATTTAAAACATTTAAGGACAACACACATAAAAAGACTATATTAGACCAGGAGCAGAAGACAGCGAGGGTGATACATTTAGTGATGCCAATGATAGGAACATCAGGAGGAAGGACTATGACAAGAAGTGCCAGGGCCTGTAGGTGGAAATAGAAAGAATGTGGAAAGTAAAGGCCAATGTGGTCCCAATTGGGGGGGGGAGGGTAGGAGCACTTGGTGCTGTGACTTCTAAGCTGGGAAAGTAGCTCCTCTGAGAAAAGCACTGAGCTAGGAACAGCTAACATACCAGAATCCAAATATAGTCAATCCACCAGGACCAAAGGTTTCATTTTTCCAAGCTTTTAGGCTTGTGCTGAAGCCCATACACAGGGAACTTTTCTCTGTCCCAAAGATATCCTCAAATTTCCACGCCTTTGGTCACCTACAGGGGTGAGAAGAGAATTATATATATAAAATTTTATCCAGTGATGAAAGCTGTTTTGTACACGCACATGCAACAGAAAGTTTTGTAGCTGTAATATGGGAAACAGTGTATTTTAACGATCTTAAGGTTCACATTAATCATACTATGCATTTTGATGATCTTAATGTTCAAAGAGATGCAATAAAGAGATTGCTTACACACACACACAAACACACACACACACACACACATAGAGGAGAATGGTGGGTGATATCCTCCAGTATTCTGGAGGAAGAAAACATCCCGGCTTGGGGTTTTTTGGGGGTTTTTTTGGGTTTTTTTGTTTTACTTTCTTATGGTTTCTGTGGTGGGACAGACAAGCTGGGATAGATGAAAGGCTAAATCCAAAGTTAAGAAACCAATTGAGCGGTGAAGCTATTGTCAGAGCTATGTGTAGTAGATTGAAATGTGATTAAAACAGAAATAGCATAAATGGCCTTCTGAAATTTTCCATCAGCTTTGGAAGCAGCCAAACTGAGTAAATAAAGAATGCATAGAGAATATTTCAATTGTAAGATTTTCCCAAAGCATAAGTTCATCCCGTAGTATATTTCCTTGGGATTTAATGAAAATGAGGGAAGTCACAGAAGGTATGGTTTCTGGAGATGTGATATATAGGACATTCACACACACACACTTTTTGGACCATCTTGTAACTTGTAAGGTAAGCTCAAGTACTTTGCACCGGCTATGCAGATTCTTTTCTCCATTGAAATAGGAAAGAAAATTCTCTTTCACTGAATTGAAAGAGGACTGCTAGAAAAGATGGAGCATTTAAAATGATAAGTGTAAACCCTTAGCTAAACGTTTGTTCAGCTTGTAACCTAACAGATTGTCTAGTCATCTATCCTAAAAGAGATTTTAGCACTGCAGAGGCTGCCACGCTCATTGTGCTTGTTAAAATGTGTGTCTTTTAATTGAGTTAACTCTTTTAATTGGCAAGTGTCTTGCAGCACTTTGATTATACAATGAATCTAATGCGTTAAAGAAAATGCAACATTACAACCCGACAGTTGTAAAGGATTGCTAATTTCAATGAAGCTATCAGCTTTTGGATTTCTTTTTCCCAGGATCCTGGGAAAATGTTTGGTGCCATCAAGTAAAACGATGAAATGAAAGGGGACCTTAATGTGACCTCTTTAGCAAGTGATAAAAGCTACTGATTGATAACTGTTTTAGGATGTCATTTCTCTTTACATTTCAATTCCTCAATTTAGATATGTATTTTCCTCCTTCCTCCCTTTCTCTCTTCCTTTCTCCCTTCAGCAGCAGGCATATCAGTACTGACTAACTCTGCCAGTTCAACTATTAAAGAAATTTATCTCTCAAAGGAGGCCTGATGTAAACATGATAATCGGTTTAGCGGCCCTTGTGATGGCCCATGAATAAAAGATAGGACAATACAGTTGCAATACAGGAGCACACTATCTGTTACAAAATAAAAACGTTTGGGTCTTCTCTAAAGATTTACATTTGTTAATCCCACAGGTCTAATGCTTTATTCTTCGTATCAACCCACCTACAAGTTGAGTGTTAAACTTATATACACAGAAACCTTTACAAATAATTTATAATGACCCATTCAAAAGCATCTAATGGGGTGTGTGGAATCAAGATAGAATTAAATTGGGTAATATTTCTTTTTACTATTTTCTTATTTCTTTTATGACAAGAAATCGATTTAAGACTTGGTTTGCTGGCTTGTTTCTTTCCCCCCAACATCTGCAATTTAAATATGAAACCAACATTGGCTTGAATAACCTATTTACAAAAAAAATGGGCTCTTTTCCTAAATGCATATCACTTTAATCATGATAATTTAAAGGAAAAGGATTTATATGACTGCCCAGAGTCTGATTAGGGCAATCTAAAAATATTGTAAAAGATAAAATAAAATAATTTATTTTACCCTTGAAATAATTCAGTGAACACAACTCTTTGCATCAGAGGATGAGAAACCTAATTTAGTTTGAGAGCTGAAGTGACAATAGATAAGCATGTCAAAGGCCATATGCCAGCAAACTGTGGCACCAAAGTGGCCTGAAAAATAACCAAAACATGATGGGACTACATTATTTTAAGCTGGACCCATATAGAATGTATCCAATCCATGCTGAAGCCCAGACTCTGTTATTGCAGAGTTCCAGTTTACACAGATATTTTAAGTACATGTAAAGACTGCCTATTGTACTTAATTGTACTAATGGACTAAATCTTCAGTGATACCACCAGCATGATTTAAAAATGTTCACTTCTGCTACTTGTTCAATTTTTCTGGGAGACCTTATGTTCTGAACAGAGTATATTTTATTGCAAACACAGTGGTATATTGCATCTACAAGCACACTGGCGCTAATGCTTTGCAAAGCTTCAGTGGGATGCTCTGATTTGATGACACTTCAATCAAATCACTTCATCACAGCAGATTTGTAAATCAGATCAAGTGGCTGTGAAGTATTTCTCAGATCTGATGACTCTTTCTCCTGCTTCTGATATTGCAATAGCATATACTGTTGCAGTTTCAATTCCATACAAGGAGAACATGCGAGACTTTCCAAGAGTGCAATGAATAGCTGCCAATGAAACTGATCTCTTTATTAAATCTTCAGCCTATCAGAACCTACAACTAGCATTGTTCTTGACATCATTCTTTTTCACAGCTCTTTCCTTCTTCAGTTTGGCCAACCATAAGCTTTAATTTTGTTTTCTCTTGAGCTAATGATGGAATGCTACACTTCTCCATTGATCTTGCCAACCCAGCTTGGCTCTTAACACTTTGAATATGCACTAAAAGCTATCTAGCCAAGTACACATTCTTGAGACAAGCTTGTGTGTGTGTGTGTGTGTGTGTGTGTGTGTGTGTGTGTATTCTGCATAAGTGGAGCAAGTTGAAGTTTCTCAACAGTAAGTGAACGACTGCTTAATTGAACCTAGGTTATTTCTATCTGAACTCTCACATACAATATGAGGATAAATACTGCCTTACCTTTCACAGATGTTTCAGATAAGCTATATTGCTTTTAGGCATTGACCTGATGTATCTATATATTTATTTCCCACCTTTATTATTTTATAAATAACCCAAGATAGTGAGCACACCCCAAACTCGTTCTTCCTCTGATTTCCCCCACAACCACAACAACCTTCTGAGGTGAGTTGGACTGAAAGAAAATGACTAGGCCAAATTCACCCAGTGGCTTTCATGCCTAAAGTGGGACTAGAACTCACAGTCTCCTGGCTTCAAGCCTGATGTCTTAACCACTAGACCAGGGGTTCTCAACCTTGGCAACTTTAAGACGTGTGGACTTCAACTCCCAGAATTCCTCAGCCAACTTTGCTGGCTGAGGAATTCTGGGAATTGAAGTCTACACGTCTTAAAGTTGCCAAGGTTGAGAACCCCTGCACTAGACTCATTCCTGGTTCAGTCCTACCATTAAATGGACTGAAGTCGTCATTTTTGCAACCTGTCAATAGTAATATTCAATTGCAAAATTATCATAAAGGTTAAAACAAGACCCTGTGTTGTGAAAAGTCCTCTTTCCCAAGGTCTGTTTGCCCACTAAATGAAAACACTGTTAAAAACGTTCACAAGTGGGTTTTTTTGTTGTTGTTTTTGTTTTTAATCTAAGTGACATATTCTTAGCATTAATTGTGTGCTAATCACAACAAGAATATGTGTTGACATTTTCAAGCGTAGGAATCATGTGAATCTCCACTATTAAAAAGAAACACTTCTAGATAATTTGTGTGGACTAACTCAGTGACAAGAAAATTATGTGACTATAAATTGAGCACATTAAACATTTATACTCCCACCGTTCTTTACTTTTGATAAGAAGCATGCATGTTCTGTAACTAAATATACTGCTCTGCTTGGGTAAATTTTTTAACATAAGGATCTAGCTTTATGTAAGTGAACTTTTCCCCTCAATTAGCTTTCATTTACAGAGACATAAGAAATCAGATCTAGGGTTATAACCAACTGAACAGAAATCAGAGTCTTGGCAGCCCTGAGTAGCCAAACCTGTTCCTGGTTCAGGTAAATAAACTATCATGGAATTGTTTAATGCAAGCTTTTTGGTATAAAAAGGAAACGATTGACTTTATATTTGTTTTTAAAAGCCAAACCATTTAAAAATAAAAGTGCTTATAACACATTTTTTTCCCTGGGAAATATCTCCCTTTATGTACAAGGTTTGGCCATTAATTTGCTAATGATGTTCCTGCATAGATACAATTTTTGATCTTATGCACCAGGAACAATAAACATAAAAGGCGTTCTATAAAAGGTGCTTTATACAAGTACTCAACAGCTGCTAGTGGTCAAACAACTTTCTAGGGACTGTCTCTTCTCCATCAGCAGCTCTTGTATAAACCAGTTCTTGCTCCATTGTGGCTATATGACTTCATGCCACTCTTAATAAGAGGTCTTTATTGCATGTTAAATATGGCTACAAACAGGTTATTACTAACATGCATGTTAATAGATATATGGATAGGATCACCACCTGTGTTTTGTAAAAAAAAAAGAATGCATTGTTTTTATATTAGCAAAGGTCTTAAATGGAAACTTCTTTAACCAATAATGCAGAACATCTTTGTTAAATTGCACTAGCAGTATAAAATATTTTTAAATTTAATAAAACTCAAATTTCATTCATATGGAACTCCTTGCTATAAAAATGTCTAGGTTTCCATTATATTTTTTCCCCAGTTCAGTCATGCCCAATTTTTTGAGACTGCCTGAACAAATCCCTGCTGTTTCCTTGGCAAGGTTATTCAGAAATGGTTTGCCATTGCCTCCTTCCTAGGCCTGAGAGAAAGTGACTGGCTCAAAGTCACCCAGTTGGCTTTGTGCCCAAGGCAGGACTAGAACTCCTGGTCTCCTGGTTTCTAACTTGATGCCTTAACCACTACACCAAACTGGCTCTCAAACACCTTTTACTTCTATCTTAAAAGGCTAAAGAGCTTCGCCATCCAGTTCAATGTAGCTGACAGACCCCTTAGTATCGCTCAAGATACTAAGTTGCATCTATTGATGTATATCTGCTGGTGGATTAGCACCTTCAACCATTTTTTAATACAAGTTGGGGTGATATTTTAGGCCTTAGGAAGCCCTTCATCATTAAGGTGGTACAAGGAGGCAGCCCAGTTTTGATAGCTATATGTTAGTTGTAACATCTTCACTTAAAGACTCTCAACCCCTACACATGCACATCCCAAACAGAAACATACAAAAGGGCTTCAACACCTTCATTGTCATTCACTGTAGGAGCTGCAGTTGAGAAACAATACATGACCCACAGACTGCCTAGCTATGTACTAATTCCACCTGCTATGCATTCCCATAATCTCCTCTATGTACAATATTCCGAAATATCAATCTGTCTTTCAGTCAGGAGCTCAAAAAAGCATACATAGTACTCCTTCACTTAGGAAGATAGTGAGATAGTTGAGCTGAAAGAAAGTGATTGACACAAAGTCACTCAATAAAACTTCTGTGACTGGGGGTGAATTACAACCTTAGCTTCTCTGCCCCTAATCCGACAACCTAACCACTATTCTAGTTGTTTCCAGTTTATTTACAGAAATGAAGCTAAAGCTGAGCATCTAAATGGACTAAAATGGAGGAGGTCAACCCTATATTGGGTGAAAACTCAAATATCATTATTATATAAAAACCATTTATGCATTTATTTACTTTGCTCACATGCTGCCCATTCTCATAAGCCCTAGATGACTAATAGTGTCAATATGAAACAATTCCCATAAACCTCTAGTAGATCTAAGAAATTCCACAAATGAGTAAATAGAATAAAGTATAGAGTACAGTATAGAAATGTCATGTTAAGATACGATGGTTCCAATATGAAACTGTTCAAAATAGGTAGTTTGTGTGTGTGTGTGTGTGTGTGTGTGTGTGTATGTGTATGTATATATGTATGTATGTGTATGTATATATGTATGTATTTGTATGTATGTATATATGTGTGTGAGTGTATATGTATGTGTGTGTGTGTATGTGTGTGTGTATAGTTGCGACTTGAGCCTGCTTAACGCCCCTAGTTGGGGGCTGCAAGGCAAAAGAGATTGTAAAAAGTAAAACTGCAGTCTAGCAGTTAAAAAATGTCAAGGTGTAATCAATTAGACATCTGTCTGAAAAACTTCCTGCATATATATATGCTTCGAGCAGCTCGAAGCACGAAGCTTAAAACACCAGCCTGAAGATGACGAATGGGACTTCGTCGAAACGTCGCCAAGACACTTCCAATTTTACCTATATATATATAACAAAGAATAAAGAGAGAATGGTATAGCTATTTCGAGTTCCTTTAACTCTCATCAGCCAAACTTACTCTTCTGAGATTCGAACCTGGGCTATCTGCATGTTAGGCAGATGTTATAACCTCTAAGCCACGGGTTCTCTCCCACTCTGTTAGCTATCAGGAGAGAGACAGGGGGAGGAGATTTTTTACCTTGAATGAACACCCTGTCAGCCCAAATATGGGAGAAAGAAATCTTCTTTCTTTTCTTTTCTTTTGCCTGTATCAGCTCAATCTAGAGCCATCCACAAGCAGCAGTCACTAACTGCGACATCATTTTACATTTTTAGGTTTATATATATATATATATATATATATCTCCAAATTGTGTCATTTTAAATGCAGATCTGTGACTCCCCCTTTCCTTCTGCTCATCTGCAAAAAAAAAAAAAAAATACAACTCAAGGAAAATAAAAAAAATTGGCTAAGAATATAAATCAGATGATATACAGTCTAAAACAGAACACAATAAAACTCCAGTATTCGCAGGCTTATAATCTGCCAACTCTTTTTATTTATTTCTCTTTCTTTTTTGTTTCATAACCTGTGTGGTCTCTTTCAGTTTGGGAGAAAATCAGTATATTTTGTCAACTTGATAAATTTATTCTCTTTGTTTTCCAGCTTCAGTCAGATTTGCCACTGCCTCCCATATTCAGATGTTAAAGGCAAGCCAATAAAAGCTTTTTTGCTTTCCCCCATGATTGTGCATTCTGCTTCATATTTTGCCTGGCTTCCTAGCAGAGATTTAGTTATTGTTTAATAATTTTTTCCATCCGTGGCTTTTGGAAAAACTTTCACTAAATAGACTTCTTAAGGAAATGGGTCAGCTCATATCAAAAACCTCATCCAGCAATGTGTTTTTGACAGAAATTGATGGAAGGTTTTCAATAAGAGATACTATAAATCAGGGGTCTTCAAACTTGGCCCTTTTATGACTTGTGGACTTCAACTCCCAGAATTCCTCAGCCAGCTGGGCTGGCTGAGGAATTCTGGGATTTGAAGTCCACAAGTCATAAAAGAGCCAAATTTGAAGACCCCTGCTATAAATGATTCCTTAACGGGGGAAAAGATAGAGAATAATTCAGAAGGAAAGGAAGTTGAAAGAACAAATGAATTTCATATTTTTTATCTATTTTTTTCTTTTTACTGCTTCTTCCTTCCCAAAAGCCCTGGGTTATTTGTGGCTGCAGCCTGTGGAGAACACCACATAGATAGTCCTTGGCTTACGACCATCATTCAGGACCATTCAAAGTTATGATGGTGCTGAACAAGTGATACTTACAACTGGTGGTTGGAGTTTCAGCTATCGCCATGTCCCCACAGTCAGTAATGATGATCCGCCACTTGGTGCTTGACTTACAATTATGATGTTATAGCATTCCACGGTCACACAATTGCAATTCTTGACATTCCCTGTTGGCTTCCCACAAGCAAAGTCAGTAGGGAAACCAGTAGGAAATCAGAAATAGCACTCACTTAATGATCCACACAACCCTAGTTTAACAATGACAACCAGGACTGCTGGAACTGCTGTCACTAAGCAGCATGATTACATGATGTCTCACTTAACAATTGTAATTATAGTCCCAATTGTTATCATAAGCCAAAGATTACCTGTATTGCCTAGAGCAGGGGTCCCCAACCCCCAGTCTGTGGCATGCCAGCAACTGGTCCACACAAACAAGCAAAGCCCCATCCATGGGATGCAAGCAGCACACAAAACCACACACTCGCCAGTCCGTGGAAAAACCTTTATACATGGAACCAGTCCCTGGTGCCCAAAAGGCTGAGGACCTCTGGCCTAGAGAGTCTAAAATCTTATACATTTGAAGCAGCAGCAGCAGTGATAGTTCTAAATTCATTGAACAAAAAATATAAGGAGTTGAGATTCTCTTTCTATATATACTGTATATGTGTGTATCTGGAAGGAAAAGGTGGGAAACCTCTGTCTACTATTGGTTTCTTCATAACTGTGGATTGTCAAAACATGCAGAAAATTATAATAATTGTAAACTACGACTTACCACCCCCAAACAGAGATAGTTTGTGAGTGCTATCAAAGCAGCAACTCTTCTCAAGAAAGAGCCCTCACTGCCCTCAAGTAGGATTTAAAAAGAAGTAGAATTGATTTTTGAAAACCTATCCCAAGTACACATTAGCCATGCCCAAAGTCTCTTCCATTGGAAGGGAAGGGGAATAGGCTGCCTTCCCTCTCTCCCCTGTATCTTTCAGGTGTGCATTTTCCAATTTTCAGGTTTCTAGTTTAACTGCCTAATTACGATGTGTGATTAGGATGCTGAAGCAGCATAGAAGTACTCTAAGTTGTTTCCATGGAAATGTCCTGATAAGAAATTCCATCTATCTATCTATCTATCTATCTATCTATCTATCTATCTATCTATCTATCTATCTATCTTTTATTAATAAAATATTTGAAACACCTTAATCTTAAAGGAGTAATTAAGAAAGCAACAAATCTTTGCCAGACAATCAATACATATAAAAAGAATGTTAAAATTATATGACATTATAAACCCAGTTACAACAGTCAGGTATTAATGGTATTTATTCCATTGCTACAGTAAATGTTTTATTAGCACTTATCATTTACTAGGAGAGTTTGATTGGTTTATAATGTGATATGTATTGCTGTAAAGTGCCATGGGTTGAAATGAAATTAACAGCGTATAAATTTGACAAACAAATGATACTTGTAGAGAAAGAAACTGTAAATAGGATGAATTTTTGCAGAGATATTCAGTCATGTCCCTATGTATACATCAGTGCAACCTGGAAGAGAACAGAGTTCGTGTCTAAGTCTGAAAACAACCAATACCAATTAAGCAGTAATGAGCTTTCAGGCTGAATGACTGTGGTTGTTTTCTTTTGTACTGATATTTCACCAGTAGCTGCAGCTCACGTCTTTGAAAGGAAGAGTGAGATGCTTTGTGGTGTCCTTCTTGGCAGCTCTTGGGCAACTGAAATAGGCTGACTAGGTTCTTGAATTTAAACCTGTCAAGCTGATCTTTGATTGGTCCATATCATAGAAGTCCACCATGATTGATTCCTTGTCTGATTGGCCCATATTGAATAATTTGCAAGGCTATCAGTTCTTGATTGACATGTCTTTGAACCAGGCAGATGTAGGTGGTCTTATGATTGGTTTATTTTGGAGAATTCCAAGAAAACTGGTGCCTGATTATGGTTCACCACAAAACAGCTAACTCTCTCTGGTAAAGCATCTGATGAAATAATAGGAACAAAAGGAAAACAACAACAACACCCTAGAGTAGACTATGATCATTCAGTTTGAGAACTCACCACTGCTTCATTGATATCAATCTGAAAGCTCACATCAGGATAAACCAATATCTATGTGCAGTATGTGTAGTTTATTTGCTTTATTTGGATTTTTTAAAATATAAATAATACTGTGCTTCAATAGACATTGATATTTAAATATAGATCTTTTTGACATTTATATTTTATTGGGTTCTACTGATCTAGTTGAAATGTTCATTTATATTGAAAGTCCATGTATGAGAAGCTATATGCTAAATAAATAAATACTTTTTTCCATAACTTTTCTAGCAATATATAGAGCTGCAGAGATGAACAAATAATTCAACTGAAAAAAAGAGCAAGAATTATGGTGGTTTTCTATAAATCTATTAAATAACCATTATGATATTTACCAGTAGATTTTTTTTTAACTACCGTCTTATGCCTATCCAGAATCTTTTCCTATGGGAAGAAGGCATCCTTTTCTAGTGTCTCTATTATATATTTTTTCTAGTACAGGAAAAATAATCTTTGTTATATACATACTTAAGTCCTCCATTGATTAATAGGGTAGGGAAGAATGGTGAGACATCTGTCTTAGACTGCTTTCTCACTGAAATACATTATCAAAATATTAACTGCTTTTTGTCAAGCTGTAAGGATCACTGTTTTATTCAGGCACAGAAATCTTAGGGTAATCTAAAGTCTAGAGGTGGATGGCATGACCTGATCCTCTTGAATGATCCCCACTCTCATATTACCAGACAAAATCCCAGAAGCACATCTGAAGAATAATAGCATATAGAAGCCCAAGATCATAGAATTGTGAAGCAACCGAAAATCTGCAGTCTTTCTAAAATGAGAAAAATGTAGTCAAGGTTAATTTTTGAAAGATGATCATTTAGGCTAGGGTTCAGCAGCCTTATTCTCCATTAGATCTGGCAGCACTGGGTATTGCATTGAATGGGGATATGTTAAAATGGATGTAGGATTAAAAGTAGAAGGATTAGAACCCTAACAGATGCAAGCTAAATCAAAATGTAACAGGACTTCTCTCTTTCTCTCTCTTCACGTTTTCTGTCCTGTTTCTATGTGTCTTTCTATTTTTAATCTTTGGGAGGCTTTTTCTCACTCTTTTTTTTTTGCAGAACTCTTCTAGTTCAGAAATGTTCTTAAGTTTCTGCATGCATTGAATGCTTGACACTCTCCAAAAATTTCCATTATTTTTTTCACATCTTGGGACTGTGAACACTGTTCCAAAAGTTTGATCTTTCTTTCCAGTAAGTGCCCCATGATTGATTTTGCAGCCTGTTTGGTTTTTTTGTCTTGCTGAACAATAGAATAAGACCTAATGCCTCTTTTGGAGGGAATATATATAAGATAGGGTCTTATTTTCGGGCAAACCTAGTAGTCAGTTAGACTAGAAACATTCCACCTCTTTCCAGCTTCAATGTCTTTACTGATTTTGGGATACTAGTTTAGGAAGAAAAATCAGGTCCAAGCTGGGTGAAAGATGCTAAAAACAAAATGGAGGATGCAGGAAAGAATATCTTTGTTTATTTGGTAGCCAGAAACTAAAATGGCAGCAACATGTTTCTGGTGTGGCTGACAAATTAGCTTGCTGAGTGCAAGGATTTCATACAGTTTACAGTATTTTGTAATTTTGAGGCTTGTTTTTTGTGCTTTTGTTTGATTGATTTTACTTGTTTTGCAAAGGCTTGTGATGGGTCTTAAGTATCAGCTTCCCTTGGTCTTAATCCTGTCAAGCAACTGTGATTGGTTTTATCCTGTTGTCTATATTCTGTCTATTACATTTAACATGTCTTTTTTAATAAACAGGCAGACTTGAGGCAGTGTTTCTGCTTTTCTCAATGGCTGGTTATTCAAGTTCCTGAATGAAACATTGTTTCTGTATTTCTTTTTCTGAGTTTTATTCTTGTGATTTGGGGGGCATAGTAAAAAATAAATTGGGGCAGGGGTGTGTGTGCATTCTCACCAGACTAGCTTATAAGATAGGTTGATATTTAAATAAACCATACATTTACATGAACCATTATTTATTTCCAGTGCACAATATTCCTGTGCCACTTGCTAATGAAAAATTTCAACTTATAATAACTTAACAATTGGTATGTTGCTCTTTTATACAAATGCTTGATTCAGGGAATGAGTTTTTATGTCATTTTATTCCAAAATATTTACATTTCTTAGACAGCCATTTTTGTAATAAGGTTAAAGAAATGGTTTCCTTCTTTTTCTCGTGCAATTTGCCTCATCACAATCTGTTGTCCAAATGAGTCCTTCAGTGGTGCATCCATCAGCATTACAGGTAGTCTTTGACTTACGGCCACAAAATTTATGTTCTTAAATGAGACATTTGTTGAGTTTTCCCCATTTTACGACCTTTCTAGCCACAGTTGTTAAATGAATCATTGCAGTTGTTAAGTTACTAACACGTTTGTTAAGTGAATCTGGCCTCCCCATTGACTTTGCTTGTCAGAAGGTCACAAAAGGTGACCACATGACCCAGGATACTGCAACCATCATAAATATGAAACAGTTGCCAAGCATCCAAATTTTGATCACATGACCAGAGAATGCCGCAACAGTTGTAAGTGTGAAAAACAGTCACAAGTCATTTTTTTCAATAGCATTGTAACTTTGAATGGCCACTAAACAAACTATTGTAAATTGAGGACTACCTGTATAACAAAGCCTATCTATTTTGCTGGTCATTCTTTTCTTTCCTTTCACCTTTCCTAGTATTATAGACTTCTCTTGAAAGCTAGGTTATTGTGTCCATAATATGATAACCTCAGCCTGGTTATTTGTTATTTGAGTGCAAACCCTGGGTTGATTTTTTTTTACTGTTTTGATACTCCATTTGTTTCCTTTCTTAGCTATCCAGTTAATGTGGTGGCTCAGGGATTAAGACTGAGCCGGGTTTCTCAGCTGGCAAGCCAAATAGCCCAGATTCAAGACCCGAGTGCCACATGATGGGGTGACTTTCTGCCTCACCTCAGCTCCTGCCAACATAGCAGTTCAAAAGCATACAAATGGAAGTAGATTATTAGGTGCCACTTCAATGGGAAGGTAACAACTCCATGATGTCATGCTGGCCACATGACCATGGAAATTGTCTTGGACAGGACTTGCTTAATGGCCTTAAAATGGAGATGAGCATTGCTCCCTATAGTCAACAACAACTAGAGGAGTAAAATCTGTTGGATGACTCTAGCTGTCCATGGTATTTACCAAACTGTCGTGATTCCATGCCAGCCTGTGTTCCCAACAGCTGAGTCCAGGGAATCTGAGGAGGAGGCGGAGAAGGCATTTGGAGGGCCATCAGGGTCAGAGGAGGCTCTGATGAATTACAAGACTCACGGTTTGATGAAGAGCCTGGCCCTCCAGTCGTGTTCCAGATGAAGCTCAGCTGTGTGGGGAGAATGAGTCAGACTTGGAGGATTCACACCTGATGGACATGACTGATGTTCGTAGATGCAGGCAATATGCTAGAGCAGATCAGCAGCAGTCAATACGACAACTCCAGGGGAGGAGGAGAAGGCATTGAGAAGCCACGCCTTGGGCCTGCTTTATAAAAAGGGAAGGTGTGGGCGGTGCTGATTGCTGAAGGCAACCGTTTGTAAAGAACTTCCAAGGATCATGGTCTGTTTTGTTTTAACAGTGAATTTCTGGTTTAAACTTCTGCTCTGTTTGCTTTTGTAACCAATTATCTGTTAGGAAAGTATTCTGTGTTTTTGTTTTGGAGAAAAACTTATCAGGACTGTTTTAAAAATAAAGAGAGGTTGGTTTTCCCAGCCTACTGTTTAAGAGGGGTTTGTTCTTGTGATGTAACAAGGACAGACATAGGCTGTGACAGAACACAAACTTCAAAATGTCGATACTCTAGCTATCCTGCTTGTTTAAAATCCAATTTTTGCTTCCATTGTCTGCACGATTATGATCCTTGTAGGCACAGAGACATTCTGGTATATGAATATGTTTTCAAGGCCTTCAAGTCAACTAATTACTAGTCAGCAGCATATATCTTGGCTGTTGGTTTCTTTACTAGTAATAGTTGATCCTAAAAACAAAGGCTATCCAACCCATCAACATTGTGGATGTAAATTCTAACACTAGTTACTTTACCTGTTTTCAGCAGTTGATCTTCTTTATATTCAATATTGCTTTCATTTTTTGGCAGTGTTCCTTGACTTTCACTGCCAACACCTAAAGATAATTTGCATTTTGTACTTGTCTTTCGCCTTACTGTATAGATTACTGTAATATAGACAGCACTGTACTTGTGAGCCTGTGTATAATTATTCCACAGTCAACTAAACTTCCAGCAGAGTTCTGTGGTTTCTCTTTTGCAAATCTAAACAGTTTTCATGCAATTCTACAGTAGCAGAATTTTTTATTTCTTGGTTTTCCAAATCTTGCCTTGACTCCCACAGTTCCATGACCCCAGCTAAAAGTGTGTAAAAGCAAATCATATTTCTGTGCTTTGAAAGAGTAAATTATCTTCATTTTGGCCATATTAATATTATAATTAATTTAGTAAAGGAGGGAGAGAAAAGTTGAGTAAGCACTCAATTATATCTACATATATCTGAATATATCTACATATAAGTATAAAAGAGATACGGTGATATTGATGAAAGGCCTTGTGAGCAACTATCATAAATAAATAGGCAGTGTTTGAACATCGTAGGGTGCTTTTTCACTCCTTTGCTATAAAACTAATTTTAACATATGTTGGGGGGGGGGGTTGAATCAAACCTTTCCGTTAAGGTTCTTTATACACCAGCTGAGAAACATCTTCAAGTAATTTGTTACTTGTGGTTGCAACTAGACTCAGTAGGAGTTTAACAAAGAAAAATAAAATAAAGCAAAGTTGCAATTTGTAACTAATCCAGATCCTGCACTTACATGCTTTAGGTTCTTGGACAAAGGCATATCAAATAAATGATTTTAATTGTGGTGTTTTGTCTCTGTACCATTGATTTCCTGCTTGCTCCTTGCTTTAACCTGCCTGGAATATAAAACTACACCTAATGACTGCTCTGCATCCTTCTTTGGTAAGGAAAGAGCATGACTTAGGGCCAGGAAGGGTGTGGCAAACTTTCCCATTCTCTCTTTTTCTCAGTTCCTGCTGATCCCTGCAAAGCTTCAGAGATTAGCAAACAATTTGATGGCAGCTAATTTACAGAGAGTGAAAGTGAACAGAAAACTGTTTTTAATGGCGAGGGGTACAAAAGGGGGGAGGAGAGAGGAAAGGAACAAGATCACACCTTTGAGCTACACATTTGGCCATTTGTGGAAAGAATTTGTGCCAAAAGGGCTCATGGCAAAAACAACAACCATCTCCAAAAGAGGTTTTTAACTGATGCCCCGGAATGTTCAGAAAACACATATTGACAAGTCTTGATCTACAAGTTACAAAAGAATCTTCTTGGTGTAGAGGAAATAACTTTCTGTTCAGTGATGATAAAAAACAACGGTGGGATCTGTGATAAACAAAATGCTTGAGGCAATGCTATTATTTGCCTCCCCTGCATCCTTTCAGGACAGGAATACAGCATGATGAAACAGAAAGCACGAAACCTCGAGCATACAAAGACAGATAGTTTTAATAGAAACCAGCACATTAGAAAAGATGGCAGTCAAGGGGAGAAGCAAAACCCAAGTTTTTCTTTGTGTGTGTTTGTGCTGTAATACTAATGATCATTAGAATACCAGATGGGGGTTTTTTCTTTCTTTCTTTTTTTTCCTTCCTCTGATCAGATGGAATCACAAATGTTCAAGAAATCTAGTTGTACTTTAATGTACAGGAAGAACGTCTGGCAGAGACCCCTTTTAGTATCAGCAATAAACGCTCTGAGGAAAATCAGAAAGTTCAATGAATGTATTTAGAAGAGGGAAGCAACATTTTATGTAAGCATACATTAAGCATAGACAAGTAAGCGGAATGGTATCTTCAACAGATTTTTGAATTAAACTCCCAAATTTTTACCATTGGCCATAGTGGCTCGGCTACAGAGGTTGCAATTCAAAACATCTGGAAACCAAAAGGTTGCTTACTCAGATGGTTCTTTTCTGTACACATGTACTTGGTGAAAAGTCCTGCTTAACTCATTAGTGCTCAGTGAGTTTTCTACAGAAGTCTTTTATTTTTTTCTTTGTATGGATTGCATTGATATCCTGCCTTTCCTCCAGAATTCTTGATGGCATAATAATTCTCTATTCCTTCAATTCTCACGACCACCCTCTGACATAGGCTAGTTAAGGGACAGTGTTTGGCTCAAAGACACCCAGTAATGTTCCACAGCTGAATATGGACTTCAGATCATCCAGTCTTAGTCCAATATTAACTGCTACTGGTTAAAATGGAAAAAAACATCCATTCAATATGTTCCATACAGGAAGTATTGGCATGTTGGGGGATTATGAAGGCTGTCAGAAAGTCTTGAAGGCACAGTTTTGTCTATGCTTATTTAATAAGAAAATAAATAAATACGGTTTAAAGAACATTATCCTAAAAATAAAGCATTAAGGTTTTGTTTTTTAATGCAAATAGTTTAGATTTAAACATGTCCGTGGCAAAACGTTGTAATATACAACTCTGAATATAATTTTATAATGTATGATTTAGCAAATAGGTCACAAAATATTTCAGGTGGTCCTGGGTTAACATTGATTATTGGGACAAGAATGTCCATTGCTAAGCATTGTTGTTTTTTTTAAATGGGGATTGTATAGCTGAACAAAACCTAACCAGAATTAAAATCAGGTTTGATATAAGATTTTGAAATGTCCTGGACCAGACTCCAGGTAGTAAGAGGTAGTGAGGAAAATAGTTCTACAACTGGGAAAGCAGCCTGCTCCTTAAACTTGCAGAGCTTCCCAAGGTTTTTTGTGATTAACATTGTGTGCCATCTGGATTGGAGTGTCAGTGTTCTCTTTCAGCTGTGCACATACAGACGTTTTTTTTTTTTTCCAAACTAATACTAAACCATATGGGAAGGTGTTAGATAGAGATTGTTAAAAGAGACTTCAATCCATTCCAAGGGGTCAAATTCTAACCTTTAACAGTGTCACCTGGGTGAAAATTGCCTCCAATGTTTAATGGACCTCTGTTTCTCAACTTTCTAAATTCAGTCCTCACTATCCAAAATTCCTGTCCCACATTTTTAATTGCAATTTCGAGAACAAATGTCATCTTCACCAAATTTGCTCTGCTTCTTTTGATGATCCAGGGCTTCAGGTGTACCATATCTCTCAAGTATTTCCCTTTATTTTGTGATCAGCGGACTTACAAAACTGTTTGTTTATAATTAAAGCAGGATGACTTAAAAGCCCTGAAATATGTATTTCTTATTCATTCAGCACCCACTGTCAACTGTTTGTTTCCTCAAAGTTTTTTTTTTAATTGAACAAGCTGAACTTAATATGGATTGAGATCCTTTCAAACAGGAGAACTATTTTTTGAACTCACTACAATTGCAATATATCTCAAATAATATTAAAGAAAATGTCATACTATATAAACAAAGGATGGGACAAAATTCTGGTATTGTTTATAGAGAGTTTGGACAAGTCAAAAACTTGCTTTAACCATTAAAACTCAAGAGTGCAAGTCATCTTGAATCAGATGACAGACACTGCCGAAGTTTTATCTGATGACATGCACTATTCAAGCCTGGTTTGATTTATATAGCATTTGAATTGTACTTATCTCTCTCTGAAAATGTAGACTGAACAAATATAAGATATAGGTCATTTATTATTGCTCAGCAACAAACAAATTTATCAGGATATTTAAGTGTATCTGATAAATGTCATTGGAGGCGGTTGTGATTGTATTTTTAGTGTAATGTATTTTTATATCCAGCAAGTGGGAAGCATCTCCTAACACTGATACCTAGTTATTTTCTTCCTTGAAATATTCAAAATAATGATTTTCACTAAAATTACAGAAGGGGACTTCTGTCTGTTTAGCATTTAAGAAATGAATAATAATACTAATTCAGATATTTAAAAAATAAGCTTGAATCCTAAGGTGATATTCTGTTGCTAAAAAGATGGGACAACTTCAATTCCCACTTCATTTCAATTGCAATGTACACACAGGCATACAACATATTCAGAGCCCACCAGTCTCTGATTTTTGTTGAAGATGATGATGAATGCAGAGGTAAAAAAATGTTTTCAATGATTTCCAATTACAATCTTATTTTACAGAGATTCTACGGTCTGTTCAGTTCTGTAGTTTGTATTAATTGCAGAGATGATAACTGCAGGAGAGTAGTTGAGGTCCATTATAATAGGAAGATATGAAGCTGAGGAAGGCTGAAGTAATTAGGAAGGCTTTCTTGGCTATATTTCTGCTGTCATTCAGTTGCAAAAGGTCAGTCATTCTGATGAGAGGGAAATACGAATTATATATTAAGATGGAATGATTTTAAGGCTACTTGGCAGTTCTAAGATGGAGTATCTGCAAAGTTTCCACTTTTCCTTCCTGTTAGAGGGGTTGTTCCTTTAACAGCTATATGATGACATTTTACAAGTAAGAACATCTAATTGGTTCCTGTTCCCAGCCCTCTTTCCCTGTTCTTCATGACAGAAGTCCAGTCTTGCTGAATTCTTAATGCCATGCAGTTCTTTAAACCTTTTACTGTCCCTGATGGCAGGAGAGGGAGAATGGCTACTGTGAGTAGAGCTACTTTATATTCTTGACCTAAAAATAGTACTACTTCCTTTGAATGATTGTCACCTTTTATTGAGCACGCTCTTTCCATCCAGTTATTCAAATACCCTAATGTAAGCAACTGCCTAGTTCTGCCAAATCTTCTACACGGTGGGTAGATTGAATACAGACCTCTATAGAAAGCAGGCCACAGATGCCCGTAGGGAACTTAGCACTGTATAGTTGCTAGAATTTGTGGATCCATCTTATTTTTATTTTAGACAGAATATTTCTGAATGTGGAGATAAGCTTAGAAAAGTTAGCTGGAAATTAATTTATCCCTACTGTAGCCTTTTTCAACCCTTTGCTGTAGGAAGTTTTGGATTTCAAATCAAATTCCTGGGTCTTATGGCAATGTCTTCTGAGACTAGAACACTTGAAAAATTTACAATAGGGTCATACTTCATAAGCCCTAATAACGTGACAACATTGTGTACCAACTTATAAGTGTAGTATGGTTGACTTGACCTAATGACAGAATTTCTCTATTATGGTTTCTTTATGATCAAAATGCATAAAGGGGGGGGGAGAGAATCTAGTATTCAAAAAATTTGAGACTAGAGCAAGCTGATTATGATCCCTTATATTTTTCTGATAGATCTTTTGCTCATCTTTGAAGTTCAATAATTCTCTTTCTTCTAGCCAATGGATTTTGTGATAATCTAATAATTCTCCTTCTAACAAAACAATGCAATCCCTACAGTAAACAGTAACTTTTTATATCTAGTTCATTGGTTAAGCAATGGATTCAGGAATTAAAGCATAAGTGATAATGTGAAGATTTCTATAGAAAAGGAGTGTCCACCTTAATAAATTACGTTTGATGCAAGTAATGTCACAAATAAGCTGAAGATCATGCAATTTAATATTCTGACAATGTTGTGTGTTACTGGAAGTCTGGTTAACTGCTAGATCAGTGTTTCTAAACTTTGGCCACTTGAAGATATATGGACTTCAGCTCCCAGAATTCCCCAGCCAATTAAATGCAAAAGGAGACCTTTTTACATGTCCTTTGTAAACTCATGTCGGCTTTTGTAATAGAAGTAGCCCTATTAAATACAAACATATGTAAATCAGTGTTGGATAAATTTCAACTTCCGTTTTGTATTTTAATAGCATTCCAAGATCTACCAACAGAATTGGATGCAAAACAAAACTCATTTCAATGAAAACAAAAATGCCACTAACTACATAATTCAAGTAAAAAAAAAAGGCATTTTCCTGTAGTTTCTATGGATATCAGAAATTGCCTTGCCATAAGAGCCAGGATTTAAAGGTTTACTACAAATTACTTCAGAACCTACTTGCTTCTCCTACACACTTTTTCTCTGCTATACATACATCAGTGGGATTTTGCCTACATTTAAGATGAAATGCTGTCTCCCGTGCATTAGTAGAAATCTATACCCTATTGTAGCTTGAATTTACTGTCCCAATTAAATATTCTTATCCTGTCTCTGTTGCCACTATTTCAATCTACTTCCGGTTGTCTAACTTTCCTCTCAATTAATAGGTAAGCATGCACTTTAAATTATCCTTGGGTGATTTTCCCCTGCTTGGTTGATTATATGTCTGTGTATGTGTACAAACACAAATAGACGCACACTTTTGACTCCATAAAAACTCCCTACAGTTTAAAAGCCCACTACAGTAATAATAAAAAGGGGCTTTAAAGGAAAAGCATTGTGATGTCAACTCTACAGCTAAGAAGAATTACTGTAAATCTTGAGATCTTTCTTTTGGATGCATCATTTTCAGTTCAACCAAAAGATCCTATGGAGATTTTAACACAGGTACAAAGGTCTTCTTTCTCTTTTTCTCAGCCAGTAGTTTGCTTTATTTTTATGTCATCAATGATTAGATAAAGAGCAAAAATCACACTGGGAAACTAGTTAAATGGCTTTGGGAGATGCTCAGAAGCATTGCTTACAGCCTTTTTCATTAACCAAGATAGTCTCCATTGTGAGTCTTATTTATAAGAAGGCTTTCAGGCAATTTCATTGTGCTTTTCTCTATTGCAGTTCACGCACTACCACATCACCCAGAAAAATGTACCTCAGGAGACTGTGACTTAGAATATAAATTTATACTAAAAATTGAAAATGGTCAGCTGCCTGGATACACTTTCCTCTTAGACTATTGTATGGGAACAAAATGTATCTAGTGGTTACTTTCTTGTTATATAGTTATGCAAAATCCTTTTCTATATTCCGCCTAAAAAATACTCTCTTTTAGGAGGCAATCAAGTCATCCATGGCTTATCGGGAAGAAAGAAGCAACCACTTTTATGCCTGGTTGTTTAGATTATATATTGACAGTTGTGATTAGAACAAACAAATTGTTTGCTGAAGCCATGGTGGTTGATCATCTTCTTTGATTAAATTACTGACATGCTGTAATATCCTAAAATGGACAATAAATTATGGTGTTAACCAGAAGGTCAAACATGATTTCCTTTTTAAAAAAACCCATCAAAATTACACCAATTACATGGCTTTACAGCTAGGCCAGGCTGATAATTAATGAGACTGAAAACCACAACTTAATTTTAAGAGGACATTTTCTCATTTATTTGATTTTGAGTACAACCAGCTGTCCAGCCCTTGACCTAAGTAGTCTATTGTACTTTTAATTTCATTTTAGCCAACCGTTCAGTTCAGGTTTCAAATTTCAGTGATAATATGCTTTCTTAATGATAAAAATGCAGTGCAAACTGTTCCTTTTTAAGAAGCATTTGTAAAGGACTTGTATGTGAAGATGACCAATGTCTGATTTAGCTTGTTTCCTTCTTTTAAATCCAGCAAAACTGAAACATATGTATGTTTGTTTGTTTGTTTATATATGTTTAAAAAACTGCTTCCTTCCATGGGCTCAATGTAGTTTACAATCAAATAAAACAGCAACAGATAAAACAATAATTAACCTATCTGCCTAAATGTATGCCTAAACATCCTGTGGAAGGGTAGCATTGTTCTTCTGAGTCATCTCAAAGACCTAGAATCGTGTTTCTCAACGTTGGCAACAACAACAACAATAATCATAATAAAGTTGGAAGGGACCTTGGAGGTCATCTAGTCCAACCTCCTGCTCAGGCAGGAAACCCTATACCATTTCAGACAAATGGCTGTCCAGTCTCTTCTTTAAAACTTCCAGTGTTGGAGCATTCACCGCTTCTGGAGGCAGGTTGTTCCACTGGTTAATTGTTCTAACTGTCAGGAAGTTTCTCCTTAGTTCTAGGTTGCTTCTCTCCTTGCTTAGTTTCCATCTGTTGCTTCTTGTCCTGCCTTCAGGCACCTTGGAAAATAGTTTCACTCCCTCTTCTTTGTGGCAGCCCCTGAGATATTGGAACACTGCTATCATGTCCCCCCTCATCCTTCTCTTCACTAAACTAGACATACTCAATTCCAGCAGCCTTTCCTTATATGTTTTAGCCTCCAGTCCCCTGAGATATATGGACTTCAACTCCCAGAGTTTCCCAATCAGGAATTCAAGGAATTGAAGTCCAGAGACCTTAAAGTTGCCAAGGCTGAGAAACACTTACTTAAAAGTTAGATTAATTCTTTTCTCAGAAGGCACAATGTTCTCAGGGCACCATTGAGAAGGCACATTCAATCTTCAACAGATCTTCCCTCATAGGGGGAGGGGCTGACTTTTGATGGGAAAGGTATTATTTTAGTTGGTCAATGCTAACTAAAACCTGAAATTTAATTTGTTTATATTTGTCCAATTTCCCAACTATTTTTCCTCTTTCCTCTTCTAGTAGTTTTGTAAGAAAGGGGAAAAACTCCCAACAGACTTATGCTAATTGAAAAACTAAAAAAAAAATATAGTATCATGATGCAATAATAAATAGGTTAGCTTTTAATAGAACCCCAAAAACCTTTGCTAGATCTGTTGGTGTCAGACATATACACCTTTAGAATATTAAACTCCTCACAAATCCTTTGTTATAGTGTATAATAATCATATAGTACAATGCAACTAAGAGTATTAACAAAATATTGATAATAAAAAATATGCAAATAATCATTCTACCAAACTGACCATCTATATATTCCAATACAAATGCGATTGTACATTTAAATCTTTTCATAATTCCAGTAATTTTACCTTACTTAACAGAAAATTGTAGATAGTGGTTTACATTCTTATTTAATAGTTTTGCCATTGTAAGCTGTCCAGAGTTACTCTAGATCAGACATATCAAACTCGTGACGTCACGTGACATATCAGAGCTTTTTCTCCATTGCCGGCAATGGGGTGGACACAGTTTCCTTGTGACGTGTCTGGCCTGCGGGCTGGCAGTTTGACACCCCTGCTCTAGATAGTGGAAAACAATATATAAATTTAATAAATAAACAAGACTTTTGGATTACAAGTTTGCTATTAATAATAATAACATGTAATAGATTGTTCGACCAACTAGCTAATGCAATGTCTTGAAGAAGGATTCCAAATGAAATCTATTCTTCAGTACAATGAATTATCTCCTCGTTAAACAGTGTTCAGTCAGTTTTCTATTTTGGCGAAGTTTTCCCAGCTAAAATGTAACTTGTAACCAACATAATGATGTTATACAAGGATTAAGCCACTAATAAGAATATAGTTTTGAATAGACATAATAGGAATTCCACTCTGACAATGAGTACTGCAGAAAGGATGCTGTTAAGTCAGAACTTACAAGACATTGTTAGCTTCATCTGGACAAAATTGGTTAAATACAAAAAGATGTAATACCAAATTGCATTTTAAGAGGGCCTATTTCATATCAGCTTGATTAAAGTTATAATTTTTATTTCTCATTAATAATGTATTGGGGTAGGAAGTTAAGGAAAAGGAGTTTGTTTTTTGTTTTGTTTTGTTTTTTTAAAAATGTATGTCTGCTGGAAATTGAAACAGTTTCCCAAAAAAAGCAATCTGGCGGATTTGTAACTGGAATGCAGCTGCCTAAGATTTTATTAACATCTTGCAGGTGGAGCCTAATTTTAGTACAGCCTTGAAGAGGGGTGAATTGTATCTCTTGTGATAGTCACAGCCAGACTGTATCAGCAAAGCTAGTGGAGCTTGAAAGAGGAACATGTTTACTTTTGTGCATCAAAGGCTTTACTATTTTTGTAAAGATTATTCATTTCATTAATCATGTATTAATCTGTGCGTGTGTGTGTGTGTGTGTGTGTGTGTGTGTGTGTGTTACATATGATGCATAACTCCTTTTGCCTAGTATTTACCATATTTTCCGGCATATAAGACGACTTTCTAAAGCATGCAAATCGGCTCCGAAGTCGGGGGTCGTCTTATACGCCGAGTCGTCTTATAAGCTGGAAATTACGGTAACTACATTGAACAAAAGAAACGCCATGGAATATATTCCGGAAGTGAGCAACAAGTTCTAAATATAAAAGCTAAGTTGCTATTCAATAAGAGGAAGGAACAATGAGATATACAAATGTGTAAACATAAAAGAAGTAGTGGCAAATTAATTTAGGGGTTGAATGTCAATTTCAGCTTCATGCAGAACTACTGTATGTACTTCTTACTTCTTACAGTATCAAAGAAAGAAAGAGAAATCTTAAAGAGGAAAGATAATCCACCCATGTGTAGATGAATTCTCATCAATGTTTTTGCATTGAAGAATGACAGTCTGTCATTGTATCTATGACCATTGATACAATGCTATTATATAACAAACAGCCATAAATAGTCCACCCTATTAAATCACCAATAATAAAACAACCAAAGAGCAATAAAAAATAGATGGTGTCTATAAATCAAAGGCATACTGTATATAATCAAAGCATTAAAATGAGCATACATATATGCTTTGTGTAACAAGCAGCTTTAAAATATGAATTCCTTCCTGTTTTATTGGTCTCTAATATCTTCTAGAATGACTTTTACTATTCAGCTACAATAACACAGTGCTTAATTCTTTACAATAGAAGTTGATTTTGACAATTCAAAATCTGGCATTTTTTTTAGAAAACTACATTTTTCTTTCCTAAGTTAAGTATTTGTTAGTTAACTACTTGTTTATTAAACTATAAAGTTTAATAAAAAAAGATATTTACTTATTTATTAAATTTGTTTGCCACCCATCTCGCTGTGAGGTGACTACGTGGCTTACAATGTTAAAAGCAGTAAAACCATAAATATATATATTTCTCTAACAACAATAAAAATAGAAATTATGAAAAGATGTGAGGGGAGGAAGTGGATTGTGCAGAGGGGAGAGGGGGGATCTACTATTAATCCATCAACCACTTCCCAGATGATACTCCCCTATTGGGACTCCAGGCCAATTGGCAGAGCCAGGCTTTCAGGCTCTTAAGGAAGATCATGAAGGTGGGGGCAGATTTCACCCCAGGGGGAAAGATGTTCCAAAGTGTTGGTGCCATGGCGGAGAAGGCTCTTCTCCTGGGCCCTGTCAGCTGGAATCAGTGGTGGGATTCAAATACCTGAACAACTGGTTCTCTGGATGCAGGCCATCTAAGGCCTAGAACAGACTTCCAGAATTGGCATCCATGCACTTCTGGCAGACCATTCTAGGCTTGGGAGGCCTCCTCCAGCTGGTTCTCCAAACTCAAAAAAATTTAGCTACCAGTTCTACCAAACTGATGCGAACCACTGAATCCCACCACTGGCTGGAATGCCTGGACCAACAGGATACGCAGCATGCCTCATCTGTGGCATCATAAGAACAGACCTGACCCACTGGGGTAAGACAATTCCTCAATATTAAAAAGTACGGCCACCATAGACTCCATTGAGGTGTTCTGTCTCTGTGAAATAGTCAGTGAACTACTATGGTCAGCATGTAATGAAGTAAACACATCAGCCAAAATGAACAGGATCACTCTCTAGGCCATATATACAGGGGAAAGGGTATTTTGAAACCGTAGCCAGTAATTATGCCTATACTGTAAATCTCATTTGCAATGAAACGGGTAGAATACAGAACAATTACTATTCCTGCTCTTTAAAAATATTTATTTTTATTAATTTATAATTTATCATACTATTATAATGCCCTGGAAGAGTGTTCAGAAATTCATTTGGTGCAGAATGCAATTTCACAGGTACTAAAGGTGTTGGATATTTGACACATATAGCACCATTACTGCATGAACTGTAATGCCTGGCAGTGTGCTTCCAGGTACAATTTAAGATGCTGGTTTAAAGCCCTTCATGGCTTTAAAGCCCTTCGTGGCTTGTGGCTGGGTTACCTAAGAGACCATCTTCTCCCAGTCATTTCTACCTGGTCCATTTTTGTCTGGAACTTGAGCATGTGATGGGTCCTGTTAGTCAAGAATGTCAGCTGCTGGGGACCAGAACATTTTGTTCCCAAGTCCAGAGTTCTAGAACGTTCTCCTTTCAGAAATCAGGTTGACCCCAACCCTGTGAGCCTTTGTTGTTGCTATGATGACTTGATGGAATGCCTGGTGTGAGCGCCAGGTGTGTTAAGAAACCCATTTCTTGGTTGAATTAACATTCATGACTATATATATTTCTTTTGCATTGTTTTGTTTTTAATGTTTTATAATGTATACATTCCCTAGACACTTGTTGAGATGGGCAGCTATAGAAATGAAATAAATAAATATTTGTATGGCCACCAATCCCACAAATTGTTTATTCTTGTAATGGGCCATTCTGGTGATAGGCAACTGGCTAATGTTAATAAATTCCAAATCCACAATAATGAAATATATCATTAAGTCATTCCAATGTACTGGAAAGCAGCAGTATTATTGAACCTAAATTAAAGTCAAAAGTGTGGTGTCTATCTTCCACAAACCTGTCTAGTCTAGAATAAGTATATGAGGAAGACCCCAATTATAGGGATTACAAAAATGATGCTGAGGACTATACAATTAAAGTCTGGTCCTGTGCACATTTACCTGCTGTTAAAATCCATTGAACATTATATGGCTCTCATTTGAATAGATACGACCTTATTCAGGTTGCCATCCCACACACCATTCTAATAGAATACAATGAAAGTAAATTTGTATCAGATTGGCCTGGAGGAAAATAAATCTCATCTGAAACTATATAAACTAACAAAAGGTGTTTTTTTGCTACTTGGCATATGCTATCATCTCAGGCAGGGGAGAGAGGGAAATTTTCCCATAATATCCCATTTGCGATCACATGAGGTTTCCTGGGCTATTAAGTTAATTGATTTAAAATTCTATATTCATACACATTAAAAAGAGGAAGGCAAACTGGGCATATGGCTAATATGGACATTTATAGATCATCAGTGAATGCTCAGTAGATCATTGGTCCAGCCAACATCTTTCAGGCCATTTTGGACCAGCTGGAGCATGATAGCTGTTCTCAATTGTATTTCTTCCAGTCAAGAATTTATGAAGACGAGGAGGAGGCAGAGGAATGCCCAAACAAACAAAAATGACTCACTTTTCTTCAGTGAAACAAACAAACTCAACAACAATAAAAAAATTATCTCGCTATTTTGTCTGTGTGTCTTTGCACAATTGATTGTTCTCCCATGTTAATGCCATATTCCTTTATTGAGCTGTTAAAGAAGTGTCTCAGGTTGTCTGGATCAATAGAAATACTCTAAATAATGTGTAGGAAAATATATGCTGCTATTTAATGAAAAATAGCTACCTGTGGCATTCTCTTCTTTCTCTAAACAGATAAAACAAGTCTGGATGCTTGGTGAAGTCTACAAGAGCTTCCTTCACCAGTCAGTGGTTATTAATTTGCTTTTTAACAGTAATAATTGTGAGTCTTATATAGCGCTCTTCTTCCACAAATCCCAGGCAGCTTTATAAATAAACAGCATCTTATCTTCTTCAGTAATTTGTAAATTGCAGCAAGCATGTAGAGTTGGGATACCCATACTCTATGCTCATGGGATCGCCACGTAGTTCCATGTTTTATTACACATGTTATATTGTGGTTTTGACACATCAAATTAGAGTGTAGCAAAGACAGTTTTTGATTACATTTGTTGAAATAAAACATTCAATTTTTTTTCTTGGATTCAGACAGCAATTTGAATTAAAGAGAACATTCCTGTGTAAAATTAAGGAACAGAGAGAAACTTTAGGGATAAGCAAAGCCCACATTTTCACCTACCCTAGGATAGCCACTTGAACAATCTCTAGGGGGATTTGAAAGCATTTGAAAATGAAGGTAAATAATGTTAAATAATCAAAATGATGAAATACACCATGTATTTTGATAGCTATGCTATTTAATGTTATTTTATGAGTGATCTCTACAAGCCTATTAAAAATAAAATTCTCAGTAATGGACGAAAAATCTAAAAGAGACATGCCAGACTTTCTGTGGGGCCTTCATGGCATGGAATGAAAACCACTATTGATTTTTAAGAGCCTTGAAAGGAACAATTCTACAAGAACATTAGAGTCTTTTTGAGTCTTGAGGTTGCCCAGGTGTGAAACACCTTGAGTCTTCTTTTCCTCCATTTCTAGAACTCAAGTGCACCACTCTAAGTAACTTTTCAATGGAATGATTCATACTAACTTTGAGATTTTGTCCTGTTTGAGAGGAAATAGACTGAAATGACCTTTTTGCACATTTGGGCTGCAAAGATCAGCAACAGTGTAAGAATCCTCTTGGTATTTGCTCTCTAAATTAGAAAATGATGCTAATTGAAAAAAAAGTGGCATGGTGCTTAGGGCTAGCATAATGGCTTCACATGTAATAAAAAGAAGAGTTTATAGCAGTATTTATTGATGTCTGAACTACGGCTTCACAGTGGAGATGGAGATAAAAGCTAACATCCATCTTCTTCGACTAAGCCCAGACCTGTATCCTCTGTCACAGAACAGTTCAAAATGTCATTCATCTCATGATTCTTTGCAATATATATGTTTTTTTCTGTGCCCATAAGAAGGTTTTCAAGGGCTGCCAGCTACCGTGTTCCAGCAATTTCTGATTCTCAGAACAAAATGCTTCAGGGGGAGCTAATAATGGATTATTTTCAACCTCAAATGTATAGGAGGCTTTCCTTTGCTCCTCCTTATATTCTAGCCTTACCCTGTGATTCACACCTTTGCAGTCTGGAGTCCATACTTTTGTAATGAGTTTTACCAGTTTAGTCATTCAGGAACAGAAACCAAGGTGAATGTGATGACAATTTAGAAGGTTGTCCTCTCTGTTAAGATCGTGGATAATTGTCTGGTGTTTTCCCCACAGTATTCTTAGAATAGATAACAGCATTAACATCTCAGCTGTGTTTATTTAATAATACTAGAAAGGAGACATAACAACAGATCATTTCTTTCTTTGATCCTAAATACCCTACAGTACTTGGAATATTAATTCCAGTACATAGAATAAGATTTTATAGTGGATGTAACAGATTTCATCTTACAGCTTCTGTTAGTGCTGCTATATTTTTACCTTTAGAACAGAAACAAATGTAGTGTGAAAAATAAAGTCAATTTGAATATAGTGACCAGTGCTGCCGTGGATGATAAAACTTTTAATATGACTTACTGGTGCAAATTTATATGTGTAATGTTGAAGATTGCTACTACACACACATATGCCATATTTTATTATTCATAGTAGACTGAACATTTTCTTTCTGTATTTTACAGTTCACTTTTAACATCATTCATCACTATAAATTACATACAATAAAGCAGATGATGAATCAGTAAACAGAAACTCTTTTTTTTGCCTTTCCACATATTTTCTTTCTCTCTTACGTACATATTCTCACTATCTTTCTCTGCTTAAAGTAAGACAGCCCATAAGTATTTCCATGTGATTGATCTTATTTCCATATAGCTTTTTGCAATGCCCCAATGACTTATTATGAGATAGAAATTTCATTATGTTGGTATGTATGTAGCTGTTTGCAGATAGTATTACATCAAATGTTTCACAAGAGAAAGAGAGTGCTGGTAACATCCTTGATTTCCATAGAAAATATCTTTGGGAACTAACCAAACTTTAGATTTTATTGAATCTGTAAAAGAAGATAGCCTGTTTCCTTCTTCACAGTTTTGAATTATAACAACTGTAGCACTGCAACCAATAATTGAGTTGTTCTGAATAAGTAACTGATTGGGCTGATCTTCCTCCTCACTACAGTGTTGAATGTTTTCATTTTTTTTTTATTTGTTGCCTTCCACACATGTGGGGCTATGGATTCCAAAATTCCCCATCACCACAGCAAAATTGAATGAAGTCTACATATTTGGTTGGGGCACCATTTCAATAGGATCATAGACAAACTTTATGATGGTTATAATTTATCCATTCAGATTCAAATAGTCCTTCATGAACTTTCTTATCTCTGTTGGCTCAAAGTGCCAATAACAATGAAGTGGCCAACTTTTGTAAAAAGTGCTGGTGTTTCAACCATTTATATATTTATGCATGTGAATTAATAATTTTTTTTCCTCCCATGTGTGAGAACACAACTTTTAGAATTTGATGCAATGGGAACAGAAACAACTTGAGAGAGTTGCTTAAAATAGTATAGAAGTGGAATTCTTTTGGAATTCAATGGGAATTATAGATTAACACAAGCATTTAAAAATATTTTGTTAAACAATACTTCTAGTTAAGATTGAATGATTCCATTAAACTTAGTTAAGCTGGCTTCCATCCCCTCATAACATTTGGTGTTTATAATTCAGTTAACTCCTAATCAATCTTTGTGGGTTCTCCCACACTAGTGACACTTACAAAGGAATGTGTAGCCATCCCTCAACAAGGCCTAGACTTGATGTAAGCCAAGAAGAAAGGAATGCTAGCAAATTGCCAAGGCTATATGACTAGCCCAGACTTGTGAAAATTCTTTTCTTTTTTCTTTTTTTAATCTTTTTCAAGAATGGAAAAGTATCTTTGAAAATAAAGGCCCAAATAGATATGGTGATATTAAATGTATTTGTTTCTTTCATATGCTGCTTTATATATATTTGTGAGAATGGATAGAATCAGTTCTGTAATCTTATAATTATCAGTACACAGATATGGAAGAGAAATTTAATTTGCTGTGATCTGAAAATGGCATTTGCTTTGGGAAAAAAATCTTTATTGGAACTGTTACAAATCTAACAGCATAAAAAAGGAGATTTTTTTCAACAATGGAGCAGAGGAAGAAATTGTTAAATATTATTTCTCTTCCTGCTGCAGTATAATTATTAACCTCCTCAGATCATATTCTTTGCCATTTTAAAAACATTGCATGTAGATTGAAAACAGAAGAATCTGTGGGAATGGCCAAAGGGTTCAGGGGCAAATGACAAAAACAGCACAATCCCAGAGAAACATAACCTCTGCCACTTGTAGTTGGCCCTAGCTAGGACTTGAACCATTATAAAATCCCAGACTGTGGGCTGTGGATCAGGGTATAGAAAGACTTGAAGAATTGGGAGAAGTTACAGTTATCTCTTATGGGTAGAATTGCAGTGATTAAAATGAATGTCCTACCAAAATTTCTCTTTTTGTTTCAAATGCTACCTATTTTAAAGAATGAGGTTAATTTAAATGAATGGCAGAAAGGCATTAATAAATTTATATGGGCAGGGAAAAAACCAAGGGTAAAGCTTAAAATCATGCAAGACTTCCGTGAGAGAGGTGGACTCAAGGTACCGAATCTGAAATTATATTATGATGCTGTGGTCTTAACATTGATTAGTGATTGGGTAAATGTAGAAATACTCCATTTGGAGGGTTGGGATTTACTTTTTGGATGGCATGCCTACTTAATTTTTAATAAAAAAGTGGATCGAGTTTTTAAATCACATATTATAAGGATTTCTTTACTTCGGGTTTGGAGGAAATATTATAAGAGTGATTTTAAAATACCTTTATGGGCCATACCTTGGCATGTGATAGAGGGGATAAGGAGAGGAGTTAAAATGGATAGGGTCTCTTATACACAACTACTTAGATGGGATGGTCAAAATTGGCAGTTAAAATCTTTGGAAGATTTAGTACATGAAAATATTACCTATTCATGGTTTCAATATAGACAAATAGTGGATAGATGGAAGATGGATTGTAATTTGGGCTGGCTTAGAGAAGATGAAAATCTTTTTAAACAAGTAAAGGATCAAAGACAAACTCACATTAAGAGGGTTTACGGGGTTCTAGTGGAATTGGACTCAGAATCAGAATTAATTAAAGACTGTATGATTAAATGGGCACAAAATTTTGGTGAACCAATTCCACTGGATACCTGGGAAATCATTTGGGTGAGGAATGTTAAATTTACACAAGCCCAGAATTTAAGGGAGAATTTTTATAAAATGTTTTATAGATGGCACCTTGATCCACAAAAAAATGTCTCTAATGTACCCTGACTTACAGCCTAAATGTTGGAGATGTGGTTGTCTGGACGCCACTTATTATCATATTTGGTGGTCCTGTAAAAACATAAAAGCTTTTTGGATTAAGATATGGTGGAATATTCAAAGAATTTTTAGAAAGAGGGTAAAATTTACTTCGCAATTATTTTTGTTAGGTATTGTTACTGATTGTAACAGTGCTAAGGAGGTTATATTGATGTTAAATTTGATTACAGCCGCAAGGCTGTTAGTAGGGCAATATTGGAAGAAGGAATCTTTGCCTACTTTGCAAGAGTGGTTTGTTAAAGTTTCTTATCTGGCGGAAATGGCAAAGATTTCGGCTTTTTTAAAGGAGCAATCGCAAGAGAAATTTTTTGCCGTATGGGAAAAATGGATAAATTTTATACAACATAAATTGGATATAAAAAATATCATTTAGCTTTTTTATAACTTGTATATAATTTTTGATATTTTATAGATTGTACTTTTTCTCTTTTTTCTCTTTTTTCCCTTTTTTTCTCCTTTCTATCTCTTTTCTTCTTTCTTTTTCCTTTTTTTTAAAGTATTTTTTCTTTTTAATGCTTATGTCATATATATTTTATTATTAACTATTTTACAAGTTGTTAAATTTTTTTTTAGGTTTTTTAAAATTTTAATTAAGCCTATATCCAGCTCTGGGAAGCTCGGGGGGGGGGATGGAGGGGGTGGTTTGGGAGGGGTTGGGTGAGGGTTGTTTTTTTGTTGTTGTTGTTGTTCTTTTTTTGTTATTTGTAAAAACTTTTAAAAACTTTCAATAAAAAAAAAATCCCAGACTGTGTTCTAGATAGGGAAGTAAAAACAAAATAATAATAATTCTGAAAAAAGAGCCAATGTATTTTGAAATCATGCCAAAACTCTTGCAGGGAAATCACTGTGAGTCAAGCTGCACAGTTGTGTGTAAGTATTTATCAGAAGTCAAAGTTTGACTTGATTATAATACTCAGGGACAATTCATCTGACAGAATGAATTTCAATTTCCTGTATCATTCTACAGCCTCGGAAATCCTTGATAGCTTCCCATCCAGGTACTAACCAGGTATAAGCTTAGCTTAGAGGCTTACTAGGTACCGTATTTTCCGGCGTATAAGATGACTCAGCATATAAGATGACCCCCAACTTTGGAGAAGATTTGCATGGTTAGTAAGTCATCTTAAACGCCGGAAAATACAGTACATCTTAAAGTTGGTAGATGAAAATGCCTAAGTAAGTCTTGAAATAATATTGTAGACTGAACTTTTTCTTATGGCAAATGAAGAAAAATGTATACTGGATTGTTAGCACCTATCAATTGTATGTGTGTTGTGTGTTTATTTAATTTCAAGCATATCAGAAAAATAAAAACTTTTAGTAATATTTTATCAGGTTGTTTTGTGGAAAAAAAGATAGGGAAGCCATAATACAAGAGCAAATATGAATTAGCTGGATGTTAAGATAAGCTGGGTGGTCAGCATTTATGGATCAGTGCTCCAATATCTCTCCAGTGTATTAAGATTCCTGAGTCTTAATCAAATGAAAAAGTAATTGCTTTCCTGTGTGGTTGAATTATAGAAAATGCACATTTAAAAATAGAGAGCTGTTTTGTAATAGCAGGAAGTAGAGAGGAAAGAGAGAGTTCTAATTAATACTGAAATTGTCAGAGACTAATTGTATGTTAGCACCAAATAAATACTGTATTGTAGTTGGCTTTCTTTTTTTTCCAAGTTTCTTGTAATCTGCAATCAGATGTAGGCGGGTGTCCACTGGAACTATGTATTGTAATTTGTTTACATTGTTATTTCACATAATTACAAAGCAAACACAATGCAAATAGCTTGCTTCTTTCTCTTCCCAAGTATTGGAAATAAACACATACACACACTAACCAACCAACAAGGATAATAACCACCCACAGCTACATCAGCTTTCTCTGTAAACTCTATCCTCATTTACGACTGTTTCTTTGTACTGTTGCTAAGAACGCTAGAGATATAACGTGTCACATTGAATGTAGGCTGATGATTTTATATGATAGCAAAGCTGAGGAGATGACCAGTTTTCAGGCTCATAAAAATCAACTTTAATTAATTTGAGTGCCAGGGCTTTGTATAATTATGTAGTATGAGAGTCTGCATGAAATACTGAAGGGCTGATTGTTCAAATCTTAGCATTTACTCATTAATTCATTCGGCTAAGTAATGCTGTCATGTAAGCGGGGTGTAGCATTCATACAGCCTGCAGGCTAGTTTATGCTATATTATAGTTAGCAAACAGAAATGACTGTCTTCTAAAAGAACTTGTACAAAATATGTAGTGCTCTCCTTAGTGGTATGTTATGTTTTCTTCTTTATATGCTTTATCTCTAAAGTTAATCATGGTACAAAGAGAGTATTTTATGAGTGGGGTTAGGGAAAAAAATGACAGAAATGGGGTGATAAATCCAAGTCTTATTATTCTAGTAACCAATTTATGACAGCATTGCACATTTTAATTTACATAATATGGTTTGCACTTTCATGACAGAAGCTGTCAACAAGATAACAGTGTTTTAGGTACAGATGAGGAATCTTTCCAAGCAATGCAGAGAGATATCCTTCAGTAGACAATTTTGCTTTTCCTCCTCTCCCTGATCCACCAGGCACAAAGAAGCTAACCCATAAATGTTGCCTTCAACATTACCCCTTGAACATTATACCACCAACTCACAGAGATCAAGCACCTCATAGATAAGGATTCTCGAAACAAGAAAGGAAGAAGTGCTATAGCAGTGGTGGTGAACCTATGGCACATGTGCCAGAGGCAGCATTCAGAACCCTCTCTGTGGGCACGCACGCTGTCACCCCAGCAGAGTTTGCCAGAGTAGCGAGCACATGGCGTTTGGAAGTGACGGGGCAGGAAGTGAGTGAGCAAGTGGTGTTGGCCCCCTGGGGATGCTCCGGAGATTGTGAGGGACTGGTCCCCACCACCCTGGTCCCGGCCCACCCGTCCACCCCGCCCATGCCCACCCAGTCTGCCGTGACCACCACAGCTATGACCACCGCAGCTATGCCCACCCAGTGGGCCACACACACACACCACTCCCCCTGAGAGCACCACAATGCTGATGCGGCCCTGGCACTTTGTGATAAATAAGTGGGTTTTGGGTTGCAGTTTGGGCACTCGATCTCTAAAAGGTTCGCCATCACTGTGCTATAGTTTATATTATATGGAAGACCAATATTTTATTTCCCCAGCATTGAAACGATGTTGTAATATTCCCTTTCCACTCACCATAGCTCAAGAGTTTCTTTGGACAGCAAAATGCAGTTTTTAATTTTAAAAATACTTTTAAATGCTATCTAGGATCAACAAAGGGACTTTCTTAGCTGAAAAAAAAAAGAGCAGAACATCCAAGGACACACTCTACATGTATTTGTAACCAGTTGTGATGTCAATAAAGTTTTCCCACTATCAGTTTTCAAAAACAGTCTACTTCCCAGGCATTGACTTTTATGGGTATCCTTCCCCTGTGTTGAGAACTTCACCTACTTTCTTTAGCCCAAAGTCCAGTTTCACCACAGTTAGATCCAGCATTCCTCTCCCCACCCCCATTCTCCTTAGCTTTGGAATAGTTTTATACTCTTCTTTTTCACATACCGTCTTATTAAATGGCATCACTCTTTTGAAATCTAGAGTTATATCACCAGATTTGGGCTGTTTGCCAGAGTTAATAGAGCTATTCCCTTCATTCAAGCAGCTAAATTATTTTCTACCAATTCTCTGCCTCTGCCTTGAGTCAGAATGGTAGTCTTCAACCAGAACCACAGATAACCCGTAATACTATAACTGAAAAATCATAAATCGAGCCTTTGACCTCTGCCAATCAGTATAAGGGATGGCATCATACCACTGCAGAATCTCTTGGTTTGCTTCTACAACTCTAGCTCCAACCACTACCTCCATTCCATTTATGTCCCTTCTTCCCAGTCTCTTCTTTGATGATTTCTAAAACCAGCCCATCCCTGTTCCCCCTCCCTTCGCTGTGATTATCGTTCCTATGAGAAGAAAACTGTATCTGTTCTCCTTATGAGCAAAGCTAGCACATATTAGCATACAGATGTATCACAAATGTACTGATCACTATTCTTGGTGAGATGTGTTGGCTTTTCTATGGGATAAGTATTATTTTGTGCTTTTGCTGTGTATAGTTTTCAATCATCTGTTCATTGTTTTATGGCACATTATGTGAAGGTGCAAAATTATATGTTACTTCTTTCTGGGATGAGCAGAACAGGAGATCAGCTTCCCATTAAACTCAATAAGAATGATTTAAAATCATTCTTGTTATTCTAACATGAAGCTGGTCTTAACAGTTTTAGGATTTGGACTTTCCTAATCTGCTTAGGTCGCTCATAGAGGATATATAACATTTCTTCCAAATGATTGGTATAGTAAATTTAAACTAAACTATGGAGTTTCCTAGCTTAGTTTCTCAAAGCTTAAGACTGTGCAGTAAAGGATGCATGTAAACGTAATGTGTGTGTTTGTGTGTGTATAAAATCAGCCTACATCGGGATTAAGTTATCTTTGAACTATGGTGTTTCAGTGTAATTCAATAAAGCATTTAAGAATAATAATATAGGCAGCTTCTTCATCTTACACCTTAAGAGGGCTATGCTGCCTGCCAGTTCTGAAAATTGCAATTCTAACACTGGAAGCTGATGTATATAGTACATTATTTCTATGGCAACTTGTTTTCTGTTTATAACCAGAGAAAAGGTTACTGATTTACAGAGGGTTTATAATAGAGCTAGGAAACTGCATTGTGGATTATACTTGGCTTCTAGGAAAATAAAGCGTACCTTAGAAGGAAAACAAAGTAACGTTTAAAGAAATTGACTCTGTGAAACCAAAGTATTGTTTTAAATCAGTGTTCATCATACAAAGGATTTCTAATACATCAAGTTTCCAAATCCAAAGGAATTAAGCTGCTGCTGAGAACCATTTCCTGAAGTAACTAATACTACACATTACTGCTTGAGTTCAAAGATGAAGTGTTTGTGTAGATACAATTGTGGGATTTGTTAACAATTTTTTTCAATCTTTAAGAAAAGCTTAATATTACACATTCAGAAATCTATCAGGGTGAAAGTAATCAGGGCGACAGATAACTGATTCACTTACTTTAACTGTAAATCTTGAGGGAACAATTGTTGTAAGCCTTCCTTCCTTCCTTCCTTCCTTCCTTCCTTCCTTCCTTCCTTCCTTCCTTCCTTCCTTCCTTCCTTCCTTCCTTCCTTCCTTCAAAGGTTGAAAGATATTCAGTACACATAACATGAATATAGTACCTGTAATCTACAGAGAATGTCTCCCTAGACATATCTGACTATCAAGCTGGTGGGAATAGAAATATTTCTTTTAGGAAGAGTGACTGAAGATGTCAATATTTGTTGGGTCACTACAGAGAGAAAGTTTCTGTGCAATCCATACTTTATATTTGAAATGTTTACCTTTAGCTGAAACAATAGAAATTGATTTAATATCTCAATACTGCTATACACAGAAAGTTCTGTTTGGTTTAAGGATCATGTTCTTACTAGAGAGCAACCTTTTTTAAAAAAAATCATATTTAATTTAGGTGTTTTTTATTATTATTATTATTCTGTCACAATTGCTTTGAATGCACTTCTCCATTCCATAATAATATACAAAGTCTTTTATGTGGATTACTGTTTGTGATAGATTTGATCTTCTGATCAACAATGATAGTTTCACATTGGCAAATGTTAACATTTGTTAGTTATACTGACAAAGAATAGTGGTGGTGGTGGTAATGAGAATACTGTTTTGTTTTCCAGCATAGATTCTTCATTAACCTGAATCAGTATTGCCAGATTCGTCACTAACACTTCTAAAAAATCCTTCCCCCTTCCTTGACTTATTTTGTGGTTTACTTTTCACAAATCTAACCATTATTCATGGGCACAAGGAAGCTTTCAAATGGTCTCTGATTCTCACTGTGGATTAAAATGCTGGGCTATGTGGTTCTTTCATCTATCATGAAGGGTTCTTGATGTTTCTGGGAAAATCCTATTGAACTGAAGAAAACAAGCAAGATAATAAAAAAATGGATCTACTGGTTATTATTTTCACAAATAGTAACAAAATAACCCAATCAGGCCATCTACTAACACTTACATTTTATTTATATACCATTCCTAAGTGTATGTAATATTGCAGAAAGGGAGCTGATGCCTGCCTGAGGAAAAGAGTATTTTGGTTTCTCCAAAGCATCTCAGTATCTCTAAAATTATGAAGCTGACTAAAGGAAAATAAGCTTCAATGAAGAGAAACTGAAACATTAAAATAGTAGGTAGGGGAAAACACATTTTTCTCTGTCCCCATCCTCCCCATCCCATCAAATACTATTTTCTTTATCTGGTAAAAGTACGGTAGATAATAGTCGCTAGATGTTTATATTTGGTTTATTTATTTGTTAGGTTTATATCCAGGAGCTTGATATATACACAGTAAGTTCTCATAAGCTTCCCCCCCCCCAAAAAAAAACTTGTATCCCTCTTCCTCATTGAGCAATTACCTTGCTCAGTGACTATTTGCAAATATGATGCCAACATTTATCTTCTGCGCAGTTTAGGCATTTGTGACCAAATTTGGATCCTTGGTGATAACACACTCCAGAGCGAGACTAATTCTGGCAGAACTGTACAAGAGAACTTTATTTGAACGAGACAGTAGCAACCAGTGATATTTGCATTCTCTTTCTTTCTCTCTCTCATGCATTCACCTAGCAACCATTCCACTTAATGGTCTGGTCCTTGCAATGGAACTCGATTAGGTGCCACCAATCAGATCCACATGTGAAGAGATCAATTAGCTACTTTATTGCTCATATCTATTTCACATGGAAGCTTTCCAGACTGGCAGTTTGTATATAGACCAGATTAGATAAGATTCAACGGCATTCAAGGGGAAGTCAGATCTTGCTGTCTTGCGACTGCATAAGGACTATTGTGGAATGAAATGAGGAGGAAGGAGAATTATGTATGTTCACAGCCTTAAGTTAAAGGTAAAAAAATAATAAAAGTGGGGTAAAATAAAATCTTTAAAATTGTCAACATCTGTTCCTTTTTTCTTTTTTGAAAAAAAGTCAGGCACAAACCTGATCAAAGTTATGGAACATTTAGAAAACTATTAAGAATGTAACATGATTAGTTTTAACAAATGGTATAGTCATACTAGGTAAAGCAATTGAATATTTGGGAATAGAACAAATTTAATATGAAATTATCACAGAAATAATATCAAGTATGGAAACAGCTTCCCCATTAAGAGAAGGGATAAGAATTCTTAAGGGTTATATATTCCATTTGTTGTCTGTCTGTCTATCTATCTGTCCAGCCAGCCAGCCAGCCAGTCAACCATCCAATGCATATGTTGCATTAAATCCAAATATCCCCATTACATTTTACTTTAAATGATACAAGATGGAACTAACAGGCAGCTGATATAAACAATGTAAAAAAAAAAAAAACACCCTGTGGTTCTCAAATTGACATTTTTAGCTTTCAAGCATTTTACCTCACTTAACAACATGGCTTGTAAACTTTCATTCATACATTCCACTTTGGCCTCATAAATTGTGATAATAAACGGTAACAGTTGGATAGACATAGCTCCTTCGCTGTTCAGAACTTGACATTTCCTTTTGATATACGAAAATCAGGTGTCTTGCATTGTGATTTTATTCTGTTAGATCTTGCATCTAACTTTTGTCTCTTTTACACTGATTGGGGTCTAAAGACACTAACAGTGCAATCCTTTACATATCTGTTCAAAAATAAGTATTATATATGAGTATATTTTAGAGTTTAGCATTATACTGCATTTCTACCAAATATTCTTAGGGGAAAAAAATATTACACAGAACAAGATGTATTTTTCAGAATCACAGAATTAGTATTGGAAGGCGCTACTTTTGGCTATTAACTCCAACTCTCTACTCAATACAGGAGTTCAGATTAAAGCATCCATGACAGATAGCTGTCCAATCTCTCTTGAAAGTTTCCAGGGAAGAAGATCATTCTTGAAAGATAACTAGATAGCCTATCAAACTGCCCTCACTACAGTATTCCTAACATTCAACAAGAATGTGCCTTTTTGTAACTTTAAAAAAAAGTTATTTTTTGCTATACTTCCATTATCTCTTGTCTTGCTTTCAGGGATATAGAGAACAGTGATATCCTTTTATTTAGGTCCTCAAAATGTGCTGTCATATTTCCCTTCAGTCTTTGAAGACTAAACATTTCCAGAAGCTCCAGTCTGTCTTCATAGGACTTAGTTTCTAGACTATAATTACCCATTTTATTGTCATGCCAGCCATCTCATCCTAAACTAGCTTGCTAATCAGAATGTCATGAAGATATTTTTGTGATTTGCTGAGATATAGAAATTAGAAATATATTATTTCAAGATATATGATTGAATATACGTGAATACTCCCACAACCTACTAAGGAAGTTACTCATTGAAAACATGACTCCAAGCTACAGTGGCAAGACTTATCCCTGACAAATCCACGCTGATTTTTGATAAGTAGCACAATAGTTTCTTAATAGTTAAAGATTTATTTATTTCTGATCTGGTCTAAAAGAAGCTTCCCAAATACTGAGGTCAGTTCATTTGCTTGTAATGCCATGAATCCTCATTTTCTTTTCTTATGAAACTAGAGACCAAGATAAAGCTCTTCCTACAAGGCCTGGAAACAATGATTTTTTGGAACAGTTTGCATGTGACAAGTTCTTTGGTGCAGTTATTACTTCTTATAATATTATCTCCATCTCTTATCAGTGTAAAAAGTGCTCTTGTGATTAGGGGCAAACCAAGAATGGCATATTGCTACATAGAACATTATAATGCACAAGATTAAAACAAAAGAATAATGTGTTATGTGTCTCTCAGGATGCACTTTTGTATTGCCTACATGCATAAAATACTAGTGGTGCTTCAGAAGATCACCAGACATGAGAGTTTATGGTATATGATCCTGGATTATATCAGTAATTTGGCAGCATTATAAGGAAACTAGTTTATCAATTATCACTTATATCAAAAATTAACAGAATGGATTTCATTCCCAATAATTAGAAGTTCGAAGTTTTTAGAAGTTCTAAGAAGTGAACCACTAAGATGAAAATCCTCATTGAATCTGTACTTAATCAAATTAGGAAACATTTGCTTTCTGGAGGAAATCACTCACCTAAAAAGAACTCTGAAATTGAAGTTGTGGGGGGTTTTTTGTTTTGTTTTTTGTTTTGTTTTGTTTTTTGTAGAAAACACATTTATGTTTCCTATTCATATCTGATTTTGTTCTTTTGCCTTTTTGTTAATTACTTCATAGTGCATAGTTTTTCATTAGGCCTATATGTAGTGATGTATTGTTTTGCTATTAACTGATATCTGAACAGGCAAAGGAGGAAAGAGATAATTTGAAAAGAGAACAAATGGGACAAAAGGAGAAGACACTGTTTAACTTTCTTGGCATCCACAAGGGAAGTAACTCTGTAAATAGATAGATGATAGACAGACAGACAGACAGACAGACAGATAATACTTAGACATGTATATTAAATAACTTTTTCCAGCATCAAAAAGACAGTTTTTTTCAATTGTAGGATAAAAATCTTCAGCTTGTAATTGAATCTTGTTAATTTCAGGCAGCAGGCAAGAGCTGAGCACAGAGCTCAGCTTATTAATTTGGAAGCCCTATCTCATGGAGAAAAGCTAATCAAAAAACAAAATAAAACACCAGATAATGTCTACAGGCAAGAGAACATGGAGACAAAAAGGAGGATATGTTCTCTTTTTGCTGAATAACTAGAAACCGAATTACTAACTCAGAAAAAGTTCAGACAGAAGGAACAAAACAAAGAATATTTTAAATAAATTGAAGAAAGCAAAATCAAAATGGAATCCTTGGACAAAGGCCCACGACATTTTATAAGATATATTTTCCTTGCATAAACATATTTATCCTTAGAGAATCATGTATTAATATAGATCTACCTTCAAATGTACAGCTAGTTCAAAGATGATGGATTGGGAACGTCAACAAAGACTGTATTTTACTCAGTAAATCCCACTGAATTCAGTGAAACTGCTTTCCATATAAGTGCATGTGAATAAGATTGCAGTCTGAAAAATAATTTCAATATATGTACATTTCCTGTACTGCTAAACAGAGAAAGGAATTAAAAACTGATTTAGATTTATTGTATTTAAAAATATACTCATCACTATCCTTGATTATTATGCAGTAGAAGTAGCACATCTATGTATAATGCTTGGTTGCGTTGCAAAAACTATTATAGTATTTTAATAATCTTTTAGCCTTGTGTTGTTCATATATTTAAAAATATTGGAAACCAAGTTAAAATTTATCTCGTTTTATGTGTTTTATAGGCACACTTTCTTTAAAGCATGCACATACTACATCAAATGTGCATGCAATACCCAGTGGTTGTAAAATATTCAAAGGGTGCAATGCTTAACTTTTTCTTGTTATTTAAAGTGAAATAAGTTAAACATTGAGTTGATGCATTGACATTCTGTTCAATTTTCCATTGCATATCCATTATAGTAGACACAATGCATGTTTAAATCGGATTTAGTGCCCATCGTTGTGGTTCCTTTAGACTTTTCAAATCTAGTTATCTAGTCATGTTTTCCATGCTCAATAAAACTGAATTGTAAAGTTGAGGATTCAATTATTTCATCACAAGGAAATGGATAGTGGGGTTTTGTTTTTTTTGTTTTGTTTTTTGTTTTGTTTTTTATCAAGGCTTGCCATCATTTCTTCTAGGAAACACTAGGCAAATTATGAAGCTTACCAGAGTTTAACAGATGAAAGCTTTTGGTAGTATACACTGACACCTTATGAATAACTTATAGAGCAGTGAGCTATTTGACTGGAATGTTACATCAAAATCACATGTAATTCTAACATAGAAGAATTCCATTCACCCAACTTCCCAAACATTTTTATAAGTATCATGTTAGTTTTATTTCTGTTCCCTTCTTTATTTGCTGACTTGAAAACTGCTAGATGTTTTGTATCCATTTCAGTATATGATTATAAAAATTCAGCTGGAGAAAGGGGCTTTACTCCATACAGGAAGTCCTTGACTTATAATCAATTTTTTAGCTACCATTCAAAGTTACAAGTGACTTATGACCGTTTTTCACACTTATGACTGTTGCGTATCCCCGTGGTCACATGATCAAAATTCAGGCACTTGGCAACTTGTTCATATTTATGATAGTGTCCTGGTGTCATGTGATCCCCATTTGTGACCTGACAAGCAAAGTCCAGGGGGAAGCCAGATTCACTTAATAACTGTGTTACTAAATTAACAACTGCAGTGATTCAGTGAACATCTGTGGCAACAAAGCTCATAAAATGGGGCAAAACTCACAACTGTCTTGCTTAGTGACAGAAATTTTAAGCTCAATTGTGGTCGTAAGTTGAGGACTACCTATAGCTAGGTAGTTCAATCAGACCCATACATTTGGCCTATCAGTTGCCAAACTCAAACAGCAGAGACTGCTTTTGTTCCAAAAAGCACAGATTTCAATTTTAAACTGAGTAGGCCTCATTTCTATTAGTCTAGATCAAGGGTTTTCAAACTTGACCCTTTTATGACTTGTGGACTCCAACTCCACACTGGCTGAGGAATTCTGGGAATTGAAGTCCACAAGTCATAAAAGGGCCAAGTTTGAAGACCCCTGGTCTAGATGCTCCCACTTTGTAGTAAGACCTCAACAAAGAAGCGTTATTAAACCTGTTTGGAAATGTCATTTTCTTCTCCCCTCTCCCAACTCACCACTCCCCGTTATCTTGGTTTAGCTCAGAAAAAGGACTCAGTAAGGCCTTTTCCTTTGAAAAGTGTACATTTGAAGTTTCATTATTGAGAAAGGTAGGACTCCATGCTGCTTTCAGATATTTATTCAAAGGGGCTATCTGTCTTCAGTATCTAGACAGGACATAACCAGAAATAATGTATGTATCTGGAAATGGATCAAAATAATATGCAACAGGCAGTTTAAATACTTCAAAAAGAGTGCTTTAAATTCAAAAACAAATTAATTCTAGCATTACAAATTGCTTCTAGCATTATAAAGCCTAAAATAAGCCAATGTCAAATTTTGGAAATGTACTGCTATGTATTAATGATTTGCAGTGCAAAATTTATAAGATTGATGTACCTTTTGACCAAGATTCAGGGATTTAAACAGAAAAAGAATAGAAAAAGTGTCACATTAAGATAACCAAATGTGAAGAACTTTGTTTTATGTAGGTGAGATTTTTGAAGCCCTACTTTTCATCCACCCTAGTACTATAGATTTCAGGAGTGTCTGAATTAAGTTTTAGTGCCATAATATGGCTATCTTTTGAAAGCCATGTTTTCAGGCAAAAAAGGCATTGACTTAGACCATTCAACTTAGTATTTCCTATCTTGTATCTGACCCTTTCAATTTGAATTAATGTTCTCTTGTTCATGGAGATAATGAAATGGATTTCAGCCACATATCACACAAATTATGTGCCATCAAGTTGGGGATCAGCTTTTTAGCAAGCACATAGAAATATTTTCTCCAAGAGGATCTGTCCCAAGCTTGGTGCTCCAGATCTTCTAATGGTACACCCATCATGGCTGTAATTATGTCCATCCACCTGCCTGCTGGTCATCCTACTCTTTCCTGCCATGTTACGCAAAACCATTTTGGAAATTTTATCATGAAAGTAACAAATAGCCAATAGTTCTCTCCTACAACGGATCTGCATTGCTACTCTGCTATTCTGTCCTCTTCTTTGTAGGGGGTAAACAATATTTTGTTCACTTCAGGATAAGGTGAAGTGATCTGTAGCCCCTGATCATGACTGACAGGAACATTGAGCAAAAAGTTACCCATATCTAATCCAGCTTAGATATAATAGTAAGGAAGAACATAATGAGAATTGAGGGTAAATGAAGACTTGGGTCTGTCTTGGTATTGTTTTTAGATGGTGGCAGGAAGTTTTTAACAGGAATCCTGTCCTTTTTACATTGTGAGAGCTAGTACAGATAGTCCTGGATGTACAACCACAAATGAGTCCAAAATTTCTGTTGTTAAATGAAACATTTGTTAAGTGAGTTTTGCCCCATTTTACGACCTTTCTTGCCACAGTTGTTAAGTGAATCACTGCTGTTGATAAGTTAGTCACCTGATTGTTAAGTAAATCTAGCTTCCCCATTGACTTTGTTTATCAGAAGATTGCAAAAGGTGATCACATGACCTTTGGGCACTGCAACAGTCATAAATATGAACCAGCTGCCAAGCATCTGAATTTTGATCACACGATCATGGGGATGATGCAAAGGTTGTAACTGAAAAAGTGTCATAAGCCACATTTTTCAGTGCTGTTGTAACTTTGAATGGTCATTAAACAATGTTGTTGTTGTTGATTGCGAAGTCGTGTCTGACCCATTGCGACCCATGGACAACGTTCCTCCAAGTCTTCCTGTCCTCTACCATGTTCTGGAGTCCATTTAAGTTCACGCCTACTGCCTCAGTGACTCCATCCAACCACCTCATTCTCTGCCGTCCCTTTCTTCTATTGCCCTCAATCTTTCCCAGCATTAGGGCCTTCTCCAGTGAGTCCTTCCTTCTCATTAGTTGGCCAAAGTATTTGAGTTTCAACTTCAGGATCTGGCCTTCTAAAGAGCAATCGGGGTTGATCTCTTCTAGGACTGACAGGTTTGAATGCCTTGCAGTCCAAGGGACTCGCAGGAGTCTTCTCCAGCACCATAGCTCAAAGGCCTCAATTCTTTGTTGCTCAGCTTTTCTTATGGTCCAACTTTCACATCCATACATTGCAACTGGGAAAACCATAACCTTGACTGTATGCACTTTTGTTGGCAGGGTGATGTCTCTGCTTTTTAGTATGCTGTCTAGATTTGCCATAGTTTTCCTCCCCAGAACAAGCGTCTTTTAATTTCTTGGCTGCAGTCCCCATCTGAGGTGATCTTGGAGCCCAGGAAGGGCGACATTAAATGGACAGTGGTAAATTGATGAGTTTTGAAAGGGAGTTTTCAACTTCCCTTTTATTTGTCTCTTATCCCAGTGATTGTCATCTTCTAGTCTGGGTTTTAGTATAACCCTGATGGCTTTACAATCAACTCCCCTTCCTTATGAACTTTATTCTGGGAGGCAATCCATTTAAAACTATTTCTGCCTTTCTCTCTTGTGTTTTTTTTTTCCTTGTGTTTTTTTTTTAATAGGCAGACCTTCCTTTCTCAAACCGCTTACATTGCATATTATGAATTTAGTGGGGTCGGCTGAAAGAGCAGCCTCCTTCACCTATTGCTTTATTGTTTAGCAAAACTGCAACAAACTATTCATCACACCTAAACAAAAAAAAAGGAACAGACATGTGCAGTCCACCCTCTGAAAGGATAATGCATTCCAAGACTTTGGATCCCTTTCATCTCCCACTGCTCTCAAATAGACATTAGATTCTGGTGAGAAAAACATTAGCTGCACAGAAGTGAATGGCTGGAGGTCTCAAAAAAATAATGACATGGATACAGTGTTGATGAGCAGCCCAAATACCAAAAGTCCCACCAAGCTTAGTATTGCAATGTGGGTAAAAAAAGAAGGTAGCACAATGGAGGAAAGGCAAATAAACTATTCATATGGACAACTAGTAGCATACTTAATGGCCAAATGTTTTCCAAAACTCATATATATTGGTCTTTATGAATAATTCTGATGAAATGCATACTGTAGGTTATATTAACCTTTGAAACTGCAACCTAGTCTGGAATAGGGTCCCCTGAGATTTGTTCCTGCAGAAGCTTAAGAGGCTGTTCCCTTTCATTTGGTGGATCTCTCATGTAAGAGTTGTGTCTTGCAAAACAAGATCCCATTTTTCAGCTTCACCCTTCACTTGCAAACTGAACGTGCAAAATAGTAGCTGCATCAGGGAAGACTGAGCCATCTAGCAGGCAAGTGGAAGAAAAGGCAGAAAAAAAAAATGTACTGCTGTTACAAAAAGCAGCAACTCTGCATTTCTTCCTCCCCTTTTCCTATTAATTACCGTACAAAATAACCCAAACATATGACATGATATCATTGTATTGTACTCTTGCAGCTGTGTTAAAGTGTACATTTTTCCCTTGAGAAGCAGAAGATAAAGACACAGGTTTGCTGTTTTCAATGTCAGACAATCAACCGCAGTCTTGTTTTATTTCCAACTTATATCAAGGAGAGCCTTGAAGTTTGGGTATCAATACTTCCTTCCACCTATAACAACTAATGCAAAGTGAAAGCTTTCTAAAGCCAGAAGTAGTTCAAAATCTCCATTACTTTCTTTTCCCACATGTTGTTTATGGAACAAATAAGTATAATCATTTGGAAATAACCCTCTCCCTACAGATCATTTCAATGCATACAACCATAAGTTAAACACTATAAAAGTGGTCAGAGTGTACAAATGTTCAGAAGACCTATTGCCAAGTACCTCAGTTTATATTCTCCCTTTTAAAAATGGTTGAGAAATAGAATGTTAAAGTTTCCATTAGACAGAACATACATTTAGCTCTCTCTGTTAAGCCACCCTTCCCAATCTGATCCCTGCCAAATCATTTTGATTACTGTTCCCATCATGCCATGCCAGGCAGTTGGATGGAAAAAATTAGCACTCGTGGTAAGGAAAGTTGGATAAAACTGTGTAAAGGCTGAAAAACTTATGAACACGCAGAAATAAACTCAAAAGTTTTCTTTCTATTTTTTTGTCTTATTTCTTGTTTCTTCAGAATGCAAAAAGCAGTAAACTGTTTCATGTTTGGTTTTGTTTTAATTAAAAGATGACCAAGGTAGCTGAGGAGATGGTTAAGATTTTATCACTAATAGCTAACTTTTTTTCACTTTTTAGATCACAAAGCACAAAAAAAAAAAAAAAATAGGGATGGGCTATCTCTTTATAATTTTTGTACTCCTTGTAATACAAACATGTATAAGGAAATACAATATAAATGAACTGACTTACAATAAAGATACCAGTTTATTTGAAAGAGTATTCATAGAGAGTTATCCTAAATAATGCATTAAAAAAATCCTCAAACCTATTTGTCAAATTCAAATGGCAAAGATAGTAATACCTATTAGCATATAAAATTACAGGTAGTCCCTAGATTAAGAACAAGTTATGCTCTCAAGGTCTGTCCTTAAATCAAATTTGTATGTAAGCCATACAAATTATTGTATTGTAGAATACTTTAGAGGCAGTATTGTGTAATGAACTTGAACCGTTGTGTATTTAACTTGAATCATTCTATATTTTTCTTGAATTTTGCTGCAATAAACTACATTCTTAATTATGGCTCACCCTTAAACTGGGGCATTTTTAATCTAGGGATTTGCTGTATATCCCTTTATGCCATTTTGTAAATTATTTTGTCTTTAAAGCAATAGTGAGGAAAGCTACATTTTCAAAACCCAGTTCTCTGTTCTACATAAGTCACTTAAATCTCTTTTTTTGGAGCTAAGCTCAGTATTTGTTAAATACTGTATCAACAGCCATTATTATCAATTTTATAGGCATATAGGATATTTTCACTATTATGAAGTGTGAGTCTGCAGAAAGAGCTGGAAATTAAGTTTGGTAGCATCTCAACTTTGCTACTGTGCTTGCACACATGCACACACACATATATGCCCACACATACATATGTATTTCCTTCATATAAATAGAGACATCAGGAAGAAAGCTATGAATATACTACAGATCACAAGTTTAACAAGTATTAATTGTATAACCCTATCTAAAATGTTACATGTTTTTTTCTACAATGTGGTTTCTAAAAAGAGCTTTGACATTTTGAATATCAAAGGTGAACAAAGGACATATTTCTCTGACACAATTTGCAAGATAATCCATTATTAAGTATACTTCTTTTACCTAAGACATAACTGATGTAGTAAATGGAAATGTTTGAAATTCACAGTATACCAACTGTATTTTGTTTTTGTTTTTGTTTTTTTTAAAATCTCATTCAGTTTTGCAGATAGTTTTCAGTTGTATAATGGATGTTGCACTTTTCTTTACCTCTATCTGAGTTTCATTGTCTAACTGGAACATATTTATAATATATCTTTAGGGTATGAATTTGCAACTCTGTTATCCACCCAGATGAGAAGTAGATTCAATAAAGAATTACATCTAATTGCTATAATGATTACTTTGATTCTAATGATCCATTTCCATGTGTTGGGAGGAATTTTTCAAACAGGCATATTTTATATTCAGTTCCATTCATTTTACATTCACATTAATAGTCACATAAGATTACCAATGGGTAAACTTTGAGTGAGCAAGTGATCCCCTTAACATTTTAGGGGTTGAGGGATGTAAAATGAAGGATGATTTGTCATGCATATCAGAGGACTGTATTTCATTTTTAAAAAATAATTTTATGTCTATTTTGGGGTTTATACTAAAATTTCCATCTTTTTGCTAATTCAGAATGAGCCCTGAATTTTTTGGCAATTAATGGTTGGAGAGATGATTCAAGCGTTAGTTTGCCCACTTTTGAAGTAGTTGAAAAGAAGGTGAAGAAATAATAGTAAGATGTGTAAAATGTGTAAGAAATAGTTCTTACATAGGACTTTAATTTTGATTTGATTTAGCCATTATATTCAGCATTCAAAGACTATATGTGTTTCCAAATCTTTTGTTTTGTTTTGTTTTGCTTAGTGTCTTGAAAAATAAAGAACTTATCAGGCAAGGTGAAGAAGAAAATAAAATGTTAATCTGCAGACTGAGAAAGAAAGGTTTTATGTAGTTCATCCTTAGCAATAACATTTAACCAGATTGCCCTGACTTTAGTTGGTGGCATTAACAATATTCTTCAATTGCCTTTTCCAAACTCTTTATTTTATTTTATTTTTAAAACAGACAATACCCCTCCACCTGACCACATCTTGATGTCACTGGTACTCAGCATATTGCTCAGTATTCCAAAAGATTATTTTATAGTAAAAGAGTAGTTTCCCCAGATGATAGCTTGCATATGTGAACTTAGATTTGGATCAAGCAAGAAAACAAATCAAAAATTCTTGGATGTTTACCAAAGATTATCACTCACTGAATGATTGGCCTTGTTACTGAGCATTATTGTATTATTTAGTGTGAGCTAATTTATACCTCATGCTAAGTCATGGTTTGTTCAATCATGCTGTATTATATAAACTATAAATACATAGTTAGATTCCCAAAATATGATGTTTTAGAAACCACAATGGCTGAGCTTAAATAACATGCTCTTCCAAAACTAGATGATGGCTCATCAGAGCTTTTTTGTGCAATATACAGGAAAACAGAATAATGGAGTTGGAAGGAGCCTTGGAGTTCTTCTAGTCCAACCTCCTACTCAAGCAGGTTTTCCAATATCTTCTTAAAAACCTCCAGTGTTGGAGAACCCACAACTTCTGGAGGGAGGGCATTGCACTGATTAATTGTTCTAATAGTCAGGGATTTTCCTTAGTTCTAGAGTAATGGCCAAAATTGTGGAAACCTTTTGTACAGTAGAAATGTCACCTTTGGTTAAGTTTCCACCAAGTGTTCTTCTAATTTCTTTATAACTGTAGCCTTCTTCACTTAATAATACTATTTTACATCACTTTCTGAGCAACCAGTCATCTCTTTGCACCATTACTTACATTTTACAAGCTCACTAAATGAAAGAAAAAAAAACACCAACCAACTTGATAGGGATCACATAACACACTGACACATGTCCTCTCAGCTTCAATACATGACATCAATAACTGAATCCTACTGTGATCTGATTGGCTCATTGCCAAAACAATATGACACCTGATTGGCTGTCTAAACACTCATTGGCTACAATCAGATGAAGGAAAGCTACCTGATATCAACCTAAGCAAGTTGTGCTTCCTTTTTCTGGTTATTTGGCTATAACTTTTCATAGAGTATAGTACAGATAATTGAACAAACTTTGCTGCATTACATTTTGATTAAATTATCTTTCCATTGATATATAATTTTATCGTACTACTCCCCCCAAAAATAGTGGTGCTATTAGCCATCAAATCTCAAAAATACACTTTTCCCAAAAGGTTTCCACAATTTTGACCATTACTGTAGGTTGGTTCTCTTATTGATTAGTTTTCATCCATTGCTTCTTGTCTTGCGTTCAGGTGCTTTGGAGAATAGCTTGACTCCCTCTTCTTTGTGGCAGCCCCTGAGATATTGGAACACTTGTCCTTCTTTTCATTAAACTAGACATACCCAGTTCCTGCAAACACAGACACACAAAAAATGTGTGTGTATATATATATATACATATACAAACAAATCTAACAGCAATAAGGCAGCGATCTTACCCCTGCCTGCTTGATATTAAGTCCTTTAAAAGTCATTGGGATCATCATCCGATCATAGCATAGTGTCTTTACCCTTGTCAAATTCTATTTTTTATTTATTTTTGGTTAAAAAAAGCAGCTTTGCAGGTGGCTCTATGCAAGTTGGCTACACTAAACGCTGAAGCCTGCTTCAGAGAAGAAAGAAACTAATACATCATATCTGCATAGCCTTGGGACCTGTGGCAGGTCAGAGCAAGTTTGGCAGCTGGTTGCAAGTAAAGCTGCTTTTCACACATAAAGGTCATCTTAATGTGAGATCCTTATCTCGCTGATGTATTGCCCTAAACCTACATAGATATTTCTTTTCTTTTCTTTTCTGACAAAGTGCCTTAATGGGCTCTCATTGCATTCCTTGGAAGCCTGGGTTACAAAAACATCAAGCTCCAGATAGGCATCTCAGCTGTAAATACTTGGTTAGTAAATTGGATGAAAAGAGCCCTTGCTTCCTTTACATTAGTCTCATTAAATTACGTGTTATTCTTCTTAGGTTTGTTGCGAACATTGCACTTGAGAAATGCCGTACTGTATGTCTTTTTATTCTAGCAGTAAGGAACATTGGGGTGACATGAAACAAAATATCAAAACAGAGGCTGGGAATTTCAGAATCTCACAAAGCACACTTGCAATAAGCAGTGGGCAGAGTGGCTGCAAAATTATGATAATTGCAGAAAATACGACTTTGATTCCAGTTTTAAAATGAGCAATACTCTTTAGTCTCCAATCTGTGGGAGGAAGGAAATATTACAACGTTCCAGAAAGAAAATCAGTACACAATGAATTGAAAAAGAAGACTAATATGAACAAAGGACCTAACAAAAGGAAGCCCAGTTAGTTCCACAAGATACTCTATTGTATATTAGAAGAAACTTGAATGCTAAAAACAAAAATGATAAGTTATTATAATTTTTTATAAATCTCTCTGTATATGTATATAATATATATGTTGCTTGAAAGATAAGAGATTTTTCCATAAATGGCAATTGGTATATTTAGCAGAAAATCATGTTATACATCTAGTAAAAAGAAAAGGAGGAAGTTGCTTCCTCAAATTCCCAGAGGAATTTGGGAATTTCTGGATGTTCAGTTGTTTTACTATATACATGTAATTCTCATAATTATTTCTCCTGAATTTCCCATAGTAAAAAATATATATATTAAGCACAACACATGGCTAGGCTGTGGACTGTACCACCACAAGATTTTATGACCATCCTTTATGTAAATCCCTTAGTCATCAGGCTGGTTATTCTGAGAAAGTTTTCTATCTTGTTGTTTTTAATTGGCTGTTGTGAACCACTTAGGATCACTATGTGAACTAGGTGGATGTATGAGATTTTAAAATAAATACAGAGCTAGATAGTCTTGTTCTGCTAGGAGCTTTCTTATCTTTTTAAATTTCAGTGGATTTCCTAGCAAGTGCAGAGTGCTTAGCTGAGAAGTTTGGAAGTTGAATATCTCAACACATCTTGGAGTCACAAAGGTTGGTTAAGGCTGGTTACAGCAGGCCTAGAGAAACTTGTACCTCATATATATAAAATAGTTTTTGTTTTTTTAAGAAAACATGCTGTTTGTCTTCCTATATAAAATACAACATATGAATGGGAAGTTGACAAATAATTGCTTTTTTTTAATGAAATGCAGTTACATTTACATGTTTATTTATTAAGCTGACAGGGTGGAGGAAAGATGGTGTAAAGAAGCCATAAAATGTATGAGCTATGACCTATGCAATCCATGGTATATCTTTGAGGGAGTAATTTAAAAATACGAAGGAGTCAATCTATGAATTCTTCCAGAAGTCTCTTGCACTGCCGCAAAGATCACATTTCTGGGGTCAAAGACCTCTCAGGTTGGTGTTCTGGAAATATTGCTAATCCAAGTCCTCACACAGCCAGGTGATTGTAGAACACCAAAGCAAAAATGTGTGCACCTCAAGACTGAAAAGCCTTATACTTTCATTTCACTTCTTTTTAGTTTTTAGCTTTACCCACTAATCAAAATGGGATTGTTTCACATTGTCACTGAAGATCATTAAGCAATGGTCATTAAAAAGGAATTAACTTAGGGGGTAAAGTTGACTGTGGCTGATAGTCATCCATATCTTGTTGGTGCACAACATTCAGACAAAATAGCCCCAGCTCACATTCCGCATTGACATTCTTGCAGGGTGACTGGAAAACAAATGCTTAAGGGGATGTCTCTATTACCCATATTAACCACAAGAGACATTTGGAAATTTTCCAGGAAGAATTAGCAATGCTACTATCCTATTTGAAACATGCTGGTTTGTGCTGACTTCACTTTAGCATTGCTCTTTTAAATAGGGTTGAACTTCAATAGAAAGACCTAATAAAGTGTATTGGATTGAGATGTACCCATCATTTGCTTACCCAACCCAAAGTGTTATTTACTTATTTGTTTCATTTCTTTCAACCATTTGTGCCTCTCTTGTCACCTAGAAAACTGCCCCAAGTAGTTTACAGACAAATAAAGACAAACCACACACTGATTCTTTAGGTTTGCAACCTAAAAAAAAAAAAGTCTATGGGCACTAACTCTGAAAAGGAAGGAAAACACTGAAAAGGAAATTAAACATTAAAAAGGGGATTGAAAAGGAAAATGAGAAAAACTAGATGCCAGGTTTTTTTTTTTTAATATCTGGTGTAATTGGAATAAACTGTTCAGTAAACAATCAACAACTAAAATTCAGGAAGTAACCACAACATCCTTCCCTTCTGCCCCTGAAGGGACTCTAATGCAAGTGGAAATTACAGAGTGATGTTTCAAGTGCTCTGATGGTATGCTGCTTTGCAGTGTGACATTTTTGCATAATGATCACAAACATTTGATCATCACTAGATGCAGGAATAAAATAGAAAAGCCCAAGAAAACTGAGTTGCTTTGGATTCTATTGCTCTGGTTGCTTTTCCCAATAAAGGAGAAGAGGAGGGGGGGAATGGATGAATCCCTGTCGCGATCTCCAGCTATTTAAAGCAATATACAAATAAGTGCCATCATATATACTTTTAGCTGGGGCAGTGTTTTGATCTGATATTTACTCCTAGGAGTTTAAATGTTCTCAGAAGACAAAGGAACAGACTGCTAATACGATGATGTGTTGCTATGAATATTTTTAAACTTGCATATCTAATGTCTAAATGTGGGTGACGCACTATATGTCTTAAATAACAAAACAAGTCAGTTCTTCCAAGGTATATGTTTTGGCGTCATATTTTTGTATGGGGAGATACCTAACTTGTATAGCTAGAACAATAAAGAATAAATATTAACATGTTTCTTGAAATCTCATGGTTTTTTTTTTAATGCATTCACTAATTGAATGTAAGCCAAGTGTCCTCATCCTGAAGGTTTCTCTGAGTGGTTGGTAAGAGCTGACACTGTTTTGATGGCACAAAATGAAGCCAACATTCAACATAAGAAATATTGTGAAATTAATAGATTTTATTTTACATACTTGACCATAGATAGTGACACAAGTAATAGAAGGAAGCACACACATTGTATCATACATCCACATATGCATATACCTCATGCCCTTACCTTTAATTAAATATCATGCAGCGCATGGTAAAAGAATAGGAAATATCAAGTCAAGAAATTAAAGATGCTAAGAAAAATGAAAAGTAAACTAATTTTCACTAACATCATTCACTATATTTCTTCAAACTTTTCTATTCCTGTTTCCGCTACATCCATGCTCTAATTCATACATTGTCATTTGTTCTTCAATCTTCTCACTTCTCTCTGTGAGGATCTTATCAATTGTATCTATTTTTCTGTCTTTTTCTTCCTCTTGACACATTTATTCTTCCTTCACATATATATTTTTTCCAATTTGATCTTAATTCATTTTCTTAATATGACCAAACCATGACTTCAATATATTATTTTCATAGTGGACACTCACTTTTATAGTTGTTGTACTCCCAGAGCAGAAGCTAGAGTACTGTATATGCCGCCGTATTAGGCGACCTGGCGTATAAGATGACCCCCGTCTTTATAGCCGGGCCGCATTCCTAGAACGTCGTCTTATACGCCAGAAACTACCAGTATTTCCGGCATATAAGACGACTCGGCGTATAAGACGACCCCCATCTTGGGCGCCGATTTCAGCGCTCGCGGAAGTCGTCTTATACGCCGGCATTTACGGTACCTACAAAATATTATAGGCCTGTTTTGTGAGGCCTACAATATTTTGAGCCTTGCAAGGAAGTTGATTCCTGAAAGATACTTTTCTTTGCAAAGCTCAATAATTTCACAGCCTGCTTAGTTTAAAATGTTACTCTAATATTTTTATTTCTGCGCTGGGAATTCTTTGTTCGTAGACCTTTGAAGACAGGGTCTCTTAAGGGTCTCTTAAGAAATGTAGTGAATGAACACCAGTAACTTGGAAAGGAAAATTAAATGGAGAGTACCATGTAGACACTAGAAAAATGTTGTAAAAAATGTCTTCAGGACTTTCTTGAATGGGAATATTGGGAGTCTCAACATATCTAGAGGGCATGAGGCTATAAAGGCTGTTCTGAAACTAACCATTTACTGCTACTTGCACAAGTGAATTCGTTTGTGTTCTGTAACCATCTGACTTGTTCATGAAGTGGATTGTGCTTTTATAACATATATGGAAGGCCCAGGAAAACAATGTCAATAAGACAATGCTATACAATCTTGACTACATTAGACAACTATCCTGCTTCCAGATTTTTCCAGACCCTTAGGGAATCTAAAACAAACAAAGAAAATGAAAACAGAAGAAGATGAAGTTGGCAAGCAAAGCAGAAGCAGCTGTTTGCCATGGCTTGCCAAATATGCACCTATCTCTTCTATGATCAATGGCTGAATGCTGAACAGCACAAGTCATTGATCACTGTTCAGTGATTCCAGATGCTACAAAGTTTATCAAGCTTCAGTGAAAGCTGATGGGGAGTGGACAACAAAAGAGATGGAAGAACCCCCACAAAGAAAAATAGAAGACAAAGAAGTAAGCATATGACAATCATAGTGATTGTTTGGAACATTTAAAAAATTGCATAGTTCCTGTTGGTCACAAAATATTCTGGATATCATACTGTAGTTCTAATCAAAATGGGAAAAAAGTCCTCTTGTTTCTCATAGGAGGAAAAGCCTTCCTTCCCTCCTTCCTTGGAACTATTCAAAGGAGGATCCTCCAACCTGGAATTATCCAGATATGTGGTAAACAAATCCTATTATCCTCACCCAGCATTTCCTTTAGTTAAGCCCCTTTCTTTGAGAACAACATGAAAAACCAAGTGTTGAGAAATTTGAGGATCTGAAGCAGAGGGAAGGAAAATAAGGGAAGGAAAAACCAAGTGAGATGATGATGGAAAGAGGTCTATATGTTTCCATGTATGATAAAACGACAAGTGGTATATATGTTTGCAAGATGATGGACAGAGAAGTGAGTTTGTGCATGCATGGAAGGGAAGTAATTACACTAAAAGAAAGCATGTGTTAGGATGCTCCTAATAGAGATAGAGCAGGGGTGTCAAACTGCCAGCCCATGGGCCGGTTTCATCATACCGGAGCCGCGCCCACCCCATTGCCGGCAATGGTGAAAAAGTTCCGATACTTTGCGCGACGTCACGTGATGTCGCAAGTTTGACATGTCTGAGATAGAGCAACTTTGTCCAAACATGAAGAGAGTAGGTTACAGAGCTGAGAGTGGGTTGCACGGACTGAAAGCAAGTGAAGTAGCAATTGGAAGTGATCTTCAGAGAAGAGAGAAAGAGAGAGCACATGCACAGAGGTATAAATGGCTACCCAAATTTCTAAGATTTGGAGACTCCTGTTATAGCCTATCAACAAACTGCCAAGATTCCAGCACTCTTTTTTTACCGTATTCTTTTTTACTTTCAACAACCAAGATAGTTGAATTTGCTTTCAAGTCAGTTTTGTTAGTGAATTTTGGTGCTGAAAATTCAGTTCTCTGGAAAGAGCTCTAATGCTAAAAAATAGTGGAAGGAAAGAGAAGAAGAAGAAGAAGAAGAAGAAGAGAAGAAGAGGTTGACCAGCAGGAAAGTGGATGAATAGCAAATACACCACTGGGAGACTTGAAAGTACAGATTAGGGACAGAGAGTCCTGGAGAAAATCTATTCATGTGGAATCTATTCATGCCAGGAGTCAAAAGTGATGACACATAGCCAATTATTACTGAATGAATTAACAATCCTTTCAATCATTGCTATGCAGCCTACTGAAGAAGGTGTTAATTTTGTAGCTAGTATTTTGTTTTAATTTGGTAGGATTTCTGTCCATAGGCAAAGAACAATGAAGGAATTGCTTTGGATTAACTCACTATGTCTTTCTTGATTTTGAATCCTGGCAAACTCTGGTTATGGGAACTTTGCAGTCCAGCTCAGGTAGTCTTATTCAGTATTATTCAAAAAAGCAAAGTGGAGACCTTCATATTATTATTTTTTTCTTGTACTTGGCAGTCCCACTGCAAAAAGTCTCCTACATCTTGAGTTCACTCACAGAAGGAATTACTCCTGCTGCTCACTTTGGTCCTTACCTATAGGCATGTTTAAAGAGTTTTTATTTCAAACGTACCTTTTCTTCTTTTTAAATTTTAATTTATCTAATCACTTAATAAGCTCCACAGGAAATATTTGTGGTATAATGAAACTATGCATTATATATATATATATATATATATATATATATATATATATATATATATATATATATATATATTTCTGAGGTTTTCGTGGGTGCATGAAGCCGAAAACACCAGCCTAAAGATGATGAATGGGACTTCGTCGAAATGTCACCAAGACACTTCCAATTTTACACGGGAGAAAACCCAAATAACCAAACACACACACACACATACATATATATATTCTGAGGTTTTCGCGGGTGTTTGTATGTAGGTCTTTGGTTATTCGGGTTTTCTCCCGCGTAAAATTGGAAGTGTCTTGCCGACGTTTCAACGAAGTCCCATTTGTCATCTTCAGGCTGGTGTTTTCAGCTTCGTGCTTCGAGGACCAATGTGTGGTCTTAGCTGTTTCTTCCTTTTAACTGCCAGTGGGGGTATGAACTGATTGAGTGGGAGCTTGGCTGTGTTCTTGATTGGGTGGAGGTGTGTTCTGATTGGTTAGGGGCTTGGCTGTGCTCTGATTGGCTGAGGGGTTGGCTGTGCTCTGATTGGCTGGGGGAGTGTTCTGTTTGGGTGGGGGCTTTGTTGTGCTCAGGTTAATCTGAGTTGCAGGGAGATTTAAGATGGTGGGCTGCCTTGCTATTTTTTGGCTTCACATTCATGGATGTGCCTCATCTTCATGGTGGGTGTCAGTTTGCTTCATGTATGGACTGGAGGGGTTTAAAGTGGCTAATGATGCAGCTGTAGTCTGGCTTCTGGTTTGTGGTTGTGCCTCATCATCGGTGTGGCTTTGGGTTTGCTTTTTGCAAGGAGTATATGAAATCCCATGCACTGCTTGTCCCAGCACATACATCGGACAAACCAACATATACAGCACTGAGACTGCTTTGGTCGCACTGACCAATGAGCTCTGGCGAGCCCGGAATAGGGGTCATTCCTCTATCTTGGTGCTTCTTGACCTCTCATTGGCTTTCGATACCATCGACCATGGTATCCTTCTGCATCGTCTTGAAGAGGTGGGGGTGGGCGGCACCGTATTGCGGTGGTTCTCCTCCTACCTCTCTGACAGGTCGCAGTCGGCGTTGGCGGGCGGACAGAGATCGATCCCTAGGCGCCTCAATCATGGGGTGCCTCAGGGCTCGGTCCTGTCCCCCCTCCTTTTTAACATCTACATGAAACCGCTGGGTGAGATCATTCGGCGACATGGGGTGAGGTATCATCAGTACGCGGATGATACCCAATTGTATATCTCCACCCCATGTCCTTTCAGTGAAGCAGTCGATGTGATGTGCCGGTGCCTGGAAGATGTGAGGGTCTGGATGGGGGTGAACAGGCTTAGACTCAACCCTGACAAGACCGAGTGGCTCTGGGTCTTGCCTCCCAAAGGTCAACTGGATGGTCCATCATTAGTCCTGGGGGGGGCAATTTACCTCCCACAGTGCAGGCACGCAACTTGGGTGTCCTCCTGGACTCACAGCTAAATTTCGAACAACATCTATCGGCTGTGACCAGGGGGACCTTTGCCCAGGTTCGCCTGGTGCACCAGTTGCGGCCTTATTTGGACCGGGAGGCTTTACTCACGGTCACTCATGTCCTTGTCACCTCAAGACTGGATTACTGTAACACGCTCTACATGGGGCTATCCTTGAAGAGCGTTCAGAGGCTGCAGTTGGTTCAGAATGCAGCCGCGAGAGCGATTGTGGGCGCGCCAAGGTACACCCACGTGTCACCTATCCTCCGCGAGCTGCACTGGCTTCCTGTGGGTCTCCGGACGCAATTCAAGGTGTTGGTTATCACCTTCAAAGCCCTTCATGGCATAGGGCCAGGTTACTTACAGGACCGCATACTGCCGCACAGCTCCCAGAGACCGGTGAGGTCCCACAGATTGGGCCTCCTTCAGGTCCCGTCGGCCAGACAATGTCAGCTGGCGGGCCCTCGGGGAAGGGCCTTTTCTGTGGTATCACGACCTGGTGGAATCAACTTCCCCCTGAGGTTCGAACTACTCTAACCCTGCCGGCCTTTAAGAAAGCCATTAAAACTCTCCTGTTCCGGCAGGCCTGGGGCTGATGTCCCTGGGGGGGGATGTGATCAGACATGCTGTATGAATGTATTTATTTTATTGTTTTATTGTCATATTATTGTTTTAATTTTGTACGCTGCCCTGAGTCCCTTGGGATTGGGCAGCATATAAATTTTAGAAATAAATAAATATATATAAAAAGAGAGAGAGAGACATTTCTAACTAGTTTCTTTTCTGTATGTAATGCTTATGCAATATTCCATGATACTTTGAGGGGTGAAAAAGGAAAAGTTGGGAGAAATCCATTAATTCTGTTGCTTTCCGCTTTTTAAATAAAAGTTACCATTTAATATTTGAGAAATAAGGAGTAGTTCAGTACGGATTGGAGAATATTAACGACCATTAACTTTTCTGAAATGTATACATCTATGTATTAGTTTTTAAAGCCTGTAAATAGAGGAATTGTACACGTAGTTCCATTACACACAAATACATTTTAAACAATAGTGTGAGTTTCAAACTCTCTTAGCTTAGGAATGGTCTTAAATTTAATTTATTTTTCACCAGGTTTTGAGAGAAAAGTAGTGGAAAAACTTCATTCTTTGTGATGGTACCATTTAGAATAGCTGCCCCAATCACCCTATCTTCTAGAGTTGGTGAATGGCAAACCCCATACTTGATTGGAAAAAATTACAATGACTATGATTCGGTGGTAATGAAATTTCTCATGCAACACAAACTGGACTACTATGATGTATTGTTATGCAATGGAAACTATCCACTGACTGGGAGTATTTCATTAGTAATGCTTTTCACTTGTAATATCATGTTTGTGTTCATTTCATCACAAGTATTCTGATCTTATTTAATAATGGAGAGCCACTGCCATTCCATGGAGAAGTAGCAAGGCTATAACTCTCCAGATATTGAAGCATATTTTCTACCATCTTTTGCTAGCCTAAGTAATGGTAAGTGATTCTAAGAGTGGTAATTCAGCGTATCAAAAGGGCCACATTGGCTAATCCATTATATTGCCAAGGTTTATACTGAGACCACCGCAATTAAACTCTGTTGATGCTCAAACCAGTGCTTAAGAGAAATCAAGGATGCGGTTCTACAATTAAATAATTGTCAATAAATAAAGAGAAGTAGCACCATAAAACATAAATTGATTATACATATAGTTATAATTGAGTGATACATACAAAAATGATGCTTGCAGTAGGCTGGTGTACAAGAATTTTAGATAGGTCAAAGGTGAACTTAGTGAACTTGACACTTTTGCACAATCCTGCTAAAATCAAGCAACTTCTATGTAAACATTAACTATGGGCATTTTCCAGTCCCATTAAATTTTTCATGTTGATCCATCAAGAGCAGAATAGGGAAAAAATTAGGCAAATCTGAGAGTTAGGGGCTTCACCCCGCCCCTCCCTTAAGAAGTCCCATTGGGTTCAACAGAATGCAATTTGCAAAAGACTTTTTTCCATGCTATACCTATGGAATTGACAAGCTACCCTTATGTCAATAGAATTATGCACATACAATAGGATTATGAATGCATATCTGCCTGAGATAATTATGGTAATTTATAACTACCTTCCTGTTTTTCAATTCATTGATATGTTTACATCTGAGAGTCAATGTATTATGTAGGACATGTTCATAAGGAAAAGTTTCATGGGGATGGCCATTGTGATATTTATTTATTGTCTCTATGGCTAATTATTTTCCTTACATGACAAATCTTTGTCTATAGCTCTTCTTTTTTTTTTCAACATGACATTCATTTTTTCCCCTCCTAATTACCACTTTGAAAGAAAGCAAAGATCTTGTGTTAAAGTCAGATTCAGAGAATCATTTTCAGAGCTATTAGGCAACTCAGCAGGGGGAGAAAAATCAATATTCTCTCTGATAGAAATTATGTGAGAGAATGGTAACACTGCATATTATAGGAAGAAATTGCAAACAGATCATTTTTTTAATATTTTTCTCACTCAATTCTTTTTTCTTCAATCTGTGCAGACACCTCCCTGAAGTTTCCTTTATTTTTTTTCAAGTGCCACCAGGAATGTATGAGCTAATTCAATCTTCCTTCCTCTTCAAGAAAGTTCTGGTATTCTTAATTGATTCATAATGATGCAACAACTGGATATGCTTGCCTTAGGTCATTGAGAATGAAGGTGTCCACAGAACTATGAAAAGACCAAAATGACAATTGCTGTGCAGTGACATCATCATGCAAATGTAGATGTTGTATACATGTGTCCTGACATCTGATGCAAGTTCATAAGTCATGGCATTTGCTGATGCTGTCAACATAGGCTTTCATAATTTATCCTTTTAGCCATCCCACCACTCATGGATTCTCATGCATGAGTATGACCTTCTTTCATATTGATCTTACATGTATCTAACCATGAATCTAATACTACTTTATTACAATTCCTAAGTTATTCATTAATGCCAGGCTCAAACAACCAGACCCACATCTGTAGAGTTCAAGCTAACTACTTCATTGCTCAATGCCTATTCTACAAGAATTTCCCTAGACTGACAGCTTTTGCCTGGGAAGGCATTTAGAGTGAGGGTGGGGAATCAGACCTTGGCCCCTCTGTTTCTGTAATGAATCCATACTAATTCCCTGCTTGAGCCCTCTATCGATTAGGATGGCTGGTCTCCAACATCAGCCAAGAATAGATTTCATTTTATTTATGTTTTTCTCCACTTTTTGATTAAAAAGCAGTCACAATTTTTTTAAATGACCCTGTAATCCCTTACATCAGGAGGGAGTTGGGGCGAGTGAATGGAGTTGAGCATTTACTGGCCAGATGCCCTTCCCGACGCCTACTTGCAGTGATATTCAAAAATTAGGTTTACAAAACTACTATGATGATTAACATTATGTTGAAACCTCTTTCCAGCTTATTGATATTTTGCCCATTGCAGCACTTGCCCTTTGTAATCTGGGTGGAGAACAAATAAAATGGCTTCCTTTCTTCTTACACAAAACTGATTTGGGACGGCCATAGAGATGCTGGAGACCAAATCTTAGTAGGGTAAAATTAATAATTTTATACATAAATAGCACCAAAGAACACATGCATACTCATGAAACACAGAAAACTGCACAAGTTTCAGTTTCAGTTTCAGTTAGGCTAGAAGTTTAAAAAAGTTACCACATGATACTAGGTTTTGCTTATTTATGAGACTTTTTTTTAAAAAAAGTCCTGCCTTTTATTTTAATGCTATTACTGATTAAGCATGTATGACATCTAATATTGCTACTCAAATATATGCCTGCCTGCATATATTATATTTTTTACAAACTCAGTGGAGTCTGTTTTCTGTAAATTTCAGCAAACCAAGCAGTGGAAAAACTTCCTCTAGACTCGAGTGCCTTTTATTTGATCAATAAGAAAGAAAACAACAATTTTATTTACTAATTCCAGTACCACAGTATAAGGTGCGCTATTTCCATCTGTGCATTTATAAGTGGTCTGAGACTTGAAATAGCCACAGGGACACCTTACACGTGGACTCTTTGCCATTATTTCTTCATCTACCAAATCCAAGGATTTTTGCCTTAGCTCTATTCCTCTAGTAATTGCTCCAAAGACTGGATGCCAAGGCTGCTTTCATTATGAGTTAGATTAAAGCGTTTACATCACATGACATTTTGTGAGTGCAAGTCAGGCTTTTGGCAGGCCAGAAAGACATACTGTAAATACATGATGCAGTTTTGCAGAAGCATTCTCTGCCGACACAGGAGGAGGTTCATAGTGAAAGTTGATAGTAAAAATGAGAAATGATCCAGGTGCAGACAATCTGGGACTACTTGCCAATGATGGTCCATCAAGGTTCTTCTCTAGTAAACACCAGGTGACTAGTAAACACTGTAGGTATTACTACTATTGGCATAAACCTGTATACAACTCAATCCATTCCAGATTGTTTACAATCAACAAAAGAAAATGAAATTAAAAACAATTACAGCCTCCAATCAACCGTTGTGCTTTTTTCCAAAAGTCTCATTTGAAGTATACTTTTTTTGGCACTTTTCTAAAAGGACAATAAGAAAAGGACTAATTTGTCCGGGGGGGGGGAAGGAATATACAATTCCACAGGGATTAGGCTTTTATTGATGAGGCAGCTTCCAAGCTTCTAGTATTCCAAATATATCAGATGGGTAGATCCTACCTAGAACAGATGAAAGTATAGGGACCCAAGCCATAAAGGGTTTTGTTGATTTTCATGTAGACATTATTTCCGCTTTGAAAAATGATTTGTTGTAATCATTAAGATCTTGAACTGGTTTAGCTGGCGGTTTTGTTTCTCTTTATATTTTTAAATGACAATGTGTCCTACCTGATCTTTTAAAGTTTTCTTCAAGCTATGTTTTGTTATGCTGAGAATATTTGGAGAAAGCCTGGATATAAATAAGAGTTGAAAGTCAAATTATAATCTGATACATATATACATACATACATTCATACACTTTCCTATCATTATTCAGAAAAATCAATTTAGCCTCTTTCTTCGCTTGTAGTTTTAACCAATGGATCAAGAGGATAGATGTGTCAGAGGCATGAGAAAGCAAGCAGTTGGCCAGTTTCAAGTGCCAGCTCCCAGGAAGAAAATTTCAAAACGTTCCTGTCATCCTGATACTGTTTCTCCCAGCAAGGGTGCAGTTTTGATGATGTCTTCATGATGTCATTTGAAGTATAGCAGGGAGCCTGGAAGGGAAGGGTTGAATCTTATTCTCTTCCGCATCCTTCCAGTGGATGAATATGGTTTTTCTCTTTAGTTTGATTTGTCACATTGGAATGTTTAGAAACATGGAGCCGTTTCAGCTTCTGACTATTCTATAACCGCAAGTTGTTCCAAATTCGACTTTAGGCTGAATTGTCCTATACAATTTTTTTTTTCTAAAGGAACCAGACATTTGCTAATTTAAACTGGATAGGAAGAGTGACTGAAGACTTTCCTTTACTCTAGAGCAGTGGTTCTCAACCTTTCTAATGCCGCGACCCCATAATACAGTTCCCCATGTTGTGGTGACCCCCAACCACTTATACATCACCAGGTGCCAAGGGCATGGCCAAAGAAAAGGGGAAAAAATGGCGGACAGCCTTGTTTGGTGACCCCCGTGAAATGGTCATTCAACCCCAAATTGGGTCCTGACCCACAGGTTGAGAACCACTGCTCTAGAGCCATAATCTAAATCATCACTGGGAGCTTATATTGGCCATGGAAGGAAAGGTATTTGGTACATGAGTACTTATATGATTCCCTTTTCGTAACGGGAAAATAGAGTTATTTGGATTAGAAAGGGAAAAAAAATATCTCCATCTTTCTTCCATAGTGCCAGTCAAAAGCTGTACCTGTTTCACATTTGCTTTTCATTGAACAAAATAATGTGATGAGATCCAATGAAACTTGCATGCAATATATAGGGCTGCTTTTTCAAAATATGGGGAAGGAAACAGGGTTGACAGAGATGCCTGATGTTGAGATGGGCAGCATCCAAATTTAATGAATAAATGCATGTAAGAAATAAAAAAATCCCATTTTTGAAGAGTCATATATTTAAGTATAAAAAAAAAGATTTTCCACAAAAGAAGTATGAATTTCAACATAGACATTATTCATGCATAAATTATCTTCTGTATTTAAGGGGGAGAGCAATATTTTTTTAATAAAAACTCCTATAAACTAATATAAAGCCTGCTCATATGATCTTTATTTATTTACTTAAAGTATTTATGCACTGCTCCTTATGTTAAAAAAACCCTTCAATTTACAATAATTGTAAAAAGAATAGCATAAAAGCAGAAATAAAAAAACAACAGTGAAAAGAATCCTTTAAAAGGTAACTATTAAAGAGAAGTACTCAATTGTGATCAAGCAGGACCATATGGAGAAGAAGTTCTGTATAGAATCAAGGTTAATGAAAAACAAAATGGTATGCATCCATCATTTAACGCAGAATGAAATGGTTGACCTTGATCATGCTACTAAGTGCTGAATGATCTTGCATAATTCCGATTTTATAATATTTTTCTCATGGGTATCTTGCATAATTGACTGGTTTTCAAAGACTGTCCTAACACTATTTTCATCATGGGCCAAACTTAAAAAGCAAAAAATCCTCATATTTACCAGCAAAAAATAGAACTCCTGTTTCAAAAAAAAAAGAATCTGATACTATAAGTATTTGTTATTGGAATAAAACTGTGTACAAAAGTAAAAAGAATTTTAATTTACTATAACCAGTGGTTCAAATATAATTAATTTGGGGAACTATGGAATCTAATATGCTAGTGTTTTCATAAACAAAGCAAAAAAAAGTGTCACTCGTTCAATTCTCAGAGGTGTTCATACACATACATCTGTGAAATATAAACATCTCATGTACTTCAGGCCCAACTGCTGACATTTTTTTTTTTTTTTTTGCCAGATGCATATTTGAGTAGACCACACATTCCTATAATCCAACAGCAAGCACATTTTTCTAGTTTTCTGAATGATTACATTGTCTGTTTTATGAATTGTGCTCCTGCTGTTGGTTCACTGCCCCTAATTATTTTTGTTTTAGCAATTGTCCCTGATTTCTCCATCAAACAGTTGAAGAAGGCCATGTCATTTGCTCAGAAGTGTCTAATCAAGGAATGAATAATTAAACAAAAAAAATTCTTTTAGAAGGGGGGGGGGCGGAGAGTGGAAATGGAACAAATGATAGTCTGGTTAGATGTAGTATTTTCTGTTCTCACAACTGCTACAGAAACTAAAAGAGATACCCATTAGTTTGCAAGGCTGAGCTGCTTTATAAGGGGATGGTTGCCTTGTAAAGAGGGAGGTGTAAAGAAAACAACCTAAATTCAGTGAAGTAGAAATGTCTTTCAAACTACACAGACTTATCTTATCCTATAATCTGGTGCCAAACTCCATGAAAAATGTTTGAGTAGGTGGCTCATGTTTGCATACTTATGAATGCACCGTCTGGAATTCCAGGATGGGAAGAAGGAATGACATTCATTTCTGTAAAAGTCCTGCAATATCTACTAGGGCTTGGCTATAAATTTCATTGCATAGCTGTGGTGAACAGCAATGAGATGAGTGAGGAAATATCTGATTAAAGTGTGCATTGCTGCTGAGGCAACTGCATGTTGCCATAGCAATCGAGATGAAATGTGCAAGGAGTGAGATAATTAAATCTAACCCCTTTAGAAGTTTTTTGTGACAGTCTATGTGCTGCCAATAAGAGAAAAGTTATCTCCCGTATTAAAGATAAAACTCATTCCTCGTGGAAGTACTTCTTGTTGATATTTTGTTGTTCTCTCTACCAAACACATGGCTCCAGGTATCTTATGTAAATGTTCCCCTTAATAATCCCATGCAGTTTTGACCTTGACTTGTAACCTGACAAAAGAATGTGCTGGCTTATTCTTCCACAGAAGAGGCATAGTATGAACAGCCAGCTATCTGCCTTTATATATCTACTTACGCATTCCCTCAACCCTCAGTACAATAAAGCCAGACTGTCTTAGATTATGATTCAGTAATATCTAGAACGTGCTGCCCTCTTCAGGAACTGGTGATCAAAAAAGAGGGGGGGGGACTTGATTATTTGCTTGTTGTTTTAGAAAGTTGGTTGAGTAAACATGACCTAAAAGATCCTGTAAGATTATAGCATTAGTGATTCAAGCAGTAGGCTTGCAGTGAATGGTCACACCGAAGCTTTAAAGGGAGTGGGACAAAATAATATTTCTGTGTCAGACATTAAGCTGAGAGGAGCCAAAGATCAAAGAAGTTGATACAAAGAATTCACAACAGCAAGCTGTTTGATATTAGGAAAAATTCAGCTTTGTGTTTAATTTAATCACATATTTTATTATTGTTGTTATTGTTATGTCTTATTTTACCATACACTACAGTTAGGGTTTTATCACAATCATCTTAAACTTGGCAAGCTCCCAAAATGTTGGGTTTCAAAGATTCTCCGTCAGCTGCCCAAACGCGTCCTCAGGCAATTGCCACTTTCATCAGAACCGTGGCTTCGTGCCACAAGTCCCACACCTTTCTACAGGCGTGTGATTGTGTTGGTTTTTAATCCTGTGCTTGCCACCCACTGTGGCAATTTGCGAAATGGACAGCGATATAAATCAACTGAGTAAATAAATAAATAAAGAGGCATGCAGAAGGCGGCTTGGTCACACTATGCTGCTGCTTTCCTTGTTCCCTTCACCCCTATGGAGGCCACTGCATCTTCGGGAACTATTTTGAGAATTATTTAAATTTTGAGGAGGCTGCAGGAAGTTAAATGGTTACTGCAGACTGTGCCTAATTATGGACTGGTAATATGCTGAGACTGGTCAAGCAGCTTACATCGCTTTTGCATTTATCTGGAACTATGTGGAGTGCTGGCACTGGATGCTTTCCTGCTTCAGATGTTTTAAATTTAGGATGAGGGCTGACTACTTGTTATAAATGTGCTAATCGTGACATGTTGGAAGGGCAAATTTAGAAACACAGAAAAGTAGCTTATATCAGGTCAAACTGTTTATTTAACTCACCATTGCCTGGTCAATGGACAATCCAAGGCCTGTAGGCTGCACTCAGATCAATCCCTTGTGTTTATATTATAGTGTGCTGCTGAAATTTGCTAACATATCTCCAGAGCATGATTTTTCATGGGGGAGGGGGGGTTGAGAGAGGATGGAAAGAAGCTTGTGAACTCTTTGTGAGATTTCATTAGCCTATTTTGCATTAAAGAAAATCTCATTTTCCCAAACCATTATAAGAAGTGAGGGGAGGAAGCAAGCCTTTCAGCTTTGTTGGTGGAAACACTTGGCCATCAGAAACACATCTGAGGAGGAAAAATGAAACTCAACCCTGATCTGGTTTGGTGGTAGCTGCTTCTTTAGTTCTCAGAAGCCTGTCACATGATTTGTTTTGTGGTTGTCTTTGTTAGCAATACCAGGAATTGAACTTGATGCTTCCTGCAGGCAAGTATTTCATCTATATCAGTGGTTCTCAACCTTCCTGATGCCACGACCCTTTAATACAGTTCCTTATGTTGTGGTGACCCCCAACCATAAAATTATTTTCATTGCTACTTCATAACTGTAATTTTTCTACTGTTATGAATCGTAATGTAAATATCTGATATGCAGGTGTATTTTTATTGTTACAAATTGAACATAATTAAAGCATAGTGATTAATCACAAAAACAATATAGCAATGCTCGCTGGAGAAGCTTACTCTTCCTTGCTCAAAAATGTTGGGAGGGAGGGAAGGGGAAGGAAGGAAGGAAGGATGATTGAAGGGGAAAGGAAGGAGATGGAGAAGGAAGGAGATTGAAGGGGGAAGGAAGGAAGGAAAGAAGATTGAAGGGGAAAGGAAGGAGATGGAGAAGGAAGGAGATTGAAGGGGAAAGGAAGGAAGGAAGATTGAAGGGGGAAGGAAGGAAGGAAAGAAGATTGAAGGGGAAAGGAAGGAGATGGAGAAGGAAGGAGATTGAACGGGAAAGGAAGGAAGGAAGATTGAAGGGGAAAGGAAGGAGATGGAGAAGGAAGGAGATTGAAGGGGGAAGGAAGGAAGGAAGGAAGGAAGGAGAGAGATTGAAGGGGAAGGGATGGAGATGGAGATGGAAGTAAGGAAGGAAGGAGATTGAAGGGGAAAGGAAGGAAGGAAGGAAGGAAGGAAGGAAGGAAGGAAGGAAGGAAGGAAGGAAGGAAGGAAGGAAGGAAGGAGAAATTGAAGGGGAAGGGAAGGAGATGGATGGATGGAAGAAAGGAAAAAAGATTGAAGGGGAAAGGAAGGAGATGGAGAAGAAAGGAGATTGGGGGGGAAGGAAGGAAGGAAGGAAGGAGAGATTGAAGGGGAAGGGAAGGAGATGGATGGATGGAAGAAAGGAAAAAAGATTGAAGGGGAAAGGAAGGAGATGGAGAAGAAAGGAGATTGAGGGGGGAAGGAAGGAAGGAAGGAAGGAAGGAAGGAGAGATTGAAGGGGAAGGGAAGGAGATGGAAGGAAGGAAGGAAGGAAGGAAGGAAGGAAGGAAGGAAGGAAGGAAGGAAAAGATGAAAAGATGCTTTATAATGCCCTTCGGGGAAAGATATTTTAACCCCTGGTGGCTAACTGAGGAAGCCAGGTCCATCGGACCGATTTCCAAATAAGCCTGATTGGGGAGGTGGGAGTGTAAATGATGTATCAAAAGACGCTTCCCATTGCCCCTTCCTCTCCCTTTTTGGCTACCACCAGGGAAAACGCACAGGCACGCACACGCAGGAGTAAGAAAGCACAAATGCCCAGATTAAAACTGGTGCCAACGTTTCCAAATGAAACGCTTCGAGCCGCGAAGCCTTATCCAAAGCGGGGTCCACTCGAATGATTTCTCTTCCCTTCCGGCTGTTTTTTTTTTGTCCCCCATATCTGAGCAGAGCTGCCGCCGGCCTGCCCCCATAGACAAGGGTCCCGGACCAGCGCCTTTCCAAACTCTGGCGCTGCTTGTGGTGGGGGTCAGGGTGGGGGAGGGATCCTTTCTTACAGCCCCGAAAGAAGTTTTCTCCTTTGATTTTGGGGCTCCGTTGCCAGCTCGCGGGAGTAGATCGCAGCTCTGTAATCTTCCTCGATCGATAGAAAGCCAGGAGGTGGGAGGAAGGAAGGAAGGAAGGAAGGAAGGAAGGAAGGAAGGAAGGAAGGAAGGAAGGAAGGAAGGAAGGATCTTTGGAGAGTCATGTTTTCCCAGATGGTGATGAACTGCACTCCCAGCATTCCCCACTCTTCCACAGTGCTTTTTAGGGCTGCTGGGGATGGTAGTCCAGTAAGGTCTGGAGACACACACAGATGCCCTAGCAAGGAAAATTGGCTGGGTAATTGCTGCAGCTTTACTTGGAGGCATTCTGCAGCTCCTGAAAATCACTTTAACCAATTTTCCCTGGTTCAGCAAAGGCAACAAGTAATAAAACAAGCAACAGGTACCAATAATAAAATAGCCCAAATTGTCCTTTCCAGCGCAGATGAAAAGAACCAGGGAAAGGGAAATCGCATCTGCCTCTTTGACCAACAGGAAGAGAAGCGGTAGGAAAAGCGCTACATTTTGGCCTGGGCACACAGCCTTGCCTGCAGGCAACAACGCACAAGCAGCTCCGCACAATTGCCCAGGGAGGGGGGAGGCTCTGGTGGAGCAGCCCAGCGGCAGCACCAGCAACAGCCCTGGCTTGGCTCGGCCCGGCCCGGCCGCCCACACAGCTGAGCCGGTTGGGGGCGCGAGCGATGGCACTGCAGCGGCAGGAGCAGGCACTGTCGGAGAAGGGTGCCCTGGGCTGATGAGCCGGAGGAGGAGGAGGGCGGCGGCGGCGGCAGCCGGATAGAGAAGTGGTGTCTTGGTTCCTAAGACCATCGGAAATATGTGTTTTCCAATGATCTTAGGTGATCTCTGTGAAAGCATCGTTCGACCCCCAAAAGGGTTGCAACCCACAGGTTGAGAACTGCTGATCTATATGCTACAGTAGCTTTAATGAATGGTCTATAGCAGGGGTCTTCAAACTTGGCCCTTTTATGGCTGAGGAATTCTGGGAGTTGAAGCCCACAAGACATAAAAGGGTCAAGTTTGAAGACCCCTGGTCTACAGATACTTAGCTTTCACACTATAGATATATAACATTCACATGCACACACATAAACACACAACAAGGAGTTTCCGGTTTGACCAGAATAGCCTAAGCAGATGTGACATTTTTGACACACTCTGAAAAGCTTGTTTTGTATTTTTAGTTATTGATTTGTTTCGTATTTTTTGTGTGTGGTTGCTGATCCATTATGTTCAGAATCCCTGTGGATAAGGGCATAATAACTAATAACGTGTCTATTTTTCTAGGGTATTTTTGGCACAATGATGAATTTCATCTTTCCCAGAATGGTAAGCAGAAATCTATTTTCTGAATCTGACACCAATAACTGCAATGAGAACAAGCAAATTATCATTTTAAAATAATGAAAATTCACTTAAAATAAATATGCAAGTTGATAAGGATAATATTAATATAGATGTAAGTATTTGCATATTCAGACCCTACCAAGCCATTTGTAAAACTCTCATTGAATTTTTGTTGAGTATTTTTTGGTGTTGCTTCTAAAGAAATAAAAAGATTTACCACCTCTGCTGGAAATGCTTTGGAAACCTGGGGTGTTCACCAATGCATTTTCCTACATAATTTATTGTAATATATACATACCCACACACATAAATATAGTTTATGTTATATCAGTAGAGAAAAGAATTGTATCTTTCCTTTAGATTGAAAGAGGGTTAGGCCTATATAATGTTTTACCATGTTGAACTGTATAAAAATTGATCCTTATTTATGTTTCACTAGGGTTTTGCTGCATATGTGAATTTAAAATGGTATATTTTCTGAATATAGACACTCCACCTTCAGTGAGAGTTTCATGCAACTGTGTTGTTTGGGGAACAAAAATACACACTAAGATTTGCAAAGTTTTTCCTATTTCAAGACTTTTAATTAGAGCATCTTTGCAAGCAAATAAATGAAAGTTCATCCTACTGTATCTGAAGACTTCATGAATAAAATGAGACTTTATAGAAAGGTAACCTGCATAAAATATGCTAATTGTTCAGGAGAGTTGTACTTAACCATTCAATCTTCCACCTCACATTGTTCTTTGACCTTCTCATTCCTCAAAGTTCTCAACCAAAATAAAAGTAAAGCCATTGAATAATTGAATTAGTTTTACCCTGGAGAAAAATACTGCTGAAAAATTATAATCTCAGGAGGGTGAGATAAAGTTTTTTTTGTGTGTGTGTGTGTGTGCACATACATGCACAGGCATGCTTCAGATTGAAGAAAACATAATATGATGCATGGTTTCAAATCAAAGTTTTAACTACTGTAGGATGTCCAAAATCAAAGACTATACATGTATTTTCAGCCAGTATATTCTTTCTGACCCATTGGGATTTCTCATTTGGCTTGCCCGAGACATTTGTATTCAGTCTGATCTTTTTCAACATTTTCAGACCTAATGTTGAGATGCACACAATTGTACAAGTACAACACCATACCCTAATAGCGTACGCTCCAGGGACTCTTGAACAAAATACTTGAAATTGCATATAGATTCATGCCAGTTCCTGCTGTACTGATTCATTTACTCCATGAAGATTAGAAGAAAGGGGGAGAAAGACGTTCAAAATTGATAAAAGGGAAGAGAGAGAACTGAAATTAATAGAGGTAAAGAGACTTGTCACTTCACCTTAAAAGGTAGCTAATAGGTCTTCCCATGTTCGGGTCACTTGCTTCTGCTCCATCTTACTATGGTCAAAAAAACCACATTATGTTGTACAATCAGGTAAAAAGAATTAGAAAGAAGCTGAAAAAGAACTGCTCAAAGACGTCCAGCAAGGCTTTTAAAAATGAAAATGAAAAGGTTCATCAGTGCTGGCCCATGGTCAGGTGAACTCCCCTTCTTAATTCTTCAGAAAATCATGTACTTCATTGCAAAGCAGGCACAAACAAATAAACCCTGGCTGATTCACAGTCTTTAGTGTTGACTAATGGCATCTAATTCAGAGGTCCCCAATCTTTTGGGCACCAGGGACCGGTTCCGTGGGGAAAGGTTTTTCCGCAGACCGGAGAATGTGTGGTTTTGTGTGCTGCCTGAATCCCATGGATGGGGCTTTGCTTGTTTGTGTGGACCAGTTGCTGGCATGCTGTGGCCAGGTACCGGTCCACAGACCGGGGATTGGGGACCCCTGACCTAATTGGATAATGAAATGTCAGCAAGCAAAAACCCAAACTCATCAAGTTCAACTCTGAGCTACAGATAGTCAGTTTCTTCTATTAGAAGAGTCTTCTGATTTACATAAATAGAAGCAATGGAGCCCAGTATGGGTTGCTTTTGCCGTCAGATCTATCCTATCTAGAGTGACGAAAAACAATGTCTGAAAGCTACTCTAATGTTGAGCTAAATTTACACCCTTGTTTCCCCAAAATTTTATTTTTGTATGTAGAGATTTCACTTTTTCATCTTATTCTCATGTGCTTTAGAATTTTCTTTGCAGATGCTCTAAAATTATTTTATATTATTTATGATAAAAGAATGCTGCTGTTGTCTTTGCTTTGAAAGTCAGTAATGTGTGGGAAACCAATAAGGGTGCAGATTGTTGGAAAGATGGCTATACAATTAAAGAATAAACACTCCTACACACCTCTCGGCAATTGATCAGTTAAAAGCCGGGCACTCCACCTATTCATTTTATTTCTCTCTTAAAGACCCAAAACACAATCTGAAGTCACTTTCTTTCATGACAACAGTAGAGTATTTGCAATACAGCAGTAGCATAATTCTAGACAACCCTAAGGAAGTCATCGTCTTACACTCAATCATTTAACAACCTTCAATGTTTTGAAGGTGGTTAAAAAAAAGGTATAAGGTCATGTGATCACAGTTTAGAACTTAGCAACTAGCACGTATGTACAATGTTTGCAGTAATTTGCTACCATTTCAGCAGACTTCTGATAAGCAAAGTCAATGGGTGAAGGTGATTTGCTTAATGACCATGGGAAAATGGTCATAAATTCAGGCACTTAACAATTGCATTGCTTAGCAACACAACTTTCATTCCCAAATATGGTTGCTAAGTCGAGGGACTACCTGTATTCATTCCAAAGAGTATTATATCAAGCTATTCTTCATCTTTTTATTTTAAACATTGGATTCAGTACTTGAAGGCTGGAAACACATCAGTCAAAACAAAGAAACAATTCAGCAACCACTTTCAAATAAAATGATGAAATCTATGACAATAACATATGTCTAAAGCCTAAATGCTCATAACCTCTGTGTATATACCTATCAGCATGAGGTAATTGACAATCCTCCAAAGCCTTCGTTTCTAAGCAAACCTCACTGTCAACACACTGCACATTATGCAAAAATGTTGTGCATCTCTATTTAGAAGCGTTCTATTCTGATTCTGGCAATACAGGAGATTCTGGGGGTGGGCAGCAAAAAGAACCATTTTCTTTAAGTGCAATATGAGTCACTTCCATCAGTGTCATTATTGAATATTATATATAATAATAACTTGGCTGTCTTTCTGAAAAAGAGCTTTTGGTTTTCCTGAAAAAGTTTTTGGGAGACAAGGGGAATGGGAAAACTGGGTCAGTGGGAAATAGACTTTGATAGAGAAAGGTTTACTTCAGCATTCTTTCTTGCAAGACTAACAGAGAACATCCTATGAATTAGCAAAGATCTAGCACCATTATCAACAAATAATAATATAAATCTAGAGTTTGGCCCTTCTGAGATAGACAGGTTGACTTCTACACAATGAATAGGTGATTTGTTATATCACTGACATGTGTTTCATACAATATCTTTGAAAAGGTATTTTATTTTGAAAAGGAATGTGTGTGTGTGTGTGTGTGTGTGTAAAATATTTTAAATTTGAAACCCTCATTTCATCTAAAAAGTAAATGTTTTGTCCACTCTGGAGTATTTGGAGCCTAAAAAAAGCTCTGATTCCACAAGCATTTAGAACTTACAGCAAAACTATTTCAAGCATTAAGCACTTCCAAATTGTCAGAATATCTCATTTCAAGCTTAGAAAATATATTTTAATAATACACCCTGCTGGAAAATCCTACAGTGGCCCTTTCAGCCTCTGCTTAAACTTCTTTCTTCATCAATCCATTAATGTTTTTTTCAGTGCTAGGGTAAATGTGGGTGTGAGAACAAGTAGGTTGTCTTACTCATATCAGTGAGTAAATCACAACACGCAATCTTCTATTGTTCAAAGACATCTACACCCTGGAATATTTTAATTAAGTACTTCCTAAAACTGGACATACTGGTGAAAACTAGATCTTTTCTTCTGGGTCAACCACATACTTTTTTTTTTTTTTTTTTTTTTGGTAATATGAGTCTTTCCTCTGCCAAATTTATTTTAACATACTACTGTACAGAAGTCATGCTGTAATGCACTTGAAGAGTTCCCAAGAATGATTATGTACTAGGATTGCTGTTTGCCAACAATTGATTTAGGCTGGTAAGGATGTTATTTAATTCTTTTCATTAATCACATGTCAAACATTACAGGTTCAGTCAGAGAAACAGAAAAAAATTCCTGGCTTTGGAAGAAGTGTTTAATTTTAGTGTGTTTGTTTGTTTCTGTCAACAAAGGAAGGTGTGTCCAAGGAATTCATTTCAAGGTGGGGACAGAAAATAGGTTCCAGTTGACAGTTCTTGTTCTTGCATTTAATACATCCCAGGCAGACATCCACTTTTATGCTGGTTTTGATTTCTAGTTTTTATCATAATTATCATCACTGAAAACCTTATTGTGATATTTGCAAAATTTTAATATCTTGTAATAACAATTCACCCTTAAAAAAATCAAATTTAAAGCTAGTTTGGAATCATAATAATGGAGCTGGAAAGGATCACACTGGTGATCTAACCCAATCTCTGTGTAGTTTAGGATCTATTAAAGCATTTTGGACAAATTGCCCATTCACCTTCTGCTTGAGCATGTCCACTAAAGGGAAATATATCAGTTCATAAGGCAATTTATTCTACTCAATAGAAGCTTTTACTGTTAAGAAATTTCTCCAAAACTTAAAATCTACTTCTATGTGGTTTTAACTCGTTGATTTTGATCCCAGTACTCCTGCACAATCTTTCCTCAACCTGAGAATACTTTAGATATCTCAAATTAGCCACCATATCACCCTCAATCATCTCTTCTGCAAGCTAAACTTAATCCGTTCTTTCAAAAGTCCCTCATAAGATTTGGTTTCCTGTTTCCTCATCAACTTAGGTAGATTAAGCTAAAAAGAAGTGAAGACTGAAAGTCACCAACTTCACTTTATGTTTTAATGGGGATTTGATTCCTGACCAATAACCTGCCACACCTAAAACTTTAACCTGGAATGCCCATTTTGTAAGAAATGCAAGAAACAGGGAGAAGGGGAGAAGGGAATGCTGTCTTGCAAAGATATGTGTTCTCCAACAGTAGCAATGGTAATCAGCCTCAATGATTTGAAAAAAATGACAGGAGTCATGAGATCACTGTGCAAATGGTACATTGTAATGTCATGCCATCTGATGGAAGTACATGTCACATCATTTGCATGAAGGTGTCGTAATGCATGTGATATTTGCTCCACTCTAACCCTACCTATGTTACTCAAGCTTACTTCTCTTGGGACATGAACCCCCAAAGCATATGATGTGAAAAATTCTCCACACAATCCTTATCTTCTTTTCTTTCCTACTAAGGTCCCTAGGACTAATTCTTTTTCCATTGGATTTACATCTTTAGGACCCAAAGTTAAAAAATAGCATGGGTCATAAACTCAGTTAAGCACTTCTTCTTTCATTTATGTCACCTAACCAAGTTTTGGATATACAGGTGGGAGAGAGACCAGTGCAATTTTATTTATTTCTTTGATAGTTCAGGCAGAGGAAAAGAGAGGAATATGGTAGGTAATCTTTTTCAATATGTCACCTTTCCAAACTTCAAAGTCATTACACAGAACTGCAAAAACAAGTTTATAGTATATCTTAATTAAAATATTTATTTTCTACCTAAAAGTAAGCCCTAAACTGGTAAGCTCAAGAGTATCATCATCCACCATTATTTACTAGTATACAGTGGGAAATAATGTTTTTTTCCCCCTTTGAGTACAAAACAATACACCCGTTTTGACAAAACCTTTCAGCTTCAGATGTTCAAGATAAAGAATATTCAAGTGGCTTATCAGTAAATTGTTTATACTGCTCAACTCCAAATGTATTTTCACTGTCATTAACTGAAACATAAATATCATTCTGCACTAAATGCTTTGCACAGAGTAAACAGTAATGCTGAACTTAGCTATATCATTTCCACCAATATAGTTATGTGTATGTGTGACACATGTGTTTAAATCACATGTAGAAGCAATAAATGTCAACTAGTCAAAGAAAATAACTTGTTGAATATAATTAATCTGCACCTTAACAACACTTTCTCATTTCTATCTCTAGCTGTGCTTAATGAATAAAGATTAAATGCACTTTACAGTGAATACTCACATCGCATTCTAGATTTCACTCAAAACAATTCTCCTGTACTCTTTATGCTAATAAATGATCTGATGCCTGTTGACTTTTTCCTTTAAGGTTAAAAACCTTAATTCATATTCCATTCCATTCATAGGACTATACCCTTAGTTACATGATAGGACTTCTGCTCATGTAGCAAGGAGGATTCGCTTGCTCTTTCTCCTCTTTGTGTATCCAATTATATATGGTCAAAACAGCAACAAAACAGATTTAGAGAATTTTTATAAAATATTTATTTAAACACTTTATGTAGCTGTCTGTTTCACTGTTGTGCCTTGTCATTGCTATCAATAATAAAAAAGCCCAACAAAAAAAGCAGCCATCCCCCAAAAAAATTAAAAATAATCATAGTCAAAAGGACCAACATTTTTCTTCCATCAAATACATAGAAGACAAGTAGCTACCTAGAGGAGTTCATGTAACTAACTGCCTGGTCCAACCCTTGAGGGAAAACCCACATCTTTAGTAGGCATCCAAAAGGTTCAGGCCCATTTGAATTTTGGGGTTAGGGGGGAATGCTGCTCCATGAAGCAGTACCTCATCTGAGAAAGCACATCTCTTGAGTTGTATAAGATGGAACTGCTTGATAGAAAGGACATGGACATTGCCTATCCTTTCAGTTTTGAGGTAAGTAAGCAATTTAGACAGGTGGTCCCACAAATAAGCTGACCCCATACCATGTGGGACTATATAGGTGACAACCATCACCTTAAATTGCACCTAGAAGCTCAGCAGAAGCCAGTGCAGCCTGTGGACGGTAGTGATATTTGGAATTATTATGACATGCTATACCCATGTGTCGAGGTAGCATGGAATCTTCCCCTAGTAAATTCCATGTTACCAGTAGAAAGACACCACTGCATGCAACATATTGAATACATATGCTTGGATACAGCTCGTTTAGTAAGATTTTCAAGGCAGAATTTATTCTGTTTGTTTGCTTGGCTTTTTCCTTACATAGCTATAGAAAATATAGACAATCAAATTTTCAGATGAATTAGCTAAAAACATGACTGCATTTAGATTACGCTTTTCTTGTGCAACGGTCCTCTTCTTCCAAATTTTTGCAAATATCAGTTTCTTCCTTTGTAACTCTTCAGCAATTTGCAGTTCTCACTTTTTTCATGCTACAAAGTAAACAAATCTGCGTACAAATAAAGATAGAATAGATGCCCAGTGTTTTGTTTTGTTTTGCTTTTTTGATAGAGTTGGTCTTTTTGTTACACGAGAAGTCTCATTTTTCCTTCTTATGAAGATGAAAAATCTCTATTAGATTTTTGTTACAATTACTATAAAGCAGGGGTGTCAAACTGCCGGCCCATGGGCCGGTTGCATCATGAGGAGGCCATGCCCACCCCATCTCTTGGAAATGCGAAAAAAGTCGTGCTACGTCACAACACATAACGTGAAGCGGTGATTTTGACACCCGTGCTATAAAGTACCATAAATCATCTCTGTTTCCTGGAGTTCATTTTGGGACTAGTTAGATCATAGGTGATTTATTTCACAGGAATAGTAGTCCTCTTAATTAAGCAAAAGCCATCAGGTGCACTTTCTCTGTACCTTACTTACACCTATTTTACAAGACTTTTTTTTCATTGTTGTACTATCAATTCCAGATGATTCTGATAAACAGCAGAGTAAGTTATTCTTTAGCTTTGTATTCTATTTTCCAGATATGATCTTGATGAGTGGCTTCCTAGTTCTTTGGCACTCTAAAACAATGAGGATAAGTCCTAACTTCAGTAACTATTTTTGGCTTTTCATTCAAAATCAGAATTATTTTAAAAAGGGAGCACTGTTTACTTATTCTTGAAATGCGTTATGTAACTCATAAGGTATAATAATTGTTTTCTCTGCAGTAATATACAGTCTTGTCAGTAATGATTGACTAGATCATCACCTTTTATTTTTTTAAAGAGTCAAATTAAATGTAAAAATGTCTTTGTATATTAGAAATAATCATATGGAACATTTTAAGAGTACAGTTTAAAAAAATGGAAAAAGAGAGAGAATGAAAGATGATGCATAACATTTTGTAGTGCATAATGCAATAATTTAGAAAAGGAAGAACATAGACCGGCTTTGAAGAATAAATATTAATTTTTTTCCAGACTAGTCCTGCCAAAGCTCAGGTTGAAATCCCTATCAAAAAGGTGCCTCCCTATAAGGCTGACCTACCTCACAGGCTTGAGAATAGATATATCATCTTTTGCCTTTAGCTTTTTGAAGGAAAGTTGTGATCAAATGGAACAAATATAATCTCAAGGTGTAAAATAACATATTACATACTTGTTTAGGGTTACTAACTTTTTATTGTGGCTGGTTCCCTGTAAGTAACATCTATCTGACTGACTGACTTTCAGTAGATGGAAATTATTTTATGAGTACAGAGAGAAAAAAGTTGTATTGCTGAATTGTTGCTTGTCTTAAAGGGATAAAAATCATAGGGAATTTACAAAGAGAGAAAAACTACATTAGCAACTCTATTTGTCGTGCTAGCTAAGTAGGCCATAAGGCAGTATTCTTAAACACTTTGACCCAATTAGCCATTTTCCCAATCTTAAATAATGTCACAAACTCCCTCCCCACCCCTTAAAAACACCTCAAACCTCAGATTCCTGTGATTTGGAAGAATAATCTATTTAATCTGTATAGTTTTTTTTTTCAATTATTGTCTTTACAGCAGTGTTTCTCAACATCAGGAACTTTAAGATGGGTGGATCCTGTTTGGGGGAATTCTGGGAGTTGAAGTCCATCCATCTTAATGTTCCTCAGGTTGAAAAATGCTGTTTAAAGAGACTTTGAAATGGGACATAGAATAGAGTATAGTCAGTGTGTAGAACTGGCTTTGTATTTAAGTAGTACTCACCCCAGTTGGACTCGGGCAATATAGTTAGCGTGGGGCAATTGGTACAGGATACAGCAGCCAGATTCTTGGCAAGACAACACACACTGCAGAATAACATTAATCTACATTGTTTGTCTGTAGAGCCCTGTTCACAGCTCATTGTATTTCTCATTATCTATAAAAGTCTATATGGCATATTACATGTTGCATATTGTATATGGTAGGCTACAATAGGCTCCCCCTTTCCAGGCTTAAATATTGTGACTAGTTTGAACATCTTGAGAGGATCTGCTAAGAGTAAATCATATTCTCAGCCCAAAAGGTTCTTGGAAGTGTGGACAAAGCAGCAGACTTTCAGTAGCTGTATACTTGTCCCCATTGCTCCTTGCCTTTCCACAAGACTCTTTATATTTTTCTTTTTACCTAAGCTAATTGCCTCTCTTATAGCTAAGCAAGGGCCAATGATATTACAATTACTTATTACATTTCTTTTACTGCATCCTATTGTTTTAATTCCTGCTTTGCCGTTTGTGTCCCAGAGTCCCTGCAGACTGGGTTAGCTTACAAACATTGTAAATAAGAGGATTATGAAACCCTTTTTTGAGACCTCTGGTAATCTGAAACAATGCAAGGCATATTCTTACATTATGGTTATATCTCTATTTTTCCCTCTTGAACCCTGATTTCCATAGAAAAAAAAGCTGATACTCTGAGCCTCAGTATTTTCCTTCTGATGTATCCTCTTTTCCTCTTTAATCAATGCTGAGGCTTATTTTACAGAATATAGTGAATAGCTGTAATCTCAGCCAAGATTTTCTTTACACGGAGCTACTTTACCATCTTCTGTGCCACTGAAGGAATTCTGTTCTCTGTTTAAGTTTCTATACCACACCCATCTAGCTTGGTGGCCAGACGGCGCCCTAGATGAAATGTAAACATTGCACAACTGTGAAGAAAGAATAAAGTACACAAGATCACGGAGCCTGCCACTTAGTCTGTGTTTGAGGGCACCTTATTGTTTGGAGTATGATGCCAGCTGGAATATAACAGGTTGTCAAAAAAAAAAAAAAAAACTAATAGAGCACACACTTTTCATTGCCAGTGATCTTGAAGAATACATTTGTGACTGTGGTTACTTCATCTGCTTTCATACCAGCAAAGTTTTTTCAAGCAGAGATATATGTTCATTTTTCCCCACCCTGGTACCTAACTTGATGAAATCCCAAGCATTGCATAGGGTGTATATCTCCCCACAGTCATGATGGTTGAGAGCTGAGAAATTGTAATAGTAACCTGGCATGAAGCCATTAGGCTAGAAATAGCTGACATGGGTGAATATATCTGCTGGCATGATACGAATAGCACTAGTCTAGCAAGTTCAAATAAAATCAGGGAAATTGCAAGATGTGAACATGTTAATAAAATCTGACAGATTTAAACACAACAAGGTAGTCCTCAACTTACGACTACAGGTAGTCCTCAACTTACGACCACAGTTTATGTTGCTAAGTGAGAAATTTGTTAAATGAGTTTTGTCCCATTTTACAACTTTTCTTGCCACATTTGTTAAGTGAACCACTGCAGCTGTTAAGTTAATAACATGGTTGTTAAGTGAATCTGGCTTCCCCATTGATTTTTCTTGTCAGAAGGTCTTAAAGGGGATCACATGACCCCGGGGCATTGCAACTGTCATAAATGTGAACCAGCTGACAAGATCTGAATGTAAATCATATGGTCAACGGTCATACATGTGAAAAATGGTCATAAGTCACTTCGAAGTTGTAACTTTGAACAGTCACTAAATGAACTGTTGTAAGTTGAGGACTACCTGTATCTCTAATTTAAAATGTTCCAGGTCTATGCATCAGAAAATGATGAGTTTGGGCAAAATGGCTCCGAAGATAGCATCCATACAAGACATATGAGAAGAAGCAAACAAGAGAAGTTTATTGTACTCAGCACAAATAGCAATCAAATTCTGTTGGTGATTGTTTATATGGTTTTTTTTTAAGCTGTTACATTTATTCAGCTAAATTCAACTTCCCCTGAAAGTTCATATGCATAACTATCACTAAGATCTACCAGTGAGCTCTTTGTTCAGTGGACGGACAAGAGTTTTCATAAAAAACCAAACAGTTAACATTCCATTCAGTCAGCTTTATCCTGAAAATAAGGCGAACAGTTGTTCCCAAGTTAGATACACTCTTTGCATGAACATATTTGTCTTACAAGAAGTGGTTTAGGAGTCACATCATCTGTCTTGGCTCTGAGTTAAGACAGAAGCCTGGCAAATGAATGAAAAGGAAGAGAAAAAGTCAATTTAACCAAATGTTAAAAGTGCAGACTGTGACTCTTTATTCATGCCTAAAAGCTATGGAATGTACTAACTGTTAAATGACAAACCCTTAGTTAGTTCGCTGGAAGGAAAAAAAAAATTAGTCTCTTCAAATAACAGCTAGAGAACAAGGTAGATTAAATACATCCAAAAACCTGTATTCCTCAAACAGTATTTAAAAAACTACTTTGAAAACATTACTTTGTAGAACATTAGCATTTGTGTTCAAAGCCACTAACCAGAAGTGCAATTTCACTCATTTGGTATAATGTTCATTTTAGAAAAAAAACAACAAAAAAAAAACCAGCCATCTTCAGAAAAAGCTTTTCCCAAATTTATTCCAGCAATCTTTACCACGGAGGCTGGACCTTTTAAAAATGGAATACAGTTTTAATGTTTAAAGGTTATTCTCAACTCCCCTCTGTGCTATAGTTTTCATATATATCTCAAGAAAGGACAACTTGTTATTAAAGAAGCCAGCAGGTGTTCTTCTCTCTGAAACATACTAAATGAAGAACTTTAACTGATTGTATTGGTTACGCGGTCTGGGAGAGAAAAAGAAAAATTAAATAATAAGAGGGGGGGGACTATTCTGTAGGCACTACATCAATATTGGGAAATAAAAAATAAATTTTAAAAAATCAGGAGGTGGAAAATTCAGTAAAAATTCTGTTGGAGGGCATGGTTGATGTTTGTGTGTTTGCAAATGGATGTACTGTGCCTGAGTGTATGGCTGTTATTATGGGCAGATGAGACAAATACTGCAGAATTTAAATTTTACTCTATGAGACTTTTCCGGAGTTCACCAATTGTCCTTCTGGCTGTCATGTGATTTGGATAGTTTCGGCTTAATATGTCTTCTCTCCTACAATGAAGCAAATTATATCATTACTCTAAATATATAAATAATGCATATGTTCTAAATATATACATTATATTTACTTTTTTCATTTGTAAATACATGTTAGCATTATGCAAATGTATACAGTGATGTCACGTTTTTTTCCTGTTTTTTTCAGTGCTGTCCCATTCTTTGTTGTTTTTTTAACTACAGGTTAATGATTTATTTATTTGACTTACTCTATAGCTTTTCATTCTCCAAATAAAATCCCTTTATGGATTACTGCCTTGTCGTGGCGAAGGGGCTTGCGTAACTCAATGAAGCTATAAGCTATGCCGTGCAGGGCCACCCAAGACGGACAGGTTGTAGCAGAGAGTTCTGACAAAATGTGATCCACTGGAGAAGGAAATGGCAAACCACTCCAGTATCTTTGCCATGAAAACCCCATGGACAATACTAAAAGGAAAAAAGATATGACGCTGGAAGATGAGCCCCTCAGGTTGGAAGGTGTCCAATATGCTACTGGGGAAGAGCAGAGGGCTAGTACTAGTAGCGCCAGAAAGAATGAAGCGACTGGGCCAAAGCCGAAAGGACGCTCAGCTGTGGATATATCTGGTGGTGAAAGGAAAGTCCGATGCTGTAAAGATTTTTTCTCCATAGGAACCTGGAATGTAAGATCCATGAATCAAGGCAAGCTAGACGTAGTCAAAAAAGAGATGACAAGACTGAACATCGACATCTTAGGAATCAGCGAACTAAAATGGACAGGAATGGGTGAATTTAACTCAGATGACCATCAGGTATACTACTGTGGGCAAGAATCCCTCAGAAGAAATGGAGTAGCCTTCATAGTCAATAAAAGAATAGGAAAAGCAATACTGGGATACAATCCCCAAAATGACAGAATGATCTCAATTCGAATCCAAGGCAAACCATTCAATATCACAGTAGTCCAAATCTATGCCCCAACCACTGGTGCTGAAGAGGATGAAATTGACCGGTTCTATGAAGCCCTACAGCACCTTATAGAATTAACACCAAAAAATGATGTCCTTATCATCATGGGGGATTGGAATGCTAAGGTAGGAAGCCAAAAGATAACCAGAATAACAGGCAAGTTTGGCCTTGGAGTACAAAATGAAGCAGGGCACAGGCTAATAGAATTTTGTCAAGAGAATACGATGGTCATAACAAACACTCTTTTCCAACAACCCAAGAGACGGCTCTACACATGGACATCACCAGACAGTCAACATAGAAATCAGATTGACTATGTACTCTGCAGCCAAAGATGGAGAAGCTCTATACAGTCAGTAAAAACAAGCAGGAGCTGACTGTGGCTCAGATCATGAGCTTCTCGTTGCAAAATTTAAGCTTAAATTGAAAAAAGTAGGGAAAAGCACTAGGCCACTCAGGTATGAACTAAATCATATTCCTGATGAATATACAGTAGAGGTGACAAATAGATTTAAGGAACTGGATCTGATAGACAGAGTGCCTGAAGAACTATGGATGGAAGTTCGCAACATTGTACAAGAGGTAGCAACTAAAACCATCCCAAAGAAAAAGAAATGCAAGAAAGCAAAATGGCTGTCTGAGGAAGCTTTGCAAATAGCTGAGGAAAGAAGGGAAGCGAAAGGCAAAGGAGAAAGAGAAAGATACACCCAATTGAATGCAGAATTCCAGAGAGTAGCTAGAAGAGATAAGAATGCCTTCTTAAATGAACAGTGCAAAGAAATAGAAGAAAACAACAGAATAGGGAGGACCAGAGATCTCTTCAAGAAAATTGGAGATATGAAGGGAACGTTTCATGCAAAGATGGGCATGATAAAGGACCAAAATGGCAGAGACCTAACAGAGGCAGAAGAGATTAAGAAGAGATGGCAAAACTACACAGAAGAACTATACAAGAATGAGCTTAACATCCCAGATAACCACAATGAGATGGTCACTGACCTCGAACCAGACATCCTAGAATGTGAAGTGAAATGGGCCTTAGAAAATCTGAGCAACAACAAAGCTAGTGGAGGTGACAGTATTCCAGCTGAGCTATTCAAAATCTTAAAAGACGATGCAGTAAAAGTGCTACACTCAATTTGCCAGCAAATTTGGAAAACTCAACAGTGGCCACAGGATTGGAAAAGGTCAGTTTACATTCCAATTCCAAAGAAAGGCAATGCCAAAGAATGTTCAAACTATCGCACCATTGCACTCATTTCACATGCTAGTAAAGTTATGCTTAAAATCCTACAAGCTAGACTCCAGCAGTATGTGGATCGAGAACTACCAGAAGTACAGGCAGGATTTCGAAGAGGCAGAGGAACTAGAGATCAAATTGCCAACATACGCTGGATCATGGAGAAAGCTAGGGAGTTCCAGAAAAACATCTACTTCTGCTTCATTGACTATGCAAAAGCCTTTGATTGTGTGGATCACAACAAATTGTGGCAAGTTCTTAAAGAGATGGGAGTACCAGACCATCTCATTTGTCTCTTGAGAAACCTATATGCGGGTCAAGAAGCAACAGTGAGAACCGAACACGGAACCACTGATTGGTTCAAATTGGAAAAGGAGTCCGGCAAGGCTGTATACTGTCGCCCTGCCTATTTAACTTATATGCAGAGCACATCATGAGAAAGGCAGGGCTAGATGAATCAAAAGTTGGAATTAAGATTGCCGGGAGAAATATCAACAACCTAAGATATGCAGATGATACCACTCTAATGGCAGAAAGTGAAGAGGAACTAAAGAGCCTCTTGATGCGGGTGAAGAAGGAGAGTGCAAAAGTTGGCTTGAAACTCAACATTAAGAAAACCAAAATCATGGCATCCGGCCCTCTCAATTCCTGGCAAATAGATGGGGAAGAAATGGAGGTAGTGACAGATTTTATTTTTCTGGGCTCCAAGATCACCTCAGATGGGGACTGCAGCCAAGAAATTAAAAGACGCTTGCTCCTGGGGAGGAAAGCTATGGCAAATCTAGACAGCATTCTAAAAAGCAGAGACATCACCCTGCCAACAAAAGTGCGTATAGTCCAGGCCATGGTTTTCCCAGTTGCAATGTATGGCTGTGAAAGTTGGACCATAAGAAAGGCTGAGCGCAAAAGAATTGAGGCCTTTGAACTATGGTGCTGGAGAAGACTCCTGCGAGTCCCTTGGACTGCAAGGCGTTCAAACCGGTCAGTCCTAGAAGAGATCAACCCCGACTGCTCTTTAGAAGGCCAGATCCTGAAGTTGAAACTCAAATACTTTGGCCACCTAATGAGAAGGAAGGACTCACTGGAGAAGGGCCTAATGCTGGGAAAGATTGAGGGCAATAGAAGAAGGGGACGACAGACAATGAGATGGCTGGATGGAGTCACTGAAGCAGTAGGTGTGAACTTAAATGGACTCCAGAAGATGGTAGAGGACAGGAAGACCTGGAGGAACGTTGTCCATGGGGTCGCGATGGGTCGGACACAACTTCGCAATTAACAACAACAACATAGCTTTTCATTCTCCAAAGTTCAGAGCTCTGAGTCTATAGTCTCTAGGAAACAATAGAGATATTCAATAAAGTGTTTTTTTATTTAAAAAATGGAAAAGCAGAATAGAACTTATCCCACTTTTTCTATTATAAGCATAACTACCATTAAGTTCAGTCAATAGATTAAACTTGTATGACATTATAATAATATGCAATGGTATATATGTGAATGCATATTCTCTTCCACCGGATTTGGTTAGCTAGGCATCCAAAGAATAAGGTAGGTTATAAAAATCTAAATAAATGTCACTCTGCTGGAAAAGGGCAACAAATGAATTTCATCCAGCTTGATTTACAATTCAGTTAAGTAGAAATATGTAGATATAAGCTGATTTGCCAGTTCCATTAAGCTGATTTAGTCAGCTTAACTGTCTTGTGGATAAGGAAGTTCTTCAGCTAGTGTATATTGTAAAAGAAAAGAAAAGGAGAGAAAAAAGAGGACTTAAACTCTCCAGGCTGACTCATGTTTTAAATTTACATGAAGTTTCAAATGATTCTTTTTTAGAAGTGAGGTTTTAATAATAATTTTACTGTACTCACCCATATGAACTAAGATCAATTAAGTGCAATTTTGCTTTTCCATTTCTTATTTGTTCAGCAATAGCATAAAAATAGTTTAAAACATAATTTTGTAATAATGTATACTATCAATGTCTCTTTTGGAAATGTGCTGTCTGCTTTTTTTTGAAGATAATTGACAGTTAACATCAAATATTTAATGAAAAGCTTTCCTTGCCTTGTTAAAGCTGAGTTTTATGAAACTATCTTTGTCTGATGCTTATGGAAAGATTCCTTCTAACTTCAATAGGAGCAAGATTGAATCACAGGGCTTATTGGAAAATAAATTATGTAAATTGTATCCACATTAATAAGGAACCTCTTTAAGATTACATGCAACTCAGCAAGATCACAATTAAGTCAGTAATATGTGCAACAGCTTTTTAGTTTCTTCTAATAGAATATAAACTGAAAACAATAACACTTTTTTTTGCTGTCAAAAAATTCTCCACAAACAGCTTAGAAACAGAGAAAGGAAAAGCCATGTTGGATATTGCTATTCCCATTATGCAAAGGATAACATAAAAAATATTTTTACAGTGAAATCCTGGTTTAGCTGGTACCATTCAACTGAGCAGAGAATTGCATGCATGAAAATATAACAAATTTCATTACCCAGTAATCTCTAGTATTTTTAGAAGCCACAGTAGCAGATGATAAAAAATATTGTTCCGTATCCTAGATTCTAGAAAGCCATAGCCTGTCTCAATAACAAATGATCAGACTTGACAAAAGACACCTCATATTCTCATCTTCTTTTTTGGCATAACCTTTAATGATTATTAATTTGGAATAGAAAGAGAATGAGAATTGAATAGATATTCCAGGAATTGCCATTAATTTGGAAAAAAAAACTTGGTTGCATTGGTAATTCTTGGTTGGATTCCAGAGATCATGAATATCAATGATGTAACAACTAGAATCAGGCTTCTTTTCTCATTCCACTTGTGCTAAGACAGTGGTTCTCAACCTTTTTAACTCCACGACCCCCAACCAGTCGTAAGTCGAGGACTACTCAACTGGTGCAGCACCGTTTGCAGAATGGGACTTTTGGCGGGCTCAGCAGGGCAGAGACAGCCTGGACAATTCCTATTGGCTTTTGAAAGCCAATAGAATTTGACTCTATTCAAGAGAGTCTATTCTATTGGCTTTCAAAAGCCAATAGAATAAAAGGGAATAGCACAGCTAAGGAAAAGGGGGGAAAAATGGTGGACTGCGTTGTTTGGTGACCCCCATGAAATGGTCATTCGACCCCAAATGGGGCCCCGACCCACAGGTTGAGAACCACTGTGCTAGGAGAATAAGTGCAAACTGCTTTCCTTCTTGTGGATATATTTTCTGTGTGTGTGTGTGTGTGTGTAGGTGGAAACTTCATGGGTGTGTGTGTGTGTGTGTATGTGTGTGTATGGGGAAACTTCACCGGTTTTTCCATTCTTCCCATTTTGTGAGCTGGAAGGAGAAACTGGCAGAACACTTATGAATTTCAAACAGAAGAAAGAAAAGAAAGAAAGAGAGAGAGAAAAAAAGAGAAAAAGAAAACCAGAATTTTACCCTCCTCCCCACTCCCCCGTAAAGCAAGTCACCATTTCATAGTAGGGTACCTCGGATTCAGTACAAGTCGGCCATTGAAGACAGAGAATAGAAATTAAGTGCTGGATCTGCGAGCTAGAACAGAAACATTTGTATCAGATAGAATGATGCGAGGCAAGCAATCAGGTCTGCCCCATTCGCTCTACTAGAGAAAAAAATGCAATACTTTTGATTTCAACATCCTACGTACGGGTTGAGGATGATATTATTTATTCCTGCTCTCCTAAAATGACAAGTAGGAACTGTGGACCAATCCAGAGACCCCAACCTTTGAAACTGAGATAATTTGGGATCTCAAATTATCCAAGACCCCAAGAAGCTGAAGAAGCTTCTTGGATGAGAAGCAAAATGTCTTCAAAGAAAAAAACAGAAAGTCCCATTGTCTCCTGAAAAAGCCCCTTTGGGACAACCATGATCTGGATGACTGAGAATCTCCATAGATAATTTGGGACAATTTCCCAAAAGTAGCTGTCCTGAAATAAAATAAACAATCCCCGAACAACACTGAAATTTCTGTGAACCCCTCTCATCCTTGGCTAAAATAAGTGTTCATAAACATTAGATAAATGTAGAATCCACAGGAGAATAACAAGATGTTGATGCTCATTAAGAATAACTTTAATACTCACTCAAGTTGGCCAAAAAGCACCTTCTGGAGGAAAGTTCTATGAGTAAATGAGTCTAAAGTGAAACTTAATTAACCCATTTAAAAATAGACATCCTTGCTTATAAAGCATCCTTGTTTTAACAATTCTGAAAATGCAAAGATCATTTGGACAGCATGCTAACCAAGTTTTCTGCCACATTATAGTAAATCAACAAAACTTTGATCAATTGTATTGACTGCAGATTGTGTACCATGAGTCTAATAAACTGCTTTAGTCTGCAACCTGCCTAAGATATCATACATTGAAGGAATGGGTTGCAAAGAGGTTCACTGAACATCTGTTTGGCTTGTGTACTTTATTTAGGCTGGAGGATCACAATGATGCAGACTTGTTTTATAACAAACATCGGGAAAAGGAAGCAATATATATAGAACTAAGTAATAATTAAATCATTATTTTAATTATATTTTTGCATATAACTGAAATAGGAAGATTACTTTTCTGAAACTTAATTACTATTACCTTAAACAAAAGAATACTTTTAATTATAACTTATTTATTAGATTGTAATTTCTGACCAATCTTTAGAACAGGCATGTCAAACTGCCGGCCCGTGGGCCAGATGCATCATACTGAAACTGCGCCCACCCCATTCCCAGCAATGGGGGAAAAGTTGCGATACATCACACGACGTCACGTGACGTTGCGAGTTTGACATGTCTGCTCTAGAAGATCTAAAGGCTCAAGTCTATCATGAGTTCTACAGCACTATAATTAAGTTTCCAAATAGTAATTGTTTTGCAAAGTCCAACCCACAGACTAGAGCTTCTTTACTTCTCATGACAGACTACTCTGATTATCTGGGTCAGTATGTCCTTGAATGACACCTGTTTCATATTCTAAAATACAATCACTTTGTTGCTATGAAGTTTAGCATTATCCTATCTTGAAGACATGAAGGCAAAGAAAGAGAACTGTCACAATGCTTTACCACAGAATTAAACTTCATGGGAAGTGGAATTACGGGAGTTGCTTTCTTTTTCCCTTATCTCCATGTGGTCTGAAATAAAACTGACTGAATAAGGAAATGACGTAGAATGGTAAGTGGTACAGAATTTGTTTCTACAAGGGCGTCTTCCTTTTACATAAGAATGGATGCAATCCATAGATTATATAGACATCTAAATAAGTATAACAATATCAGATACAAGGCCTCCTACCCTTATTGGTTTGAATGTCCCTTGACTCGAAGGAGGTGAAACTATTAATCTGGATAAAATGGAGATTCCCAAGTGTTCATCATCCATGTACTAAGGAGAATTAGTTAAAAAATATCTTAACATTCAATTCTTCTCTTTCTAGAAAATTGTTCATCTTGTTTCTTTACTGGTTTACAGGGGAGCATAACACATTATCACTTCCTGAACTGTGATGGATAAGAAACCTGAATCAGGTTCAGAGGCCCTCTACTACAATGATTTTTGCATGAAATGGACAACCCAGATGTATTCAGGAAGCAAACCAACAAGGGTTGAAGACCTTGCATCTGGTATTGTTATACTTATTCAGATGACTATATGATCAATGGATTGCATCCATTCCTATGTAAAAGGAAGACACCCTTATAGAAATGAATACTGCGCCACTTACCAGTCTACGTCATTTCCTTATTCCCTAAACATATAAAGTCTTTGGGTATAAAATGGAGCTACTACCTTTATTTTTCCCAAAAGCTATTTTCCAGGGATTCAAATGTTCATTAGCGAGAGTATCCCTTCAAACACACACACACACTTACACAGTGTGTGTGTGTGTGTGTGTGTGTGTGTGTGTGTGTGTGTGTGTGAGAGAGAGAGAGAGAGAGAGAGAGAGAGAGAACTGGAATTCTTTTTTTCACTTGCCTTTGAGAGAAGGTATTCAATATCCAGTCTGAGTCAGCCACTGGGACCAGAATTTTACCCATCCTCAGGGAACTTCTCTCTACTGGAATATGTGCTTTGAGCTATTCTATAAATGGAATAGGGCTCCAGCACAAGTCTGAAAGCTCAGAAGAGTAAAACTCCAGTCCCGGTGACCGACCCAGATTGGATCTTGCAACATTAGCCTGGGACACGTACAGTGGTGGGATTCAAATACCTAAACATCCGGGTTCTCTGCATAGATGCAGGCCTGGGCCTCCGAGGCCTAGAAGGAACTTCCAGAAGTGACTGCACTTCCGGCGGGCCATTCTAGGCCTGGGAGGCCTCCATGAAACCTAGAACAGATTTCCAGAAGTGACATCCACTCACTTCTGGTGGGCAGTTCTAGGCCTGGGAGACCTCCTCCAGTACTCCGAGGCCTAGAACAGAATTCCAGAAGCAGCATGGGTAGCTACCAGTTCTTCTGAATCGGTGCAAACCGGCTGAATCCCACCACTGGACATGTATATTTGCCTTCATTCGTAAGGTATTCTATGTTCTGATTCTTTCGTAGTTATAGAAAATGTGATTTAATTAAAAAATATTATTATAATTTTTTCTAGTCATTCGAAGCACAAAAGCTATGCAAGTTATAGATGCACAATTCTATGGTAGCACTATGTTGGCACTGGAACCACAGTTTACGTATACTTGGAAATAAACCTTCCCAACTGTAAGCTCAAAAAAAAAATAACCATCTAATCAACAACCCATAAGTTAAATATAATCATTAAAAGAGTAACTTTATGCACAAGTTCTTGACAACAAATGCTAACTTTTCTTTCTATTTTTAATGGAATCTGCTATTCATTTGAAAGCTGGATTTTGGCATTGTATTGGACAGATTCTTATTCAATGGACTAGTTTCTTTTAAAATGAAGAAAGTAGTGGCAAAAATGTATTAAATGTAATGCACATTTGTATAAAATAAAAATCCATGAACAAAGAAAGATTTTCTAAGTTTTTATCATTAATAAAGACAATTGCATTTTTAATCAAACAAAATATAATAGCTTTCTAATTTTGTTTAAAATGTTGTAATACTTACACATGCCAGATCAGGTTATTGTAAATCCCAAGCAAATTAGAATCATTGGATTCTGTTGATATATTCAGGGGTACTATGTAAATCATAAATTTAATGGCATACTAAAGACACCACATCTGTTTCTATTTTACAAAAGTTAATAGTCTAACTACAGGGTATTTAAATACAACTTTCATCAACTAGAACACTGGAAAAAATAGAGGCTTTCCTATAAATTATTCATTCATGCCCAAATTATGCCAACAGACTGCAAATCTCAGGAGTCAGTAACAATATAACATATGATTTTTGCCACTGTCTATTGCTCATTAGTTGATTCAATGTTTAACAAATCTTTGCAATGTCACTAACTGGACTTACAGATGATTATTGTTTTACTAACAGAAGTTTCATGCACAATAGATTTAGGGGGAGTGAGCATTTTTTAACAAATATAGTGATGAATATATAGCTTCAATTATATGTATATTATGCCAGAGTAGTTTCGCTAATGGAATTAAGTGTATACCTTGCACAAATGTCTACACACACATACACACACACACACACACGCACACACAAAATGATTTGAAATGAAAAGCAATATGCCAGCACCAATTAACTATTATAAGACATGAAATTGCAAGTAGTTTTCAGAGCATATTTACATTAACACATATGATTATTACTTCGGCCTGATACAAAATAACATTTGCCACTGATTAGTGCTAGCTTTTCTTTATGTATCTAATTAAGTCTCTACATTTTCTGATACATCTCTCTCTCTCTCTCTCTCTCTCTCTCTCTCTCTCTCTCTTTTAACTAATTTACAGAATTACTGTGAAGAAAAATCCTGCTTTAAAATCTTGTATGTATTCCAGCATGGTTAATAATTGTATACAGTTAAGACTAATACCACAGGAGGAAAATGATAAAGAGAACAAAATGCCATTCTAATGTGAGAGATGAGCAGTTTACAAATAGGATATATAAAATCAAATCAAATAAATGTTAGAAAATGAATGATTTTCCACATTCCTTCTTGAAATTACAACTTCCAACTATATGGAAACTATAACTTACTTTCTCCCCTTTGGCTATTTGCTAATCTTAAAATATAGTGGTATCATAGTCATATCTGTAAGAATCCATTCTTTTAATATTTTGAAGAAAAAATAGATAAGGGATCACTAATTCTATTTACCAGTTTTACTCCACCTTTGTTCATTTTCTATATCATTTTTCTTCTTCTTGACTATTCCTTTTCCTTTTTCCTCACCAAAAAAACCCAAATACACAATTTAGCCAGCTCTCTAAAAAGATATTGTAGAAACTGTTAGGAATCTTTAGTTAGTATTTTTGCAAGTAGCAGGTGGATAAGAGAATTGATCATAAAGGAAGTTCACTATTGTACTGGAAATTAAAAGAGATAAATCATGGTACAATAAATCAGTTTAAAATTCAATACACTCAGCATAATTATATAGACTAAGCATACATTTAATACAATAAAATATATTTCCATTACAGTATGATTGCCAATTGTTTATTTCCTGATTTGAAATAATAGTAGTTGTAAAGATAGGCAATGAGTTCTTGGAATAGTTTTAAAGTATTCAAAACCAATTTTATAAATTCAATAGCTCATCATAAATTATATAGTCTTTCAGGAATTAGGATTGGGATTTGACATGAGAGAATTTTGTCTGTCTGTCTGTCTATCTCCTGCTTTTATTATTTTTACAAATAACTCAGTATGGAAAACATATCCAACACCTTCTCTTCCTATTTTCCCCTATTTTCTAACTCAGATTGAAATAGTATTTCAAGTATTAATAAATACAATAATACTGATGATATACTGGCAGCTGAATTTTAAATCAATTGAAATTTTGACACTGTTTCAAAGGCAATCACACATAATAACACTGTAATTTTTCATTAATCTATTGACAAATGAATGACAGTAGCCACTTCTCATTTCTTATAGAAAAATTATAACTAGGTAAAACTGTTCAAAGTTTCTTTTAGCCTGAGAAGAATTTCTTACAATATGACCTTTATATTTTTCACATTGTAAAACCATGCAGAGTAGACCAGTTTGTATTTTTTAGATCACAAAAATGCATTTGTTTACTAGGCTCCTTTAGTCCAGCAATCAGGGGAACACACACACACACACACACACACACACACACACACACAGGATAACCAGATTTCTGTCAGCAAGATAAACCACTGTTTGATGTCAGATTTCTAATGATTAATGCTGCAGTAAACTCAGTACACAATTACAACGAAGTGCCAAGGTTAAAGCTTGTTGCAAATTAATTTAAATGGCCATTTATGGAAACAATAATGATCAGCATTTTGATAGGTCATGAGCAATGATCTGATTTCAAGCAAAATGGTTCTTATGAATGAACTGGAAGACAGATTCAAGCCATATATCACTTCTTCACTAGTTACAGATATAACTCCATATATTATTCTGTATATGGATATGACAGAAAGGTATAAACAAATACAAACAAAAGAGTACTGAGCACTCATTTTTGCTTATTCTTATGGGCTTGCTTTTTTTTTTATCCATGTGTTACATATACTCATATAGGCATATCATCAAGAATGAAATGAAATGAAATGAAACACAATTTCCCTAAAACAATATTACAAGAATATAATTTACTATAACTACTTCTGTTTTGTAGTTTCTTTCAAAAATTATCAAGGCCTGAAGTTTTTCCTTGCAGCACTTTAAACCAGCATCCAATATTTAAGGAACTAAATAATTATGGACTTCTTGCTTTATTGTAATTTATATTTTAGTGAGTGTTTATTTATACTATTCTTTAAGGTATTTATAACATTGTATATCAGTGGCTCTCATGATAAGAGACAAGAATTCACATCATTTAAAAAATGCAACTGAAAAAAATAATAAAACATTAAAAATAGTGCCATTAAAAATAGCAGATTGTACAGAATAATAAAAAAGAGGTTGAGTTAAGACTGAGCTATGTTTCTTTAGGCTCCAAATAATTTTCTTTTTAATTATCTGCTCCCAATCATTATAAGAAATAAGATTGGATAAAAATCCTTCGCAAACATTATTTTTATGAGCAATAATAACTCCCAACAAGAAACATGGAAACAGTTTGACCTGGCTTCCTAAAAGAAGCTTAGTGTGTTTTTTTTCTGTTAAATTTATATCCCAGCTTTCATTGGGAGCTACAAGTAGCATTCATATTCCAATTTTCCCCATGCTGACTTTGTGAAATAGGTTGAATTGAAAGAAAGGGAATCCCTAAGACATCCCTTTCTCCTATAAATTCTTTATAACTTTTTTTTTCATGATAAAATAGAAATGTGCTTTGGTGATTTTCAAAACAGAAAACTTCAATGCATCTTGATGAACAATTTCATATGAGAACTGTATATATAGTAATTATAACTGCTACTGGGTAAATGATTGATGCTGTTTAAAATACTGCCATGACATTGATATAACTCTTTTGACTGCTGTTTTTAAAAAGGCATAACCAAGCTTTCAATCACATTGGAACAGTTTTGGTCAAAAACAAGAATATTTGAAAGTAAGTGCTCATTTACAGTGAGCATTTAGAGTGACGGAGGAGGTGACAGCAGATGTATTATTTTGGGCGTCCTATATTTAAGTGATATTAATAGCCTTCTACATCAGGTATTTGCAATGTAGGAAATCATTATCACAACAGAGCTTTATAATTGGTAAAATAAAAACATGACAGATCTTGTAGCAGTTAGATTCACACCATAGTTTGAGAGAAATATGGTAAATGTTGTCTAGATGACTTTTTGCTCCAAATAATAGTAATAATAATAATAATAATAACCCCCAGTGAGGCACTACCTTGACGTGGTTGTGGGGCTTGTGTACTCTGAGGAAGATGAGAGCTATGCCAGAGGTTCAACCATACTGGACAGGTCTCATCAGAGGAGTCAGACAAAGAGTGTCTCTCCCATAAAAAATATGGTGAGACGTAAATTTCAGAATGCCATACCGGCTCTGACGTCGCCCGGGTTAACAAGGTCCGCACTAGATATTGGAGTTCCTGGATATCTGGTGAAAAATGGGTTCCAGGACTCAGGACTGTTGGCTGAGCAACCAGGGCCAGCAGCTGCAGAACTACTGGAAGAAAAGGTGTTTACCCGTCGCAGATACACAGTGAAGGAAAACAAAGAAATAATGATCTGTTACTACAGATCAAGTCCAACAAGACGAGGATATCTAAAACGAATGCACCAATTCTGGAAAGAACAACATCCAGAATCAGAAATAACAGAACAGAGACTAGCAGATCAACGCCGATTTATAACACGAAATAAAGTATTTACAGAAACAGAATTGGACGAACTGCAAAGGTTTACCCAGGGCAAAGAAATCAAAGCCTTACAAGAAGTAATTCAGAATGTAGAGGCAAACCAGGGGGAGTTGGCAGTGAAAGAATCCAGTAGAGATATACAACTGTTCTCATTTGGAAACCAGGCACCTCTTCCTCAGGAAGAACAAAACCCTCTAACTAAAGAAATAAAAGAATTGAAACAAAGAATAACTGAGCATCTAGAACAGCACAAAAACAACAGAATAAGGCTACCTGCATTGAAGCTTGTTCCAAAGAAACAGCTAGCACAAGCATTAAAAGATGCAAATACTGCAATATCAAGTATAAGCACCAATTCACTGCAAGAAACAAACCAACTAATGTACAGCACAGCTGCAGTTATAACAGAATACCTGGGATGCAAAATCAACAAAGAAGAAAAACAAACAAACAGTGCACCACAAAAATGGAAGGTTAGACTAGAAAATAAGATCAGCAAGTTAAGATCACATGCAAGCAAGCTAGAACAGATGAAAGAAAAGAAGCTGAAGAACAAGAAGACCAAAGAATACCTAATCAAGAAATACCACTTAGAAACAAGGAAGATCAAGGAAGCACTGGAAATAATAAAGCAACAAATAACAGCTATAGCCAGGAAAATCAGTAGATATGAAGCTCGAATTGCAAACTATAGGCAGAACCTCCAATTTCAATCCAATCAGAAACGTTTCTACCAATCCATCAATGGAGAAACTGCAAGGAATCAGTCAGTACCTGACAAGGAAGAAACAGTGCAGTTCTGGAAGCAGATATGGGATAACCCAAAGAAATACAACAAGGATGCGGCTTGGTTAAAAGAGGTGGATGCAAATAAAACAGAAGTTGAAATGAAAGAACTAGTAATAACAACAAAAATGGTAGAAAAAAGAGCAAAGAAAATCAAAAATTGGTCAGCACCAGGTGAAGATGAACTGCATGGGTTTTGGTTGAAACATCTAACTGTTATACACCCACTCATTGCCAAGCAGTTCAACAATATACTACAAGGAGGAGAAATTGAAAAGTGGCTAACAACTGGGAAAACCTACCTAATAATGAAAAATCCAGCAAAAGGGGCAACACCAGGTAACTACAGGCCAATTACCTGCTTACCAACAACTTTCAAATTACTAACTGGTGTAGTAGCTGATGCAGTACAACAGCATCTAGTTGAAAACAATCTCTTTCCACCTGAGCAGAAAGGAAACCGCCCCAATAGCAGAGGAACAAAAGATCAACTCCTAATAGACAAAATGATCTTGGAAAACTGCAAGAGAAGGAAGACCAACCTGAATGTGGCATGGATTGACTACAAAAAGGCATTTGACTCTCTGCCACATGATTGGATAATCAAGTGCCTAGAAATAACAGGAGTAAGTAGAAACATCAGAAAATTTGTGCAAAAATCGATGGCACAATGGAAGACACAGTTGCAGATCAATGGTGAAAAGCTGGGAGAGGTTAATATCAAGAGAGGAATATTTCAAGGAGATTCATTATCACCATTACTATTTGTTATTGCACTGTTTCCTCTGTCAACAATACTGAATAACTCAGGACATGGTTATCAAACATCAAAAACATCTGCTAGACTATCCCATCTCCTTTACATGGATGATCTGAAGCTGTATGGAAAAACATCATCTGAAATAGAATCGCTGCTCAACACTGTCCGTATATATAGCCAAGATATTGTAATGGAGTTTGGCTTGGACAAATGTGCCACACTTACTATCAAACAAGGAAAAGTAGTGAAAACTGAAGGAATCAAGATGCCCCACGAAAATAACATTAAGAGTCTGGATGAGGAAGATTACTACAAATACTTGGGTATCCTTCAAGCTGACAACATCAAGCACACTGAAGTCAAGAAAAAGATTAGAGGTGAATACATCAAGAGAGTGAAGAAGATCTTAAAGTCCAAACTCAATGGAGCAAATACCATAAAGGCAATCAACACCTGGGCAATTCCAGTCATTAGGTACACAGCTGGAATAGTGGACTGGACTCAAGCAGAACTAAAAGCAATGGATAGGCAGACCAGAAAAATAATGACAATGAATCATGCCCTTCATCCACGCAGTGACATTGATAGACTTTATCTACCAAGGCAAATAGGTGGGCGTGGAATGCTACAAGTACATCAGATGGTTGAAGAAGAAAAATGGCTTTGGAAGAATATCTGAAGAACAATGATGAAGATGCACTGAAATTAGTATATCAGGAAGGCTTACTAACTACTGGAGAGACCAAACTGGCCTACAAGAAAGACCAAATGAAGAACAGAATAGAGGCATGGGAAGACAAAGCACTACATGGCCAATACATAAAAAAATAGCTGGGAAAGCAGATAATAATAAAACCTGGCAATGGCTAAGAGCAGGAAAATTGAAGAAAGAGACCGAGGGACTAATTCTGGCTGCACAAGACCAAGCCTTAAGGACAAATGCATACAAAGTCAAAATTGAGAAGACAGCAACAGACAGTAAGTGCCGCCTATGCAAAGAAGCTGAAGAAACAGTGGACCACTTGGTAAGCTGTTGCAAGAAGATTGCACATACTGATTACAAGCAGCGACATGACAAAGTAGCAACAATGGTGGCATTGGAAGATCTGCAAAAATATCATTTGCCTGTAAGCAAAAACTGGTGGGATCATAAAATAGAGAAAGTCATAGAAAATGATAAATTAAACTGCTCTGGGACTTCAGAATTCAAACAGACAAGCACCTGCAACATAACACCCCAGACTTAACAATTGTCGATAAGAAAGACAAAAAAGTCTGGATAGTGGACGTGGCAGTGCCTGGAGATAGCAGAATAGAAGAGAAAGAACTGGAGAAGATAACAAAATACAAAGACCTACAAATAGAAATAGAAAGACTGTGGCAAAAGCAGCAAGGGTAGTACCAATAGTCATAGGCTCCTTGGGCGCAATCCCAAAACAACTGGAGCACCACTTGAACAGCATTGGCATTGACAAATTTGCTATTAGTCATTGCAAAAGGCGGCCTTATTAGAACTGCTTCCATCCTGCGACGATACCTGTAATACCATCAAACATCTACTTCTGCCTATCCCAGGTCCTGGGTAAGGACTCGATAGGTAGACAAAATGCCAAATCCAGTCTGAACATCTGGCTGACTGTGCGATGATTGATAATAATAATAATAAAGTTGGAAGGGACCTTGGAGGTCATCTAGTCCAATCCCCAGATCAGGCAGGAAACCCTATACAATTTCAGACAAATGGCAGTCTCTTCTTAACAACTTCCAGTGTTGGAGCATTCACCACTTCTGGAGGCAGGTTGTTCCACTGGTTAATTGTTCTAACTGTCAGGACAATTAACCAGTGGACCAACCTGCCTCCAGAAGGAATGCTTCTTTTTTCATTTGATTGCATGGAGACTTTTTATCAGTGAATCTACCTACCACAAATTAAATCTCTAAATAGAAATGATCCTTGACTCCATTTGTTGAGAAAGTATAGTTTTATTAGTGTATTGCAGTATTCCATAACCAAAACTGAGAATCGCACACCAATATCCCCAAGTTCTATTTTTCCCTCCCTTAAATGTCTGATTGCCCACTCCATTGTAACCAATCAAATCCAGGCAAGATATTTTCATAACTGTCAGTCCAAGTGCCGTTTGGAATGTGGCTACCTCCTTTTTCCAGCTAGGTGACCTTGATGCAGTGCCTCGAGGAGCTATAGCACTTACTTTCATTTTCCCAAGCAATCTCCTCTTCATTCCGCCTCTCCACAGTTCATGGGAATCTCATAGCAGCGAAGCACAAGCAAGATGGTAGCTGATACATATGTGTGATGGTATGGATAGAATGAGAGTCAGTTTGATGTTGTAGTTAAGATAGCAGGCTAGAAACTGAGAGACTATGAGTTCTAATCCTACCTTAGGAACAAAGCCAATTGAGTAATCTTGAGCCCAGTCAAGTTCTTTCAGCTTGGAAAGAAGGCAATGGAAAACCACTTCTGTTAACTTTCCCAAGAAAACTTGTCCAGGCAATCTCTGAAAATCAGACATAATTGAATGAAAGAAAAATATATGAATAGAATGATATTAAAAAAATAAGATAAATTAATATCTAATCTAAAATATTATGCTTAAAGGAAAGATTTATCAGTTTCTTATATTTATCCTGCTTGAAGGCCCCCAAACCTCTGCAAAAGTGAAAATAACTATTCTTTTGTTAGTCTCTGTTTTAGACATAAAACCAGATATGACAAGATGGCATAGTTCAGCAATGTTATCTACGTAGTACGTTGAGGCATTTTATATTCAGTAGTAGAGCTATGTATTATTTGAAAGAAAATTGTTTTATATCATTTATACCCAGTCAGTGTAGGAGAAGGAGTAGAGGGATATGGTGGCCTAATGGTGAAGATGGTCACCTCCCGCTTGGAAGGTTAAGAGGTTAATTTTAGGTAGTGGCCATTTTTTCTCTTCTAGAAAAATTATCTGCTGTGAGCTCCACATGACGTCAGGAAGGGCATCCAGCCAGTAAATGCTCAGCTCCATTCCTTCCCCGGATTCTACCCCGAATTAAGGGTTTACAGGGTCATAAAAAGATATTGTTAATGTAGGAGGGATAGCAGAACCTGCTGGTGGAGTTAAAAGATGGATCAGCTTGGAATACTTTTGTAGTGGCAAGCAGATTAAGTTCAACCCCCCCCCCTTGAATTCTGTTGACCCTTACTACTGACCTGCTTTAATTGAGAAGATTCCTGTGCATAGATTTTTAGTAATAAATCAATTTAATTGGACCTTCATGTGTGGACATGGTCTTTCAAGCCTGACAGTCAATTTATTACTCTTAGTTTTCTTGTTCCATACTGTACATTTGGCATGGGGAATGGGAGTCGGTGTTTATTTCTCATGTATGTTTTTACTGTTAAAGTAAGTCAAATTTTTCCCTTATTACTGTACTGTCTAACCATTGTCTTTTTAAGCAAGTCTCCTTTTGAATATTAGTTAATTAAAACAGTTAACAATTTTTGTCCAAGGAGCAAGGCCTATGTTCAATAAAATGATCTTCGTTCTCTTAAATCTATTTAAATTAAAAACACCAGCTGCTAGGGCTGGAAAAAGAAAATAAAAAGTCTCCATCCATGGTTAAAAGTGTTTGAAGCCCATCAATCTCTCTAACCACAAAGCTAATGTGTTCCTTCTGTTTTCTTTGAATGAAATCACAGAGTGGTTAGATGTTGATTTAACATAAAACAAATGGAAATGGGTGTTTCCTTAGTCATGTGTAGCATTTGTAAGGGGGGAGTCAGGGTAAAGAAAGAAAATAATTAGTAAGTATAGTGAGTAAGTCAACAATTTTGTCAGTTATTAAATAATATTTTAGACCCTGAGTTATTAAGATGGATTTGAATAGCTAATAATGTTACACATAATGAGAAATACTAGTTGTTAGGGAGTTGTACTGTACCTGTTGCTTTAAATAAATAAATAAAACCAACCACAGGATTTTAAGGAATCCTGCTGGCTGACTTCATTTTGAGTGAGCAATGTAAGGTATGACTTGTGAGCTTGGCAATCACAGCTATAACAGATTTGGTCTTTTCTGAATGCTCTGGAGAAGATGAAAATTTGCCATGCCAGAAAACTTGCATTACCCTATGATTCTAATATTAAGAAGGTACATGAGAAGGAAAGGAAGGGGGGAGGAAACATATGCAGAATAAGAGCCAGCCTTAAATTAAAAGAGTTACACTAGAGAATTTTGAAAACTCAGTAACAATAAAAATAATTTTGTTTTAATTAGATAGTCCCTGCAGTGTTTGCAAATAAGATAAGAGCCTCTTTACACATTGCAATAAGAAAAGAAATATACCATATAAAGAAAGGCCAGTCAAGAATACCGACATAGTCAGTAATATTAGAATCCGGCCAATGGGATATAGAGTATACATGTAAAAACTAAACATATCTATGTATTAAGTTTAGGTAGAACAAAGTTCAGGATTGAATCTGATGCAAACAGCATCAGCAAGCAAACAGCAAGAAAGATAATTGATACAGAAGCCTCATCTCATGGAAATCAGGAAACTTTTAACAATTATATAAAATTATAACAATGGCAGTAAAATAATAGGGTGAAGGGAAATATGAATAGACAATCCTACACAATTCCTATCCTTGTTGGCTTTTAAATACATATTTTAAATGAATTTAAAACACACTATTTTGTTCATCTTAAATCCTGTAAAATAATTTGTTTATATTATATATATATATATATATATATATATATATATATATATATGTAGGTCTTTGGTTGTTCGGGTTTTCTCCCGTGTAAAATTGGAAGTGTCTTGGCGACGTTTCGACGAAGTCCCATTCGTCATCTTCAGGCTGGTGTTTTCAGCTTCCTGCTTTGAGCAGCAATGTGTGGTCTTAGCTGTTTCTTCCTTTTAACTGCCAGTGGGGGTATGAACTGATTGGGTGGGAGCTTGGCTGTGTTCTGATTGGGTGGAGGTGTGTTCTGAATGGTTAGGGGCTTGGCTGTTCTCTGATTGGCTGGGGGAGTGTTCTGTTTGGTTGTGCTCGGGTTAGTCTGAGTTGCAGAGGGGTTTGAGATTTTGGGCTGCCTTGCTATTTTTTGGCTTCGCGTTCGTGGTCGTGTTTCCTCTTCATGGAGGGTGTCAGTTTGCTTCATGTATGGATTGGAGGGGTTTAAAGTGACTAATGATGCAGCTGTGGTCTGGCTTGTGGTTTGTGGTCGTGCCTTGTCATCGGTGTGGCTTTGGGTTTGTTTTTTGCGTGGATGTGTGGTGGTGACCTCCTGTGTGGTTTTTGTGAGTGTGGGTCTGGTATCATTTTTTGTGTTAGGGAGTCGTTTGTCAATAAGGGCGGGTTTCCAAATGGCTGGTAGGCGGGAGGTATCATCTCGCTTGTTCATGCTGTGTGGGCGTTTTTCTATCTCGATGGCTTCTCTGATTATTCTGTTATTAAAATGTTCACTTTTGGCAATGGTTCTGGTATTTTTAAAGTCAATTTCATGTCCTGTGGCTTTAAGGTGTTGGACCAGGGAAGATGTTGGTTCCTCTTTTTTGACTGAGTTCTTATGTTCTTCAATGCGTGCACTTATTCTTCTGTTGGTTTGTCCGATGTATGTGGTGGGACAAGTGGTGCATGGGATTTCGTATACTCCTTGATTTTCTAATTCAATTTTATCTTTGGGGTTTCTAAGGATGGTGGATATTTTTCTGTTTGTGCAGAATGCTGTTTTGATGTTGTGTTTATGGAGGATCTTACTGATTCTGTCTGTGGTGCCTTTTATGTATGGGAGGAGGGCTTTGCCGTTTTCTTGTTCTTTGTCTTGGATTTTAGTGGGGGTTTCTTTTTGGATTAGGTTTGTAATCTTATTTCTATGGAATCCATTGGATGTTAGTACATTGGTGAGAGTGTGTAGTTCGGGTTTTAGGTGTTGTTCGTCAGCTAAGCGTTTTGTTCTGGAGATGAGTGTCTTGGCTACAGAGTTGATCTGTGCTGGGTGGTGGTGTGAGAGAGCGTGCAGATAGCGGTTTGTGTGTGTTTTCTTCTGGTAGATGGTGTGTCCTAGGGAGCCATTGGATTTCTTGTAGACTAAGACATCCAGGAAGGGAAGTTGGTTGTTAGCTTCTGTTTCCATGGTGAACTGTATTTTGGGGTGTAGGCTGTTGAGGTGTGTGAGGAAGTTGTCCAGTTTTTCTTTCCCATGTGGCCAGATTATGAAGGTGTCGTCTACGTATCTGAGCCAGAGTTTGGGTTTGTGATCCGATTTTTCTAGAGCTTGGGTTTCAAAGTGTTCCATGTAGAGGTTGGCAATGACAGGTGAGAGGGGTGATCCCATGGGTGCTCCTTCTGTTTGTTTGTATTTTTGTCCATTATAGATGAAGTATGTGTTGGATAGGCAGTGGTTGGTCAGATCTAAGATGTGTTTGGGGGGGTTATATTTGTTTTGAATAGCTGTCAAGGCTTCTTTGATAGGCACTTGGGTGAAGAGGGATATGACATCGAAGCTCACTAGTAGGTCGCTGGGCTGTAAGTTTTGTTTCTTTATGATCTCTATAAACTGGAATGAGTTTTTTACGTGTGAGGTGATGGATTCTGCATAGGGCTGTAATTGTTTGGCGAGAAATTTGGCTAGGTTTTGTAGAGGTGAGCCTATGGAGCTGACTATAGGTCTGAGTGGGGTTCTCACCAAAGCCGAAACCAATGTCCTTTCCAAAGGATTCAACTTTGCAGTCGCTCCCAAACACATCCCCACTGAAACCATTATATGTGGAGTTGAAACCAGCCTGACCAAAATCAACCCCGACGACGCTAACAGAATCAGACTCGAAATCACCAACATCCTCTGCACCAGCAAGCCACCCAAAAGCAACTTACCCAAAGAGGAACAGACAGCACTACGTAACCTGAAAGAAGACACCAGCATAATAATCCTACCAGCAGACAAGGGCAACGCCACGGTGGTTATGAACACATCTGACTACCAAACCAAATTAACCAACCTACTCCAAGACTCCACATACAAACCCCTAAATACAGATCCCACCACCTACCTGGAAAAAACCACCAGATCCAAAATAAAAGCCTCCCCCATTAGCGAAGAGATCCAGCAAAGAATCATTCCCAGAGAGAAATCATCCAGATGCCCCAAACTCTATGGTCTCCCCAAGATACACAAAAAGGAACCCCACTCAGACCTATAGTCAGCTCCATAGGCTCACCTCTACAAAACCTAGCCAAATTTCTCGCCAAACAACTACAGCCCTATGAGAATCCATCACCTCACACGTAAAAAACTCATTCCAGTTTATAGAGATCATAAAGAAACAAAACTTACAGCCCAGCGACCTACTCGTGAGCTTCGATGTCATATCCCTCTTCACCCAAGTGCCTATCAAAGAAGCCTTGACAGCTATCCAAAACAAATATAACCCCCCCAAACACATCTTAGATCTGACCAACCACTGCCTATCCAACACATACTTCATCTATAATGGACAAAAATACAAACAAACAGAAGGAGCACCCATGGGATCACCCCTCTCACCTGTCACTGCAAACCTCTACATAGAACACTTTGAAACCCAAGGTCTAGAAAAATCGGATCACAAACCCAAACTCTGGCTCAGATACGTAGACGACACCTTCATAATCTGGCCACATGGGAGAGAAAAACTGGACAACTTCCTCACACACCTCAACAGCCTACACCCCAAAATACAGTTCACCATGGAAACAGAAGCTAACAACCAACTTCCCTTCCTGGATGTCTTAGTCTACAAGAAATCCAATGGCTCCCTAGGACACACCATCTACCAGAAGAAAACACACACAAACCGCTATCTGCACGCTCTCTCACACCACCACCCAGCACAGATCAACTCCGTAGCCAAGACACTCATCTCTAGAACAAAACGCTTAGCTGACGAACAACACCTAAAAACCGAACTACACACTCTCACCAATGTACTAGCATCCAATGGATTCCAAAGAAATAAGATTACAAACCTAATCCAAAAAGAAACCTCCACTAAAATCCAAGACAAAGAACAAAAAAATGGCAAAGCCCTCCTCCCATACATAAAAGGCACCACAGACAGAATCAGTAAGATCCTCCATAAACACAACATCAAAACAGCATTCTGCACAAACAGAAAAATATCCACCATCCTCAGAAACCCCAAAGATAAAATTGACTTAGAAAATCAAGAAGTATATGAAATATATTGTGGGAACACAATCAGTTCATACCCCTACTGGCAGTTAAAACAAAACCCACACAGGATGTCACCACCACATATCCATGCAAAAAGCAAACCCAAAGCCACACTGATGATGAGGACGACCACCAACCAGAAGCCAGACCACAGCTGCATCATTAGCCACTTTAAACCCCTCCAATCCATACATGAAGCAAATTGACACCCTCCATGAAGATGAGGCACGACCACGAATGCGAAGCCAAAAAATAGCAAGGCAGCCCAAAATCTTAAACCCCCCTGCAACTCAGACTAACCTGAGCACAACCAAACAGAACACTCCCCCAGCCAATCAGAGCACAGCCAACCCCCCAGCCAATCAGAGCACAGCCAACCTCCCAGCCAATCAAAGCACAGCCAAGCCCCTAACCAATCAGAACACACCTCCACCCAATCAGAACACAGCCAAGCTCCCACCCAATCAGTTCATACCCCCACTGGCAGTTAAAAGGAAGAAACAGCTAAGACCACACATTGCTGCTCAAAGCACGAAGCTGAAAACACCAGCCTGAAGATGACGAATGGGACTTTGTCGAAACGTCGCCAAGACACTTCCAATTTTACGCGGGAGAAAACCCGAACAACCAAAGACCTACATATATATATATATATATATATATATATATATATATATATATATATATGTATATATGTATTTAACATTAGACATTTTAAAAGTATAGGCCTGCAGAGTGGATGAAACATATTAGAGATTTATTTAGTTAGTTACTTATATCCTATCTTTATCACTTTTATAAATAATTCATGGCAATGAACATACCTAATACTCCTTCCTTGCCTGGTTAACTGGGATTGGTTTGAACCATTGGGCCCGAGGAAATGGACATGGTCCTTAGGCCTGGAAGCTTAGTCACTTGCTCTTTATGTCCATGGCAGCCTTGTTAAAGTGGACCAGGGGATATTTTGTGGGTTCTACTAGTGGTGAATTCTTCTTTAAGTGAGGGGTTGTCTTTCCCATCTTAAGGATACTCTTTTGGGGGAATGTGGCAGAAAATGTGATTGTGCAAAAGCTTCAGAGGATCTTGGATGAAGCAATTGTCTGCATCTCTTTCAGGTACCCTTTATTGCCAAAATAATGTTCTGTGTATATCTCTAATATCTCTGCCCAGAGTTACCTTGTAGTAACATGGGTGGCCAATAAATTTAATACATACATACATACATAGATACATAGATACATACATACATCTTTTACACTGTCCCTGTGCCTTTTCTTTTCTCCTTTCCTTTCTCTCAGAATATGGGCCCAAGATATCGCTTATAAAAGTACAAAAAATAGATATAGGTAATAAATACCAGTCAAAATATAATTGCTGTCCTGGCCCATGTCAAATACAGTTTACTATCCCACCACAAAATTGCATATAATTTCTGTAATGGGATGGGACATGGCTATGCAATGACAGCAGACAAAGAGCATTGGTTCTCTTCTTCAAGAGAAACTCAGCCTGCCCAAGTCCCTATGATAAGAGGACAGTATGTACAGGTAGTCCTTGACTTACAGCCGTTCTTTTAGTGACCTTTCAGTTACAGTGGTACTGAAAAAAGTGATTTATGACTGTTGTTGCATCCCCCTGCTCATGTAATCAAAATGTAGATGCTTAGCAACTGACATGTATTTATAATGGTTGCTGTGTCCCAGGGTCATGTGATCATCATCAATTCTGATGGGGCTTAAAGTTGACCCATCCTTCCATTCTTCTGAGGTTGGTAAAATGAGAACCTAGATTGTTGGGGGCAATATGCAAATAATGCTGACATTGTAAGCCGCCCAGAGGGTGCTGTAAAGCACTATGGGTGTATATAAATCTAAGTCCTATTTCTGAGCTCTATTGCTATCATATTTTATGATCCTCTGACAAGGAAAGTCAATGGGGAAGCCAGGTTCACTTAATAACTGCAGTGATTCACTTAACAACGGTGGCAAGAAAGGTTGTAAACTGAGGTAAAATTCACTTAAAACTGTCTTGCTTAGCAATAGAAATTTTGGGCTCAATTTGTTTGTAAATTGAGGATTACCTATGTATATAAGCCAGTTGCATCAGCATGGTGTCATTCAAATTCTTTTGAGCCTTTAATTATTGCTTTGAGTGGTTCACTTCCATTCACATTCTTGAATATGAGTTACCAAGAGCACGCATGTATATATGCAGTTTATAGAAAAATTGTTTCTTTGTCTGAAGACAAAACCATAAAATATTCAACCAGACCAGACTAGAGCTAGACAATAGTAGCCTATTGGGAGGATCTTTTTGCCAGAAAAACACCCTTATATTTGATTCTGAGCCTAAATGTATTAAAATGTGTTTCAAAATGTATACTATCACAGTGAGCAGAAATGCACCATCCAGGTTAATTATTCACTTCAAAATGGAGTAGGAGAAATTGTAAAGTTTTGCAGTTTATCATAAGATAGGAGGGTTAAAAACTGAAATGGGTTCTTCCACTAGATTATCCTATAAAAGTTATGGTGCAAAATACCTTGTTCAGAGTTGAGTTATAAGAACACTTGTTAGGCCAAATCTGTTTGAGACTGCTAAACTCATGGTAATTGCTTTTCTCATTTTTTGGAAATATAATGTATTTTCCTAAATAAAAGCCTAAATACATTTCCAAATATCATGCAGTATTTGCCATCTCTCCTATTTTTTTTTCTTGCAATTCACAAATTCAGGAGAGTGTTGGGGATATCATAGGGCAGTGAGATCAACCAACTGACTAGTGATGGAGACAAACTATGTATTCACTCTAATGAACCTCAGTTTTTAATTTTGCTCAGAGTTCAGACATTTAGGAATTCATCTGCAAACCTAGAAAATATTTCTTGAAGTATAAAGTTTCAAAACTCCTGCTTTTTTCACAAAAAGTGGTCCTGTTGATCTGTACAGTGCAGTAAAATAAAGTAATGTGATAAAAGGGCCAAAAATAAAGTAAATGTTGAACTTCAAAGATTTCAGGAATGACACAATGATATATATAGCAGTATGAATGGGTTGTATAAAAATGCAGTTCTGTATATCAGAATCTATTATCAAATATACTGGGAAATGAGAAATTGACTTGAAATGCTTACTCCCATAATATGTTTTAGCAATAAATCTCCAGAATACTCTTTCAACAGAATATGCCAGATCCCATCATTCTGATTTTGTGTTCCACTCCTAAAAACATTGTTTAAATGGCATGTTCAAGCTAAGAAGAAATTTTTTTGTGAGAGGTTTTAAAGCTTTTATGTGGGATATATCTAGAGCTTCCTGGAACACTTTATAGGTTTCCTATTTGTGTTCTCCCACAAATCTCATTTTTACTTAGTTCTTTTCTGATGGTGAAGTCCTGAATGTTGATTTTTAGAGAGGCCTGTAGATTGCTTGATGTTGTTCTGGGGCTCTTTGTGACCTCCTGAACTGTATTATGCTGCACACTTGGAGTGATTTTGACAAGACAGCCACTCCATTTCAAGACAATGCATCTGACTATGCATTGGTGGAGCCGCAAAGCTTTAGAAGTGGTTTTGTAAACTTTTCTAGACTTTTTTTTTTTTTCAATTGCAGCCTTCAGAATTTTTTTTTCAGGTGGAGCATAATTTGGTTTGTGGAATATGTGGATGAAATCTCATGAGGAAAGGAAAGTTTTGTGACATTCTATGTGACTTGGCTGCCTCAGTCCTGATTGGTTAATGACATTTTCACACATCTTTAATTGAAGGGATTGAATGCGGTGGGGATGGTATTACTTTTTGTATTTGGATATTGCATTTGTATTACTTCTTTAAAGAAATAAATGAAACAAGCACCAGATTTTAGTATTATTTGTTTACTCAAACTAGGATAGAATTCAATGGCAAAAGTATGCTAAAATTGAAAAAATTGGAAAGGAGGTGAATAATTTTTCACAGAACTGTATATTATGTACCAAGATATGCTCTCAGATGGTAGTTGGGTATTGTCAACAATTTCTCTGCCTAGCAGAGGAAATGCGTTGTATGGCTCTAACTGGAAGGGCAATTTAACCCATTTTGTCAGATAGGTTCAATCTCCTTTTGGAAATGTGCTCTCCCCAAGAATGCAGCTGTCAGGACAATTGGCTAAAAGTGTTGTCGGAAACCCTTTCATTAGAGCCTATACAGTGAAGCCATACACAATTCCTTAAGAAACATTGCAATAATCCATAATGGCTGGCCATTAATCTTCAAGTGCCTTATCCAGTAGGTATATGAATAGCTCCTATTGGCTTGACTAGAATTGCACCTATAACAGGTATGAAGGCAAAAGAAAAACCTAATATTTAATAGAATTGTGTTGGAGATGATTTGCTGTCTTTTTTTCTTTAAGCAATAACACAAGCATCACAATTGTTTCAAATAATTTTGGTGCTATGGTCTGAAAATCAGGGGTCCCCACCCTGTACATTTGGTGTGGTTTTATTTCTGTGCACTTTTTCCTTCTTTGCAAGACAGCCTCTAGTCCATATAGATGATACATATGCTGCAATGATCCACTGTGCCACGAGATTCCCAGAACCTGAACAGATGACAGCAGAATTCATAGAATAGTTATGAAAGTGTTGCATTATTTTACACTTGCATTGACAATGATAATCTAAAGCTATGGAGCACATAAGAAAGCTGTTGATGAAATTCATTGTTCATCATTTGATCAAATCTGACCGTGGCATCACAATGAAATCAGGCAAGCAGTGAAACTCATATGCTGCTGATTTATCAGTTATTTTGCTTGCTTTATTATTTTATTTGTTAAGTTTATTTGACACTTATCTTACTCTAGGTGGCTTATTATTAGCCCCATATTCAATAAAACCCTAAACTGATATTTATGGTTGGCATTTTTTAAAAAATATCAGTAATGAAAGGTCTTGTCAAAATTAAATCTGTAAGATATCAAATGGTGGACGATGCATATAACCTTACATAAGTACGGTCAAGACGGATAATAGCTCTATCATATATCTTTTATTTTTCATACACAAACACAAAATATTGTGATTACAGAAAAGTACAAATAATGTTGTACTTTTATCATAGTGCTGACAAAAAAATTCTGGCTGAAATTTCAGAAAAAAAAACAAATGTTTGTGTAACGTTCTTAGTGCAAAGATAGTGGGGCTGTAAAGTATATAATTAGTGGCATGCTTTTAAAATCAGTATTCTGAGACAGTTTTCTTATTACCGTTCTGATCCCCTTAATAAGAATTTAATCCACATTAAGAAACACAATGAAGATCTGTTGATAATCACAGTAGTGAAGCAATTCAGCCCAAATCACACCCTTTTAGGTTGCATTGATTGCACATGCTTAATTCTCTTGCTAAGATCAATAAGACCATCAATGTTTAGCTATAACTGGATTGTGCCCTATATTATAAACAATTGCTTCAATTTATGTAAGGTTACATACATAGAGAAAGAGAGGAAGAAAGAAAAATGGCTTCTGACATACAAATATTTGTTCTCCGGGCAAAGTAAACAAAACACAAAATGTCTGTAGGGCATATTGAAGTGCAAAACTTTCACTCACATATGAGTTTTCTGTAATTCCCTGTCCCGCACATCTTTCTCTCTCTTTCTTTCCTGACAATTAATAGATAAGGATTTTTTCCCTCTTCTTTATCCTAGCAAAAGAAAAGCAAACACAATAATCCCTGTTTATTGTTGCAAGGTTTGTGACCCAGTCTTGCTCCCAATCTCTGACTGTACAAAGGTCAGCAGCAGTCCCCATGTCAGGGTACTCACTATGCAAGTTTCTCATTTGCACTGGCATTTACCTTTGAAATTACAGAGATATAGTTTATGTAATAAGATATAGTTCAATGTGCAACTTAATGTATTTGATCACTTTATATATACCAACTTTGTTTTTTGTAAAAAAAAAAAAAAAAGCTCTGTAAGGATAATACTTTACAGCCCAAAGGAATTTAAGTTAAAGAATCAGAACCAGCTTGTTTCAGTTTTCAGTCAGTTGATTAAATAATCCAGTTCTGGCATATAACATTCACTTTCATGTTGTCTTTAAACAATGGAGGGGGCGGGGGAGAGAATGTGACCCTTTAGCTTTCTTTTAAGAGATCAGTGAAGTTCCCTTTGAAAAGCAAGAGTGGCATACAAATACTGTTGTACCAGTAGTAAAACTGATTATATCTAGGGAAATCTTAGCTGCATGTAACAATGTTGTCCTATAGCACAGAATCAAGCAAGATTCAGTGATTTTTGCCCCAGATATAGAACAGGTCTTTTAGATCTCCAGGCTATTGGAACTACTTTTTTTTCTCTCTGTGAGACTTTGAGAATTCTGTGTGAATCATCTAGCAGGCAAAAAATAATAATAATAATAGCTTTCAAGATTTCAGTCTTCTTCAGTGAATTCCTTGTCCTACAGACTCTTTTTTTCCCCTCAAAAAAGCTTTGCACATCCTGTGATATGGTGGTTGGATAATGCACGATTAGAGAAGACTGAATCTGTACACCCTGAGATTCTTTTATAGTGCCTATCTTTTTTCATAAAATCCAGGCAATGAGATAGATGCCTTTTTTTCTCCAAAGCATGTTTTCCTTCTATTTGAACAACATTTTGCTTTCAGCTATTCTAGACTTAGTTAGAACGGTCAGAGTTTTTAAATTCAGAAGGAAAACATGAAACAGGCATAGTACTTATAAAAAAACTTGACAAATATCAGAAGCACATTCTTTACTCTGATTTTACATTAGTACATTAATCCTATATTGGTTATCAAAAAGCCTCTTAGATGGATCAGATTTAATGTTGAATGTTGAAGTCTTGAACCTTATATGGTCCGATACTGAATGGAAAGGGGAGGATGCTGTGCATATTAACATTACAGCTTGTGAGGTTGTGAGTGTCTCAGATGAATTTAGGATTTTCCCTCAGGCTGCCGGGCTAAGGAAACAAATAATCAATGGCTGATTCTCTTATGATGAATAATATAAAATCCAGCAGAACTGTCTCTAAAATCAGCTGAAAATACAGGTTACTTAATAAACAGAAAATAGAATACATTAATTGTTTCTCTGCAACTGTACTGATTATTTATACCCAAGCAATCAACTCATTTCTGTATTAGCATGCTAGGACAGAAAAAAGGATCATGGCACGCACAATGATTTGCAATAATAATGAGCGATATTACTGCCTTTTGTGGCCGCATGGATTATTTTAGAGAGAAAAAAACCCTCAATTGACTAATTTTCAAGATATATGTTATTTAGAGTATGGAATCATTTTAATCATTTCAAATTACACTTAAGACCACAACTTTTATGCTGTGAACGATAATTATATTCTTAAAGCAGTTTTTGTTTAAAAAAATTGTTGCAAAACGTGTTGTGCCAACAGATCCAAAAGGTTACTGTAACTTTGAAGGTTTACAAAGTGAAAATGCTTCCTATCTGATTTTCTGTGCAACCCCCCAGAATGTAAAAGACTCAGCTCTTTCAGGTGTAGACTACATAAATCACCCAAGGAGAATAATCCTAGGACAATTTGTGGTAGCACAGTTGAGCTAATATGGGAGGACTGGTTTTGAAACTGACATAATTCATTTCAGAAGATAGACCCTATGGCAATTATGGTGGCAAGCAGAGCAAATACAGGAGGCTTTTGAATACCAGTCTGGGCCTTGTACTAAATACAGCAGGAAGGGAAGGAAAAAAAGAAGGCCTGGCTAGACAATCAGGATATGGGTGTGTTACAGTTGTATCATATATGCAAAGCTGCAATTATTTTGTATCTGTAATATGTATACCAGTAAACACATAATATGTTTGGTTTTAACACATACTGCACTTCTAAGACTGCTTTAAAACCAAAATATTCTTATAACAGTTCATACCACCCATTTTATTGTGTCCTTTGTATTGTTTTTTGTGGGATGGAAGCAGACCAAGTGAATCCTGAATTATGTCATACTATATGTGAACATCTCACTTGTCCTTTTTCTACATCTACGATGACATCAGTGACCTGAAGCTTTCCATATCATTGTCTATCAAGAGAGAAGAAACATAGAAAAAAAGCAAGGCAAAAGGGAGGATAATCTGATTCCTATCTCAATTGGTACGGGCAGGGGAAAAAATTGATTTAACATGTAGTGATCGATTTTGAAATAATAGCCAAAAGTGTGGGATGGGATAATCCAAGCTTGCTGTGTGTTATGGTTATTCAACCTGGACTAAAAGATACAATGATATTATACTTATGGTCTGATCACAGGGTGTCTGTATTGTAACATACATTGCATATTTAAAGCCAGACGTTTTGTAACTAATTATGCAATCAGACTTTTGCTGTTGTGAAAGTCCACTCTCTCCAATTTCTTACATTTGCACCTCAGTGTCATAACACTTAGGCTTTATCTATGTAAAAAACAAATTATGTTCAGTTTATGCATATTCAGGCCAGTAAATAATTACCTCACAAAGTTATTTGATTAAATATGGGCATATTATGCTTTGAAATTCTTATTGGAAATATGAAAAAGTAACTATACAAATATTTACAACTAATAGACAATGTAATCTTGGTATGTCTGGTATCAATAATTCTTGTTAATTTAAAATGGAGTAGGTAGACTTTGGGATTATTGAATCAAAGAATCAAGAATAACTAATGAGAATGAAATAAAATGCTTACATATTAAATAATGTTACTAGTTTACGATTCTTCATGTCAGAATTGAACTGAGCTTGCATTTCTTCATACAAAAATTCCTGGTGAATTCAAACTTTCTTCATTTTGATAATCTCAGCCGTGAAATGTGGAAACTTATAATTATGTAACATTCAGAAATGGCTTCCAATATATTGCAAGTAAATGAAATACATCTTTTGTTTTACTGATTTAATGTGTACACTTCTTTCGTTTATAATATACTGTATTTAAAAGTGTGATCAGTGTAGGTTATTGCAGGGCAACAGCTCCACACTTGCCATCCCATGAGATGTATGGAATCAGATGTGTGAACCAATCCTTAGACCTAGCAGTTTTAAAAACATCCAGTTTTCAGACCAAATAGCGCTTCCTGAAATGGATGAATTAAACAAGGTCCACCCCCACAACAGTATTTTGGGGAAAGTACACCTTCCTCAAATTATTTACAAGCTTTATTGATCTTGCACTGACATACTTATTTGCACACTGAAAGAGAAGAAGGAAGGAAGGGAGGGAGGAAGAGAGAGAGGAAGGGAGGAAGGAAGAGGGTAAAGAAGGGACGAATAAAGGAAGGAGCGAGCCTGGGGCTCAGCGAGGGTCCTTGTTAGTTATGATTTTCTCTTGACCTCCCAGTTGCTTTCCCCTAGAATCAATGCTGCATGTTGGCAACTTGCTCAAGCCCCCTCTCGCTGCCCCCCAACGTGGAGTACACGATCGCAGGCGGATCGAACAATCAGAGTGGAGAATGGCGGACCGGCTTTTGACGTTTGGAAACTGCTGGCGGATATTCCATCCGCACTATTAGAACTCCGCGACTTGAACTTTCAAAGCTTCGCGCCGCCGTCGCCTCTCCCGCGGCGTTCGCTTAACCTTCCTCCCTTCCGAACCCCGCTCTCGCCGCTTCAGCGTCGCCAACGCTCCGCTCTCAGATTGTGGGCTAGCCAGAGGAACCGAAGACGGAACGGTGGGTGTGGTGGGACCGGGGAAGAGAAAGAAGCCGGCGACTAAAGTTTGAGGAGCCCGGCGCTCGCTTGCCATCAGCCCGCCCATCCCCGCGCACGGGAACGGAGAGGGCCGGCGAAGCGACGGCCGCGGCGTCTGCGAGTCTGCAGCGCCGCGACCGGTTGGAAGGGATCCCGGCCGTCAACCAGCCTTTCCAGTCGGGACCCTGAGATGCGCTCTCGCTTCCAGGCTGCCCCAAAGCTTGCTGTTGCCATTGGCTGAGGGTACCCAGCGTCTCCTGCTGCTGCTGCTGCTGCCAGACCGGCTCAAGCCTACACTGACGCCGTTCCCCCCTTCTCCCCCTCCCCGGATCCGTGTGCGTTTCTCTCTTTCCTTTCTCTCTCTCGCTCCAGCCCACCTTCTTTCCCTCTCCCCCAAGCGGTACCGCCGCAAGCAGCTGAAATGGACTGGAAAAAGGCCAGTGGTGGCAGATCGAGCTTTTAGATTATCCGTTTCCCGTTTGGTACTTAGCTGCCTCTAATCTGTTTTTATTTGCCAGAACTCCTAGTTTTGGCGGGAGAGGAGGGGAGAAAAGGAGGGGAAGCGGGCTAGAAGAAGGGTGGGTGGGTGGATGGGTGGGAAGGCTACCGCTGTCGCCGTTTCTCTCCATGATAATATGTTTATATGATTAGCTGAGCCCAGGGGTGGGAAGAAGAGAGAGAGAGAGAGAGAGAGAGAGAGAGAGAGAGAGGGAGAGAGGGGGTGGAGATTGGAAGAGGTGGAGGCTGGAGGTGGCTCCAGTTCAGAGCCAGTGGAGAGTCTGTGTCAGGACTTCGCAATCCCCAGTCACACACGGAGAGGTGCACAAACGAAAAGGAGCCGGCGGTACTATTCATTGGGTTCCCCCCTCCACCCTTTCCATTCCTTGCCTCCTTTTGGGCGATTTCATGCCCCGGCTCTTCTCTCCCCGTGGTTCTAAGCGCGGCCAGTTGGGCTCTTGATCGCTGTTGTTCACGGGGCAAGGCAGGAGCAGAGCATCTGTGGAAGACGCGAAGCTCGAGGAAGGGCTGGAACTGGATCCTGCCAGAGGCCAGAATGTCACCAAGGGTGATGCAAAGAAGATGGAAGAAAAGGACGGAGAAAGAGAGGCTGCCTTTTTAGAAGAAGATATTTGATTTTTTTTTTTCTTTTCAATGCCTGGGTCTCTCTGCGCATTGCAATCGCACCCCCTCCTTCTCGGCTTCGCCTCCTCCCTGAAGAAAAACCGAAGATCGAATTGATTCTTCTGTGGGCACCGTGGTTTTTCTTTTCTTTTTTTAAAACAATCGTTCCAGTTGCTTAGAGAAAAGAGAAATATAGGACTCCAGGGCTGGTCATATCCAGTGGTTTATTTTTGTTTGTTTGTTTGTTTTTGCACCTAGCTCTCTTTTGTTGTGGTGCTTTTAGAGTACCGGAAGAATTGTTTCGATTGTCCTTTCTGCCTTGTGCCGTTTCTTTCCCCCTCTCCCCAATAATTTGCCTTCCTCCCTCTTTTTTGGGGAGGGGAGGGAGAGAAAGAGCAGCGCGCGTTGGGAACTGCGGGGGGAAAATGTTGACTTGACCCCTCCAAAAGCCCCTCGGCTGGCTGGGTTTGCTTGGAGAAAGGGAGAAGGAGGACGAGGAAGAAGAGAAGCCGCCTTTTGTACGTTTTGTCCCAGCTCAGCGAGCTGCAAAGCCAGTTGTTTTCCCGGCTTTCCGCACTTCTACACCAGCTCAGCTCTTTTGCCTGACCGGCGATTCTTCTGCTCGATCTGGCTTTCTTCTTCTGCCGCTTCCCAGGCCCAACCCTCGTGATCATAAAGGGACTCATCCTGCACCTCCTTTCTGGGGCACCCAGATGCGAGAGAAACCCTGGCCCGCAATTGGCTGCAAATCCAAAGGTAAGCGCGGTTGGGGAGAAAATGAGCTTTTTTTCTGTACTTACAGTACCTGTTTGCCTACTTGGGTTGCTCCTGGTTTGCGAGCCATTTGCACGCGAGGGGGCGGCTTCGTGGGAGAAAGGGGTGCGCGTTCCTAGTCCTTTGTTTTCCCTGAGGGAAGGGAACCCCGCCAATACACCCGTGGGATGCCAGGAACTCTTTTCTGTCCCACTCTTTTCTTATTCGCATTCGTTCAAACATTTCTATTTTACCTTTAAGAAAAATCAATGCACTACATAAATCAGTATTATTTATGACGAAGGGGAGGGAGAGGCAAAGAAGTGAGTATTGAACCTGAGGCCCTTGTAGGTAGGGGAGTGGAGGACGATTGTGATGGCCACTTCTTCCAATATCTTCTGGTTTCCTTCTTCTGGCAAAGAAATGAGTTAATGTCAGTGGGACTTCCCAAGAGGCATGAAACAAGGGACAGGGAAAGAAGGGTGACCTGATAATGCAATTAGTTGGAAACCAAGGCAAGTAAGTAGAAGTGGCATTCCTTAGGATGGGATCTTGGAAAAAAGACTTAAGATGCTACAGATGGGGCAGCTAGATCAGATTCAAGCCAAGGGAACTGTCCTGGCAGAAGAATGCATTGACACCCCTTAGCAACGAAGCTCTTGTTCAGAGGAGGTTAGGTTAGGTTTAGGTTTTGGAAGAACACCTTCACGTGGGAGTGATTGTTCCCCTTGTTTTATCTGTTCTTGTGGGTGGCTGGCATCAGACCCTGGATTGGTTGGGTGGATTAAAGGAGAGGGATCTGACTGACTTGCTAAACTTTGCCCAACCCTGACAAACCCACTTGATCTGGCAGCATTTATCATCAATTTAGATGGAATTTTATTTTATTTTTTCTCTTTTAAAAAAAGCTGCTACATAACTGTCAGCTTGTTAGAGCTATTTTTAAGGTCCTGTGATAGTTCCCTGTAAGGAGATATGAGATTTTTCCAGTAATTTTAAACAACTTCACTTGCAAAGGAGCCTGTCAAAGTGAGTGGGGTCTAATACTGAACAAGGAATGTATTGGGGGGGGGGGTTTACAGATCTTTCCAGGCATCCTCTTCTAACTGTTTTAAGTTGGCAGTTCTTATTTCACCCTGGAAAAAAGATTGGTGTTTGTGTGAGTGTGAGGAAGTTCCTTGGGTAACCTTTCTTGCTTCAGAGATGGAAGGAAAAGCTTCAAAAGCAGCCTTACAAGTTCTATAGTAACAGCAAGAGCCATCTGGATCCTGTTACTGTAAGAGATTTTTCTCCTCTCTGTTTTTGGTTTGCTCCAACATTCTTTAGTGGAAGCACAGATTCTCCGACTGGGAGATTCTTTTTGAAGAAACTGCCTGGCAGTTGATTTCATTAATCTGGCTGCATGAATGCCTAAGCAGGCCCTGCCAGCTCTTGTTTTCAGTTTTACATTGAAAGGGAAAAGTTGCACTCCTTGAGTAAAAAGATCCACTTGTTGCACACACATTTTCACCTATCACACAAGGAAGCAGAAGGGATCTAACAGTCTTTGCCTGTCTCCTAAAAAGGCTTCCACTTAGCAATAAATAACAGTTCTTTCCCCGTTGTGGCCTAAAGACTGATTTCCTCTTTGCTTGTAGAAAGAAGTCGAGGGCCACCTGGAGACAATGCAAAGAAAGTGTGTGTGTCTGTGTGGCGTGCTGGAGATGTCTGAAAGGATGTTTGCTTTTGCTTTTCTTTTTAGCACTAGAATATCAAAAATAAACCACAATGAATTTTAGGGGAAGGTGATACTGGATATTGGGGGGGGGGAAACCCCTACCTTTTCAGAGGCTTCAGGTACGGGAAAATTTCTTGCTTGCTCATATGTTGGAGATAATAATAGCTTCTGATAATATTAGTGATGGTTATTAGATGCACACATAATTGGTATGGCAGAAAAGAAAGGTAGCTTATTGGGGCTTCAGGTGTGTTTTTCTTTTCTTTCAGAAAATATTGTCCTTGTTAGAAAGAATCCTGCAGAACAAATGCTCTGTTGTTTGGTTTCTTCAGATACTCAGATTCCCTCCCTTTTGTTACTTGCTACTAAAAGAGGTGCCATTTCACATCATTCTGCACAAATTGTTTGAATTAATGCAAGTGTGAATTCTTACCCTTTGAAGGAGCCCATTAGCATATCAAAGGTTTCTTAGCTTTCAGTTCAATTGAGAAAACTTCAGTCTGTCTTCCATTTGCTTCCAAAGCAGAGGCCCAAAGGGCAGTGAGGAATTGAAAAGGGGTAAAAGGGGGAGGTAGAATTGGGTTATATTTCTGAACTTATACTGTTTTGTAATTATGCCAAGGAAGGACATAGTCTGTATGCTGCTGGCCCTTGTAAGCACCAAACAATTATATTCCATTAATTAATGGTTTATACTAAGAAAAAGAGTGACCTTTTTCATGGCAGCCACTGTTGCATAGCTTTTGGTATCTGCTAGTTATTTTGTTAGTGGGATTTGTGAGGCCTTTTCTTTCTGGCTCATCCTTTGGATAAGGTCTACATATCAGTGCATTGGGGGGGGGGGCTCAATGGGAAAACTTCTAATTACCTAAAAGGGTACACATCCACACAAATCAATCTATGAAATAAAAGACCATTCTGTTCATAGCCTTTGAAAAAACGAGCACACATTTCTTTCAATACATCTACTAGGAAATGCATTGTTTTTCCATAGAGTGGATACAGAATGTTATTTTCTAAACTATGTCTTGGGTAAATTTATTAACTAATTTTCCAAGATAATAAAAATACTTACCTGCTTTTTTCATCAATGACAATGAAGATAACCAATATATGGGTATGTGCTTTTTTTGGTTTATTTTGTTTCTGTTGTTACTGGCATTCTCAAAAATTGTGAAAGTAGTGTAATCAATATTGTTCAATTAGTTATAGCAAGACTGGCTGTTTCATCTGCTTACAGAATATTTGCAAATTATATTTTAAGATGCTGTTGCATATGTACCCTTTTATTCACTTGTTGTAGTACTGATTATCCTGTTAGTAAAAGAGATAGCTCATTTTACTCTTTCCCTGTTAGTAAAAGAGATAGCTCATTTTACTCTTTCATTATATTTAAAAATCAATATTCACAATCTTGCGGACATGGAGAGGAGCAGAATGCAATGCGGTACTTCGATAGATCATTCATAGGAAATCAGAATTTAGGAGATATCATATTAGGCTTCACAAAAATAACTTTCCTGTCATCTCTAAGTTTTCTCACATTTTTTTTGTTTCTCCAGTTTATCAAGTCTATACAGAGGTCATTTGATATGACTTCTGATGCTCAGTTTTAAATGAAAATGTTTTATAATAAGACAGTTCTGATATTCAGAATTGTTTGTTCATAAACAAAGAGGGTTACCTAGAAGTAAAATGGGAACAAAATGTAGTTAATATGTTTGGGGATTTCTGCTATTTTGAAATAGTCAAAATAGTTCATTATTGTATAGGGTCTTTTAGGATAATGTGAAATTATATAAGGATAGTTTCTTAAAGTTGCCTTTTGGCCTGAATCAGTACCTTTTTTTGGGGGGGGGGAATATATTGAGGCAATTTTCATTAGGACGCTTAAATTGCTTTTAACTTTTCTGCTTTGGATACAGAGTGCTATGGAGGAAATAAGATTATCCTGTAGAGCTATTAGAGATAATCTACAATTATCTTGTTATCTTGGCACATTGGATTTTATTTTGATATTTTACAAATTTCAAATGCTGGAGAATGTTACAGAATGAAAACTTTCAGCATTTTGTAGACCAAGATTAGGCCTCTTATAAATTAATGTGCCACAACAGTGTTTAAGCTGCCATTTTTAATCATAGTGGGTTATGTTGTGTTGCAATATAAATTGTACATAGATTTTAGGTTGCTCTGGAGGTTAACAGATGGAGAAACCAACTTATTGTATCAGCATGGAATAGAACAAACTAATTATTTAAGGTTTTGATTTTAGAGATCCACTAAACATTCATTCTCCCTGTTTCTCTCTCTCATGCATGCATACATATTTAGCTTCTATATTCATTAACAGAACATCAAAGCAAGCCCATTTTTTGAACAGCAGTCTTGCAAGTTGTATTTCAAGTCTTAATTTAAGACAAAAAGGAGAGCTTCTGTGTGTTTTCTTCCTTAAAATAAACAGAGTAAAGTATTTTTAAAAAGAAAATCTGCCTAGCAGTTATTCCATAATTTGTACTTCAGAATATGGCTTCATGCTTCCTATGTCAACAATGAGAAATACTAAAAAGAGGGTACCTAAGATGTACTAAGAAAAGTATGTTGAAATAATAGTAAAAGTTACATTAAAAAAACCCTGACATTTAAACTAATTTTCAATCATATCAATATCTGGCCCTTAGTCTGCCTTACTTATTGTATTTTTAATTGACAAAAATGCATATTCCAAAAAGAAATATGTAATTTATAGTATTTTGCACCTGCTTGGAAAAAGAGTGAATTCACATACCATTTGGGAACCTAATGACAAAAACATATATATATATATAAATACTACATTTAAAAAGTTAAGAAAAATATGAATTGATATTTAAAATAACAAGCTTTCAATTTCCATAATGTGGATTCCCTAATGTGTGTCTCAAATATAATTGAACTTACTGTCATTTTGAGATATGTTCCCTTTAATGTCTTCTTTTTTAAATGAGCTGTTTCACAGTACATATTACACCTAATCTCCGGATTTTAGGCTTATTTGGCATTAGTAATTTAAAATAAGAAGTTTTAGAACCCATTATTATTCTATCAGATGACGGCTAGGAAAGAATAATCAGGTGTAACTGGTACAGGCTTATAATTTATAATCCATGCACAGAAGAAGAGTTATGGGATAGCAAATATCATGTCGCTCATAATAGAATTACAGTAATAAAGTTACCATTGGCTCTAATAGTTATATATGACGACTATACAACTGTTGTCTGAGTATTTAATAGAGCTAATAAGGCATATATGAAGGGGAAAAAGCCAGTACAGATAATTTGATAATACATTTAAAAAACAAACACACCCTAAAGTTAAAAGACATAAAATATTCTGGATGCAAGGAGTCATTGATGTTTAATAATTCTGCATGAAGTACTTAATTCACTCAGTTCTTTATACAGCTAGATATTAGCTGAATTTCTGGGGAAATACATTTTTTAAAAGATATGTCAAATATGATACCCTTGTATAAATTTAGTGAAATAGAGTGCATTATTTCTTACTGCTTGCTTCATTATTTCTGATGAAAATGACTTGTGAAGTGCATTTGTATGTATAAGCATTTTTATTGACATAGACATGACAGTTCTTTAATTGGAATTGAAATCTGCATTGTAACTTGACACATTTAAGGTCAATTTTAGGAAAAAATGTTCTCTATCAGGTTTTGAATTACACTGCAAGAAAGATTATGGACCATTATCACAAATGGTACATTTTATAAGTTAAAGAAATAGTATATAATTAGCATGTGGCATTATTTTCCCTCCCATGTGGCATTTGTAACAGTGCATTCTTCAATTATGTGGAAGTCTGCTGTCTTCTCCACCCACACCATACACACACACATACACCCGAAGAAGTAATAATCAAAAACATAACAGTAGACTATAGTAAATACAGAAGTAACACCTGCAGGGAAGTGTAGTCAGAATAGCAACAGAATCACTATTGATTGTTTTAGTAGCAGAAACTAGTTTAAATGCAACTTGGTTTAATTACACAGAATGAAGTTTTATGAAGTAATATGCTTCATCCTTGCAGAAGATTTTATATGTTGTGTGCTGCTAAGTAAAATCCCATCACGGTTGTATAATTTTGTTCAATTATGAAAGCAACTAAGAAGGAAAAAAAATCAATTTACACTGAAAAACCACAGAAATGAGATTACCTTGTTAAGCAGGAACTTGCCCACAGTGTCTAAATTGCTTAGGATGATCAAAATGGAGTATTTAATGCGCTAAGAAGCATATACACTAGTCTGCACATTCAACCATAGCTATTTCCCTTGTCTATAAAGAGTCTAGTAGATGTCAATTTATAGCTTTAATTTTACTTGCAACAATATTTTTCACATCGTACATACTTATCTGACTGAGACGTGGTCGCTAAGTTCAGTTTGGTGCTTGTATTCATTCATTGATGCAGATATGAATATCAGTATAGTATTGAACTTGTTTTTTGAAAAGGATAGATGGCAATCATCAATTTTTTTCAAGTGAAAATAAAGGCTAAAGATAAATTGTACTTAGCAGAGTGTTCTTAATAATATACACATTTATGCCATCAGTGTGGGAAAACACTGTTTATTACTCCAGAAACTATTGTTCAGCTTTTGTAAAATATATATTTAAATGTGCGATAGTGTTTTTAGTGGTGTCAAACAGAAACATTTTGTCTGTTGATTATATGTTTTGTATTTCAGTAGCCTGAAAATATTGGCTCTGTAGAGGAAGTTGGAATGTCTAGGTCTTGCTTTCTCATGGAGACATTTCTTACCTGCCTTCGCTTCCTAAAGCACATAGACTTCCGCTTCAATGAATCTCTAGGACTGCCTTAGCTAAAAAGGAAAGGCAACATAACAATGTTATTCATGGGAGCCCTTTGTGAATCACAAAGTTATCTCACTCGAATTCCTGAATAAAATAGCTGAAAAGGGAAGACAAATACCAACTGAATAAAGATGTTAAACCAGATTTTTGCCTCAGGTTAAAATTGAGGTATGCTCTAGTCCAGAGGTAATGTCTCCCTCTACAGAGCACAAAAATAATGAATGAATGACAGTAGAACAGCATATCTTGAGAAAAAATGAGGGATCTTTGAATGATGGTGTCTTAAATATTAAAATATTTTAAGGAATTTAAGTGATTGATTATAAAATAAGTTTCTTTTACGCTGATTTGTTCTTCAGTTGAAGGGAGATGAATAAAGAGGACACAATTGAAATGATTCTGTGTGAAGCAGTTGCAGGAATGAAGCAGGCATTCACTGTTTTAGTATTTAAAACAAAGGCAAGAATTTGACATCCACTGCAACTCTTGCAAGAAAGATCCTTCCTTCCTTCCTTCCTTCCTTCCTTCCTTCCTTCCTTCCTTCCTTCCTTCCTTCCTTCCTTCCTTCCTTCCTTCCTTCCTTCCTTCCTACCTAAAATGTGTTGCAAGAGGTGTCTCTTTGTTTTCTCTTAAGTGAAGGAGCAATTAACTTTTAAATAGATTTGTGCCACTAAATATGATCCACGTTTTATAAACTTTTCTACTTCAATTGTTCAACATTATATTGTGCTTTCCAATTTTTACAGGAAGCACAGAAAATGAATTGTACGCAAATCAAAGACTGATCAAAATCTGGTATTTTAGATATTGCACTGTGTAATTCATCTGTTTCGCCAACAATTTGCACAAAAGATAATTCAAATAAAGTATGAATTAGGGCTAACTCAGATATATTGAAATAAATTATCATTAGCTTAGAAGGTTTGTGGCTAAAGCATCCTTTTAATTTTTACATCATTTTTGCAAATTTTGCAGTTAGATATTAATTATTTCATCCTTTTTTAAAACAGGAAACCTTAAGCTGAGTTTGCACTAAATGCCTACTATTAAGAAAATACTCCCTATCTCTGTTGCCACCTTCAGCTTCTTATGATATTGTGAAGATTGGTAAATGTTTCCATTTGTTTTCTGAATACTCTAGCTTTCTTAAAACAGGGAAAACCATGTCATAGAAATAATTACTATAAGATCAAGGTTTGTTTGTGGATGTGCTAATTTTCAGTGAATAAATACTAATTTTAAACGAAACATACTACATCTTGCTCTAGGATCAATTAACAGATATACACAGTGCTTTTTTTCTAAAAAAAAAAAAAGGTGCACGTCATACAACCCGCATTGCCTACCCTACAAGGTTCCATCCAAAAAAGGTGCCGGAACTCCGTTCTGGGCGTTCTATGAGGAAAAAAAACCCCTGGATATACAATATATAAAAACAGACATGACATAACACATTTATTAAAATTACACCAGTTTGATTCATGATTTGTGAAAATTTAGTTTATAAGATTTGACTTCTATAAACATTTCAAGAATACTTATTGAAACTTTTCAGCATGTTGCCATCTCCTGTATTTTAAAATCTTTACCATTCGGTTGGTTTCTTTGATGCAAATTCAGTCTTGCATCCAACCTATCTTGGCACAGCAGTTTGTGTCTGCTATATTTTTGTATGAATCGTGACTGCCTTTTGATTATATTATTTTGTTCAGTTGACAGAGTACTTAAAGTTCTTTTACTACTAAAATTGTTCTTTGCTGTTGAGTGAAGGAATGACTGCCTTATTTTGGATAGTTTGATTTCTCCTTGTTGGGTGATATTGTTGGTAATTAAATTGAGGTGAAGTTTAGAATTGATTTTGGAGCAGTGTTTTCTATAACTTAGAGTAGGTAGTCATTTACAGTCCCTCAGAAGAGGGAAATAACTCTTAGTTTAGACCACTAATAATCATAATTCAGCCCATAGTTACATGGTAGACTAGTGGTTTTGAGCCTAAAATTACAAGTAGGATCTGCAATGAAATGTTGTGGTATGAAGTGCCAAGTGTTCAGGAATTGAGCCATTATCCCCCTATCATTGATTTTCCATTTTACGTTTGAATTACTTTCTAGACACTGAACACTCTTAGTCTTCCTGAGCTGTTTTTAGATCAGTTGCTCTCTTTTACCGCCCCCACCTTAAGGATTTTAATCGAAAGAATTTTGTGCATTACTGCAAATCTCAAAGAGTTTTCTCAAGTCTGCTATTGTTCTGTTGTGTAGTTGCCTGTATTATTTTGCTTAGATAAGCAGTGGCTCTCATAACTGAAAATGTAGAGGGAATGATATGTCTACTGGCATGCCAAGAATTTCTGACACCCACTCCCACCCACCCCTCTTGAGTGATTCCACCAAATTTGTTTGTATAAGAATATGCATAACATACACACACACAAACAAACAGAAAGCAATGTTCAGGTTCTGCTGTTTTTCCATTTAAAGTGTTGTTGGGTGGCAAGTTTTTTGGCAAGCTCTTCAGTCAGATTTCATGATAGAACATGATTGTTGATATGACTCAGCCATTATCTTTGCCATTTTTGACATGTCATAGCTTGATGCTGTGTTTCCCCCCACCCCCCCAAAAAAGCTTTTTGTCAGGGTTTTTAAAGGAAGAATTTTGTTGGCTGACTGCAAATCATGATATAGCTAGATAAATAAAATTGGTTCCCCAAAGACATACTTTCCCTAAGAGTTTTGTTTCATGCCCTTTCAGTGGCACGGACAGCTCAGCAACAACTGTGATTGCATTTTAATGCTGATGAAATATTCTTCACTGACTGACAAGACCTGCTTGTGTTGAGTATCGGGTGTGCATATCTGTACTAGATAAATTCTCATTGCACTAGTATACGTTGAAGAAGAAATTTCTCTGATATATTCAAGTTAGTTTTTCTCACCTGCAGAAAAGCAATGTTGCTGATGGACAAAATAAAAACATTAGGAAAGAAAGACAGAATTTCCAGAGTTAATGTTTCATTTCTCTTTTGACTTATATTTACTGTGCGTGAGAGACTAATTTTCCCATACAGCTATTAAGGTTTTCAAAAATGCTACCTGGTTCATTTGTTTTTGAAATGGCTGTTCTATACCCCTTTCCTTGTTACTATACTTTTCTTTCTTTCCTGATCTATGTGTTGGATTATTAAACTTACACTATGATTTTGATTCAGCGTTCTGACTTATGTGATTGCAGTCCCAACATATTTGGTTGTGACTAACTAAATTTTGGCAACGCTACATAGAAACATATCAGTTTGAAGTAGTCAAAAAAGAATCTGTACATGACAAAAAATAACAAATAACCAAAATGACAACTAGAGATGTTCCTTTATATATATGCTTAAATCTAAAATAAAATATTTTATTTTTATTTTATTTATAATTTAACCCTTAAAGCCCTTATTAATTTGTTTGAATAATTTTTAAACTATCTTTCCTTACCATATTCTTTATATAAAATATAAATTTCTTTTTTTCTCTCAGGTCTGTGTTATTTTATTTAAACTTGATTGTAACTTTTATTTTTCTCCCCTTTGGTAAAATTGTCTGCATTACGAACCATATTAAAGTTTGGTCCTTATTCCTGTAATTTACATGCAGAACCTGACTGCTAAGATTGAAATTTTATAAATTAAAAAGTGAATTTTAAATGGAAGCTTCTAGTAATTTATATGCCAAACAGCTTGAGGGTCTAAAGTCTAAATAAAAATACTAAATAAAGTCTAAATAAATACTAAATAAAAAATCTGGTCTGTTTGTGTAAGAATACACGATTTATTTCATGGAAAGCCTCATTGAATTCAATAGAAATACATAGAATTGTATTGAGAGATAAGAGCTGACTCTTTTAGAAAGACAGTGAAATACAATATTCTTCCATCTGAAAAACTGATACTATACTTTTCTGGTAAAAATATGGTTTCTTTGAGAATTCATACAGTGGTGTGGATTGGATAGTTCAAATTTGGCTTTTCTAGCACTTTTTTCACAGTATAATTGAATGTTATTGAAATTATACTGATCATTAGATAGAACAATACTTTTATAACCTGTGCATCAAATCAAATGAAACTATTTTTCCCCTGTGGAAAAGAATAGAACTCTTTCATTTGCAAGAGAAAAAAAAATAGTTTATGAGAACAAGTAGCTTTCCCCCTAAATACTGTTCTCATTTCAGATTATGTGCTTGTTTTTCTTAAAATGTGCACTCTGGTATTCAGTGTAATTGATGCTAAACTTTGAGCCAGTGAGTTAATCCCAAATGGAATCAGTTTTGGTTTAGGTGACAGAGGGACATTAAACAGAGCCCTAGTGCTGGGTTTGTTTATTTTGGATAAGAAGATGATTTAGCCTGGAAGTGATGACTTGTTTTGGGTGGTCCCTCCACTTCAGGATGGTCCGGTGTTGGTTTATTTTTACCCATAAAAGACTTTTTGAAGCTTTAGAAAAGAGACTTTTGCATCTTGTGTGCAGAAGCTGAAGCGGCTTAGCTGCTTTGAACTGTATAGAGTCACCTAGGGAACAATAAAATCAGGAACTACTGACCTCAGGTAATGCTTCTGAAAATGAGATAGTTTTCAGAATTTTCTAAAATATTGTCAATTTGTTTGACTTCTGGTAAACTTTGCATTTCCTACATGGTTTTTTCCTTTTCCTTTTTTTTTCTTTTTGCCAACTCTTCACATTACCTGCAGAGGGAGCTTGTATATATGATAATCTAAATAATCATTGTATTTCAGGAATAAAACATTTCCCTCTCCCTAGCATAAATGTAGTTTCTGTTTGTTCATAGCATTCCTTGTTAGATTACACAGATTATAAATGTTTATGTGGGGAAACATGCTAGAGAGTGGTATACTATATTTTTATAGGCATATCTTTGATGGTGGACAGTGTCTTGCTACATATAATCTTAAAAAGATTAGCACATTACCTCTAACTCAGGGGCAAAGGCTGCTCTCTCAGGTGTTGTAAGTTGCTTTAAATGGAATTGTATTAACTCTTTACTTGTATTACAATAAGTGACAATCATTGTAAATAATATTTGGAAAACAATTATGAGTCAGGGTAATATTGTTAAAGGATTTTTTTTCTCTTCATTAAAACACATGATTTTTATTACCTTAATTTAACGTTATATTTTTGAATTTTGTAAATTCAGTATTCTTTCTCACTAGATTTATTGCATACAAATGCAATGTGAACGCTTAATATTTCATTTTTAATTAAAATTTAACTGACAAATTAATGTAAACCATAATTAAACATGACATCCAATTGCTAAACATTTAAAAAACAGCAGCAAACCTTTTATTGTTTTAATAAATACAGAAATTAATGGAAAAGTAAAAATATTGAATTATGACTAATAAGCATATTTCTATAAATATTGACTTTTCCATCTGATATAACAAACTAAATCAATAAAATATTCCTCTTTTATTAATTAATACCACTGTTTTAAAATAAAGAAATGGATTGTTGTACTTGCTAGACTTAGAACAGGGTTCAAATACCAAAGCAAGTTTTAGATGATAAGTCCATAAAATCTTTCATGAAATAGAAGAAATATTAGTAAGATAAATAAATATGACTACTTATTTTACTTGCTACGCAAGAAGGAAAATAGCAAAGGCGTTTGAAATAAGTATCATTTAGGTTGAAAAATAGTGACTATTTTTCCTTTTAAAATAGTTCATAAAGACTGTCTACTATTCAGTATGATGTTGATGCAAAGTTGTATGGGTAGCTTCAAAACAGAAATATCATTCAGTATAGTATCCTTTCATTCAGTAGTATCCTTTCTTGAAACAATCCTTCCAGAAAATTGGTTTGATAGTTGTTTTTTTCTATAGTTTTATTAAAGCGTGCGAAACTGTAAAATGTTCAGGAGAATGCAGTATAGTATAATTGTATTTTGGATTATAATTTATTTAAAAAGAACAAGAATTTATGATAAGAAAATTACACTTAATAACTTAATAATCAATATTTTAATATTCATTATTTGAATTCACTAATCTTTGCTAATAAAAAAATCAGCTTGTTATTATAACATCAAATGACCATTTTAAGTGGAGAAACTGCATATTTGCAATAGGTCATTCTCTAATAAAGAGATTTACAGTATTATATAAGGACTATTGTATAGGAATTACCCTTCCAGAGCATGTTTATGTATTATCATAGCAATATGGTATCACATTTGCATGGAACATGTTCTTAAGAGGGTAAGAATATTAGCTACAGCAATTACATTCCAATAGGATTATGATAGTAAGATTTATTAAAGACACAGAAATACTAATAGTACTCTAAGTTTGATCCATCCTTTATTAAGCAAATAAATCTAATATTCTTTATCCTGCATAGAAACTTTGTTCTTTTGCATTTATGTCTACAGCAGGACTTTTTTCAAAAGTTTCATGGAACTGTAGGGTCCACAAGAACCTAATGGGATTTTTGTGAAAGAAAAGGAACAAAAAAAAATGTAATCAGGAGTATCAATAGCAATTTCTCTGTGGTACCACAGAAAAGACCTTGTTCTTAAGATTTTATTTTATTTTTTTGGTTAAACGCTGCCATTTGCAGTTTGGGGACAGTTCTCACAGCTTAAAACCCTTTGAAACTCCTGGTTAAGTAGTTGTAAGTCAAACAAAAAATGTGACATAAACTAACATTTCAGTATATTTTCCCCCAACTTTAGTAAATGGAAGATGTTATCTTAAGTAGATTGCTTAAGAGCTGTGTAATCCCAATATTGTGGTAGGAAAAATAGAAAAAAAATCATCTTTATTTGTCTTGCTTTTTTTGGTGTGTGTGTGTGTGAGAGAGAGAGAGAGAGAGAGAGAGAAATGTTTTTCAAATTGCTGCAAAGACAAAGAAGAATATACTGAATAGTAAGATTTTGATACTGTACATGTTTATGAGACCTAATTTAGTGTAGTGGTTAAGGCATTGGACTAGATAGAAACTAAGGGACTGACTGTAAGTTTTGGTCACACCGTAGGCACAAAGCCAATTGGGTGACCTTGGAGCCATTCACTTTCTCTCAGCCCTAGGAAGGAAGCAATGATAAACTACTTCTGAAAATCTTTGCTAAGACAATTCCAAGGACTTGTCCAGGCAGTCTCTGAGAATCAGACACAATTGAATGGAATACTACTGCTGCTGCTGCTACCAGTACTACTACTACTACTATATGTAGCTTCTTCTCCTTAAATGTAAAATAACAACACTAATGAAAACATTCACAATCAGTACAAAAAATTTGACAAAAGACTTGGTTCCAAATTGAATTTTTGCTATAGGTCTCTTTCTTTTCTCTTATATCCTATTGCTATCTTTTTGATACATATAGACAATTTGAAATGTTATTTTTGAGGCCTTAGCTGGAATGAAGGATGGGCTGAATTTTGGTAGTTGCTTGTTTGTGCTAAAGCAGCAAGCAAGTTTGGAGAACGCTTAGTTTGCAGATGTATTTTGTTCTAATACTAATACTAATACTATATATATATAAATATATATATATATATATATATATATATATATATATATATATATATATATGTTTTCTGAGGTTTTCGTGGGTGTTTGTATGTAGGTCTTTGGTTATTCGGGTTTTCTCCTGCATAAAATTGGAAGTGTCTTGGCGATGTTTCGACCATTCGTCATCTTCAGGCTGGTGTTTTCGGCTACGATCACACATTGCTCCTAGAAGCATGAAGCCAAAAACACCTGCCTGAAGATGACGAATGGGACTCCATCGAAACCATCGAAACGTCGCCAAGACACTTCCAATTTTACACGGGAAAAAACCCAAATAACCAAAGACATATCATAAAGACCATGTGCCTATCATCTGTTTGAGCACATCGGCTTCTGCACAGGCTGTTCCATTGACAGTTTACCAAATCAAGATGAACTCAATAATTTCAACTTGATTTGACAAGACCGTATGTTGATAGACTTTTATGTATTTGTAGATAGCTGAATATCTCGATTATTAAAATAATTTCTGAGTAATTAATAATAATTACGTAGCTATTTATGACCTCTTGGTAGCAAATACAATATGCATCAGGTACGAGACCATATAAGATAAATGTTAGGTTCAAAGAATTCTGTTTATGCTATCTGCAGTAACAGGTAGGCTTCTCCAAATTATATGTAAAAGATGCTTTACTTCCGAGTGAAGGGCTCCTCTGGATTGCTATGAAATTGAATTGGCCACAGCTGTTTGGTATAGCTGCTTTGAAGTTCTGAAGCATAAATCAGGTGTCTCAATGACTCCAGAGGGGAGGATCACTCACATGCAAAATGCCTTATTCAGTGATTTGCAAAGACCTATTAATGGCTTCATATAAAGCCACTTTGTTCATTCTAGTATAAAAAAAACCCCTAATATTACTTTCCATATTTTGTTTCTACAGTAATACCTTTGGTATACAATGGCTTGTTGCTCAAATCTGCGTGGGTTCTTTTCTTCCGATCCCTTTCTTCTTAGGCAATGGGTTAACTTGCAGTGACACTTCATTCATTAGAATATGTAGGTAGGTGCACAACATAATTCAGTAAATCCACTGACCCAGTTTCTGCTGTCTCTGCTTGGGTATTCCCTGCTCTGTACTTCTGCTGTGTGGTGGCAGGAGAGAGTACTCTAGAAGCCTCTCCTTCTAGATTTGACCTTGTTTTCTCCAAATTGGGAGGAATTCCCTTAAACAGTAGCTTCTTAAAATAAGCAAGATCAAATTAAAGGGTGGTTTTTTGTTTTATTAAAATATATACTTTAGTTATATATTGATCAGAAGATGTCTTCTTTTCAGTTTTTTTTTAATTTTAAAGATTGGTCTGATATAACAAATTAAGAAATAAGTTTAAAATATGAAGATATACATGCAGACATTTCTTCAGTAAAAAATATTAAACCCCTCCGCTCAAAATATGAATACAGTAGAGGGACAGAAATAAAAGTATGTAGATGGATTTTATAAATACTTACGCCCGGCTTTAACATAAAATTGTAGCAACTTGGGGTATACAGAAAAGAAGATATCCTTTCAGTTTTCCTCAATAAAATATGGGCCAGAGAATGTTTCTTAAAGTGTAGTCCTAATATTCCTGGGACCTCTCAGAGATCCGCGAAATCAAAATTATTTGCCAACCTATGTTGAAAAATAATACAATATTAAAATCCTCTCAAACAATAGTGTGAAGCGGTAGCGGTAACAAATGCGTCAATCTTAATTTTTAATACAGCCGATAGTAGTAAATATAACCCATACAAACAAAAGCTCTTTTGCGCTCTTCCATAATTTTTAAAAGTGGTCCTTGGTGAAAAAAAAAGTTTAAGTAACATTGGCCGAGAGGTTTATAGGATTCAATTAATGAAAGAGAAATGTTTGCCACCTTGAGTTATATATATAAAATAATAAAGGCGGGATTAAATATATCTAAAAAAAGAAGAGGCCTTGTGCATGGCATTGAAGGAAAAGAATTGATGCCAGACAGGAGCATCAGGAGAAGCCCTCTCTCGCTAATATATTTTCTTTTTTACAATTAATCCCAAATGAAAGCCTAAATTTAAATCTGGCGCAAGCTGTAATCCATTCAGACCTTTATATTTGGGAGCCATAACAAGGTAGAGAATGGGTTTGAGTGTACAGTTCTGTTTTTTTTTTCCTCTGGGACATACACTCTGCCAGAGGTGAGAGATACATCCAACATTTCCTTGAGTCTTTTAAATTTTTAAGTCATGCCTTTCTTGATAAACTGGGTTATAGATTGCACAAAGTTTGTGGGTAAAGCCAGGTAAGGACTGTTCTTCCATCAGAAAGCCATTTGAATGTATGAAAATTAGAACCTGCCCACCTATTTTCTCACTTGCTTAAAACCAAAGTTTTCTGAAATCATGGGAAGAAAGACCTTGCTTTTTTATCCTACGCATTCACTTGTGTTCATTATAATTGTATCTGTTTTACATTGAAGGCAGTAATGTCTGTAATGTTTTCAGATCATACTGATTGTTATCTCTTATCTTTTGCACCTGTTGTCAATAATTAATAGGCTGCCTGTACACACATCACAATTTTTAGAGCAGTTTAAGGTTTCAGAATGTTGATATTAACAAATGCTACTTTAAAAAAAAAAGAATTCCATTTGGAGGTGGTAAAGCTATTTAAATAAAGATTATTGGATTTTAGAGATATAATTACTTCTCTGAAACAGGGCTTTTTTATAGAGCTCTCTATTGGGAAGGGGTATCGGTGCTATAACTCTTGCAGCCTGGTAATATAGATACTTTCTCAGAAAAAGAAGTCCCATTGTGTGGCTTCATCCAAGTAAATAAGAATATAAAACATAAGATCGTACTTTTTCCTAAACATATTAAGGAAATATATTAAGTAGGAGAATCCTGATTAAAATCCTATACCATGGGATTATTTTTTATGTAGCCATTTTTAATACATTCTCATTCTCTCTGTCTCTCTCTTTCTCTCTCTCTCTCTCTCACACACACACACACTCTATATCTTTTGTTTAGATTCAACATGTGCTCATTGAAAACCACTGGAATCTTGTTTCCAAACTTTGCAACTGAAGTATAAGAGAAAAACAAAAGAATGCTTCATTGCAATTTTAAAATTTGCGTGGTCTTATCTACTTTCTTCAATTGATGCATATATGATTCCCACACAATAAATAGATTGACAAATATGTTTCCTTAGATTGCTTTTTTTATGTTGTGAGATGTGTAATTGCTGAACTGGACTGTGTGTTAATTGTATTTGTGTTTGTGTTTGTAATGCTGTGTGTGTGTGTGTGTGTGTGTGTGTGTGTGTGTGTGTGTGTAGCATTTTCCTGTTCAGTGAGATCATAAATTCAGTCCTGAGCCTGCGCTGTAGCCCTTTTGCTGGCCATGCTCATTTTAAATGATGATGCTCTACCAGCGAATCACGGTGGGAAAGCGTTTCTGCTTATTATGTATAGAGGAGTGATTTTTGTTCTTTGTTTTCTTTGGGAGTTTCTTCTCTGCCTTTGGAAGCATGCCATGAGTATGACTAATAAAATCTTTACTATTTGGCAAATGGAATGTAAGTGACAGGAGTGATTGGTTGAGGAATGAAAACCCTGCTGCAGATTCTACATGAAAGCCGTGGGACCTTTGAAAATGTTACCTGTAGATGGAACATTTTTATTTTAACGTGTCAGCAGCATAGAATTCAAATTTCTCTTTCACACAGCAAGATATTTTGTTAACAGCACTTTTTAAATATCATTATGTCAAGAACGTGATATTTCCAATCAGGTTAGTATTATGGCACTATATGAATGGATTGTAACATTTTCTAGATTAATAAGAGGTTTAAAATGATGATTAACATTTATACTCAGAAAAGACTGGCTATGGTTTTACTTTAACACGGACCTTACATGACTGTTTTGTATTTTTACCTCTTTTAGTCAATGCATGTAGATTCTCTGTGATTTCTTGTTCTTGCCATGTTTACTGTGACAGTCAGAAAGTATACTATTTTCCTTGCACTTGAATATAGCATTTCCTCTATTTCTAAAAGTAAAATTCAGTACCCAGGTTAGCCCAAAGACAGTATTATTTCCATTTTCACTGAATTAATTTTGCCTGTGTTTTCACAGTTCTGAAATTGATAAATGAATTCATTTTTTTAAAAAAAATGTTGTTTTGATTTTTAGTATAGAAACATATAGTTTTTTTAAAATATTTTTACTTCATTTTGCAAATCAATATAATTTGCATGCTAATATGAAACATTGTGTTTTATAAAATTAGTTAATTTAGTATTCAGGCAAGTATGTACCTTTTAAATAAAATTTGTCTTTGAAACATGCAGAATGATCATGCTATGATTTTAGAATCAAGAGTTGTACAAATGAGTACATATTTAGAGGAGAACCAGAACTTAATTTCTAAGAAATAAATACTTAGAATGAGCAACATCATTGTTCCAGAATTTCATTCCATGTATAATTACTGATTTGTAGTATATGATTTTTATTGAATGGCCTTTTCTCAAAAATAACATCCATGTGTTATTTTTCTATAACTATCTCTAAAGGAATAATACAGTAATGTGTGTTGTTCTTAAAAAAGGGAAAGAAATGACAGCAAATGTTTTATGCAGAGTAAGCTTATGCATGACCACTCAAAAGGCAGTTCCAAGGAGTGCAATGGGATTTAAGTCCTTAAGCTTGTCTGGGGAAAACTGACTAAAATGCAATACAGTTTCTCATTTAAAACAAATGTTTTTTTTTTTTTTGTTAATTTTCATTCATGCAATAATTCAAAATAATTTGATAGTTTTTGATGTAACTAAGATAAAATTGGTTTTGTTTTATTTTGTTTAAAAAAATCAAATTAACACTTGTTGTGTATATGTGTGTGTGTGGGAAAGATTATCTATTGTAACAGTGGATTCTGAAAATGTCATATTCTAAATAACCATTTCCATATTAGTGACTTATAGCATTTTTATAACTTTATGAAGTCATCACTAAAGTGATTAAATAAGTGTCCTTACTACACTTCTTTGGCATAAGATAACAATGACGGAATAATATTATAAATTGCTAGTGAAAAAATAATCTGAATGAAGATTCTGAGAATCTAAATTTTTTTTTGTTATTCACAGTAAAAATGTCAAAAGGCATAAATGGTAACATTTAGAAATAATTTGCAAATATTAGCTTTGCTTTCTTTTCTCCTCCAAGCTGCTCCCCCAAACTTTTCTATTAACTTTAGCTGAGTTAAGTATTAAAAACCATTGTTACACAATATATTCTTATGTCATTGTTAACATTAAAACCACTTCTTCACTAAAGGAAACTGAAAACTGCAGAACTAAGTCTTAGAAAAAGAAAGAAGCTAAAATGGCAAATAGGAGAAAGCAAAATGTAAACTCTTGTCAAATATTATTTGACTTCATGGAGTGAATTTGGGTTGCAGGGATTAGAAATTATAGCGGATGTGGTCCAAGGAACTGTCTAATTGAGGAGGCTTTGAATATATGGAATTTCCGGAAGTGAGCCATCATATTTATGTGACAGAACTTTTTAAAACGAATTTTCAAAAATCTGTACTTTCTGTTCTTTTCTTATTTCTTTTATACTACATGTTTTTTTTTTTTCAGGAAGGATCCAAAGGAATAGCAGGTGCTTCTCTGAAATATTCCTTCATTCCTTCTTTCTTTCAGTGACAGCAAAATGACATGAAATAACATGCACATATGTACCTTAATATTTTTTTTCTGGAAATGTCCTTCTTTTTACTCCCTTTTTTATGCACATGTGTACTCAGTAGGATCACTCTGAATATAGTAACCACGCATTTATATGCTGATAACTAAATGTTATTGAACGAATGCTGCTACTTCTCCTTTTCATTTTGCTCTTTTCATTAAAAACCCCCACATATTGTTCCTGTAAACAATCAAATGAGATTATTCTTAGAGCATCATTTGTTTCATGTTTACTAAATAAAATCCTATTAATATGGAACAATGTTAGAATTAGAGAGAGTTCTAATTTTTAAAAGAAGTTTTTAAAGTTATAAGCAACTGTCCCTAGATCTAGAAAATAAAATCTCATATTGAATTTTCTGACGATGTATTCCTTGCAGCATTTGTTTATTCACGGTAGCAGTAATCTGTAGTTTTCTATATGAACACGTTCTCCAATATGCTTAATGACTGCTGTGCTCCCATTGCTAATAACTATGCTTGTCATTTGATAAGAATTAGCAACATGATATATCTACATGCCTATAACTGCTCCAAAAATGATTTTGTTTATGGATCTCTACTAGTAAGTTTCTGCTGGAAGGAGAGTGTGAAATTATTTTTTTTCTAAAACTGTAACAGAACATCTGCAATATCTAGCTATCTGAGACAATCTCCTTTCAGATAATCTCCTTTCAGATATTGTGTAATTGTGTGTTTCATATCTGCAGGGAGTATTTGATAGCAGCATCTGAGCCAAGGTTGCACTTTCTCCAGTTTGATGCTCTGCTGATGTAGGTACTTTAGGGTTCTCACATTTTCCGGACAACATGGCCAGTTTGTAGAACTTCCAAACAATTTGAGAAAAAAAGTATATCTTGAAAGTTCCAGGTTGGATAGCTGTTGACTTAGTTTGTCAGACCAGACTGGGGAACTTTAGCCCTAATCTTTAGGAATGGTTACAAATAATGGTAACATTTTGATAACTATCAAAACTGATTGCTAGGTTCAAACTTCTCACTAAGCTAAATCTGATTGACTGCCTATATAGTTTTATCCTTTTGAACCATTTGGACCACTCACTCACTCTCAGTCCAACACACTCTCAAAGTGGTGATTGTGAGAAAGAAGAAGAGGGAAGGAACAATGTGTATACCTATCTGAGCTCCTGAATGAATGCAGAATCTAAATCTAAAATATAACATGTAAACTATAATAGTATATCATAACATAATAAATGCATAATGCATATCCACCTTATTTTTATTTATTTATACGATTTACATAGCCGCCCATCTTATTGCAGCGACACCAGGAAGCTAACAGTATAGAAAATACAATAGAAAATAAATAGCAAAACTGCAATATTTAACACTTATAATAATGACAAACAAGTAGAATCCAATCTACAATAAAATAACATCTCATAGAGTTGGAATTTTTGCCTTATTTTATCACAATTTCAAAATTAATTTTAAACAGTTCTTTTCAGCTGTGCGAATAAAACAGTACATGTTATGTTCACTTTTATATATATATATATATATATATATATATATATATATATATATATTCATAAGTATATATGAATCTTGTTACTACATCCATCATTGAACCATGTCTTCCTTAATTACTTTTGTGCAATAAACTATCAATAATTTTAGATATAGTCTTTGCGTAAATATTATGTGATCTATTTTTCAAACAGAGATATATTAAATAACCAACAATTATTAAGTCTTCCTTGTTTGCTTTGCACCGTTCTTTTATAATTAAGAATCTAATTAAATGTGTGGCAATTAAAATTAAAGAAAAATGCTACTGTATGGGAACGGAAGTAAAGTCATACACAGTCCAGGTATCAGTTTTTTAATTTATTTGAGAAGCACAATTTATCTTTTTAATTAATTAATTTATATGTAAAATTTAGAAACCATCCATCTCACTCAAAGAGCGACTGTGACTATTCAAGGGATTAATTTTTTTAAATACTGGACAAGAACCTGGGGTCTTGGTCCGCTGGGAGAAGCAAGTCCCAGTTGCCCCCAATTAAAAGATGTCCCCTTGCAGAATTAAATAAATGGACCTTCTCTGTTGTAGCACTTGCCTTTGGAACACCCTTCCTCTGAAGATTAAACTAGTCCCAACCTGCCAGTTCTTTGGAAAGCTTTAAAGACCCGGGCGGGTTCTAAGGCATGGGGATAAGTCAAGAGATTAGCTGGATTCTGCTGCAATAAGTACTTACAAATGTTAAATTATGCATATTTATGTGTGCGTATACTGGATTATAGAAATATACACTGTACATAAGTCTTCTGGAAGCCACTAGAGTTGAGGCAGTCTCATCTCAGGGTAATGGCCAGCGGTGCGATGGTAAATGTTAAGCAGCTTTGCTTGGTTCCATTGCTACCGCCATGCTATGTTAGCCACTAAACACCTGATTGGTACACTAGGACCATCGATTAGTTTCAATTCTCAACCAGCTCGTGACATTTCTGAAATTTTAACGATTGCCTCTTGCAAGTTCAGCATCTCACTGGCTATCATATTCCAATGGCAAGTGCTAAAATGAAAAAGGCAAGTGCTAAAATGAAAAAGGCCCACATTCTGGCCTTTGAAAATGATATTCTGGAATATTTCCCAGTCATCGAAGATTTGGTAAAAAACAAAACCTTCAGTATGATGGCTTCAAGATAGTTTGTGTGAAGAGGAGGTAACACTACTCTGGCTTGTCTGTCTAAATGAAACAGTGAAGCAAAAGTCAGAAAAGTGAAAACTTTACAATAATGATAGATCTTCCCAGCTAGTTCATATCTCACTAAACTATAGTTTAACTTTCTGTCTCAGTTTGCTATATCTATAACACTATACGGGAAGACTGAAATAAAGGGGTGTAATTATTCTGCTGGGTCTTTTTAGTATGCCAGCATTTAATTTTAACTTAGTATATTTTAGTTGGTATAGTTCTTCAATTCACTTCAAGGAGAGATAGATTTTCAGGTGGAAAGAGATGAATAATGCTACTCTAGTAAAAATTAGTGAAGTTGTGCTATTTGCCAGAAGAAGTTAGGCTGGTACCATATGCTATTAATTTTTTTATATGCTTTTTTTTTTTTTTTTGAAAACTGCTTCAAACCCTGCAGACAAGGTAAGGTAATGTTTTTAAAAACTATGTAAGTAAACGTTCTGAGAAAAGGCAAAAAGCAATGTGTGACTGATGCAGATGACCTTTCAAAAGGAGAATTTGAACACTGCTTCCCAGAGGAAAAGAATGTTGCTATTGTATTTTGAAATAGTGGCATTAGAGTTTTTATAACAGGTATGCACAAATCTTTGCATGTACTTTGAAAGTTTAATTGTCACTTATTCTGTGTGGCCTGTTTCAGAAGATTGGAGGGCTTGCAACATTACTTTTGAAGAAAGCTGAAATTGTGAGACACTTAGATGGTGGGAAGCTTAGTGGAAGGGTACTATCAACTTCCACTTCAGGTTTTAACTTTCCCCAAAACATTCTGTTCTCCAAGAATTTCTCTTATATCCCGCTTGAGATAGCCATATAATATATATCAAAGGACTAGAATAAACTAAAGTTCTGGCTGTGAGCCTTAATTTGTTGCCTGGTGAAACTCTATTTGTGTTTTCTTTCTTTCTTTAATTTATCCAATTTGTATTCCCCTCCATTTATCCAAATCACCAATCATACAGTGCAGATAATCTTTGCTTAGGAACCACTTGTTCAGTTACTGTTCAAAATTATGGTGGTGGCGAACAAGGAAACTTGTGACCGGTCCTCAAATTAGGACTGGTCGTAAGTCTCCTTGTTCAGCACCATTGTAACTTCAAACAGTTCTGACCGGTCCTGACAATTTAGGCACTTCGCAACCAGTGCACAATTCCAACAGCTGGAGCGCCCCTCAGTCATTTGATCATCATTTGTAACCTTCATAGCTGGCTTCCGACAAGCAAAATGAATGAGGAAACCAGCAGTAAGTTGTTAGTAGAGGTCGCGTTGACATTGTGCTTAACAACCTAACCACACATAGTATGTTCAGCAACTAAGTGTGTCGCCTTACATAGCAATGGACTTGCCGGTTTCAATTACCATAGTTAACTAACAACTACCTGTATATCCATGCCAGAGCGCCATCCTTAATATCCAGTGTTTGGGGTAAAAGTCAGATCTTAACAGCTTTTGAGAAGGCCAGTATAGAGTTAGAACCATTCAGATCTATGTAGGTTATTCTTATAGGGCAGGCACCCTGACAGATAAAGCGTGCTCTTCAGGTCCCACCAAGTGATGCTTTCACCAAGGGTACCCAGAAAATATCCATTTTATCAGATCTGTTGGGATGGGCAGAAGTCATCCAGGAGAGGTAGTCTTTCAAGTAACCTGATCTCATGCCCTGTAAGGCTTCAAAGGTGACAGAATTATAGCCAGAAGCCAACTGGGAAGCAGTGTAGCGGTTACATAGCCATACAGGGTACACATTTTATGTTTATCATCATTATATATTCGATACTCACAGGACTTGAGGATACTCAGCCTTCTCTCTCTCCGAGGTTAGTAAAATGAGGACCTAAATTGTTGGGAGCAATATGCTGACATTGTATACTGCCCAGAGAGTGTTGAAAAATACTATGGGTGGTATATAAGTTTAATTGCTATTGCTATTTATACTTTGTTTTTTTATCATATACTAATGAGCAATATTGATTACTGTTGGAATATTATGAAGTGATGGTTGTGGATTTTAAATATATTGAGTAAACGGTTTTAAAAAACATAAAAATATGACTTTAGGTCAAGAAGCATTGCATGAACTCCTGACCAATTCCACTTTTTTAAAAATAGATCAGAAAAGCCATTTTTTGAGACAAGGTATATTGACACATGCAGGAGTTGTGCAAAGAGGCGTAATAAGAGCTGACATATGAAAATGTAAGATCTATTTTTGTATCTTATTACAGCTCAGATTTATTGAACAGAAGAACTTTAAAAGCTTTTTTTTTTCCTAATGTCTCCTGCATCCTATAAAAACAGTACTCTCAGCCAAGTATAAACCTGGATTTTTTTTTTTTACTACAGTTTTTGCATTACAGTGTGAGTTTCTCAACAAATCTTTCTTCTTCAGCTAGTACAGATAGATTGTAGAACTATATCATTGATACCATAGAGATATTTTAAAATAAACATTAGATGTTCCAGATGTAAATAAGATAAATGGAAGTTGCTATTCAAAAGCCCTAGTTCATGTATATATGTAGTAGTGTAGACATTTAGTGTTGAGATGCTGACACATGAAGGAAGAGCACCTAAGGTGCACTTCATTTATTTATTGAATCAAATTTAGGTATCACCTAAATATACTCTCATGCTCCTTTAGTTCCGGGAATTATACAATATTACTAACGATATGATGGACGGGTCCCACCTTGCTATGTTTTTGCTACCTCCTCCTTAGTAACAGTATGGATAACTGTCTTGAACAATGTTCTGGTGTGCCTTGTTATTCTGCAAGGTGATATTAAAAAAATGTTTTATGTCAAATTTTGATAAGTTAGCATATAGCCTATAGTCTATGTAATGGGCATACTGTTGTGGATTTTAATCATATTTTCTTGAAAAATTCCAATATCCAATTTTAACTCAGAATAAACTGTTTAGAGGTTATGGCGCTATCTGAATTAGCATCACCATTGTCATAGAACTGTGGGAATTGCAGTCTAAAATACTTAAAGGATACCAATTTTTACTAACTTGTTACTAGAGAAAAGCTCAGTATCTCTTCCCTGTTAATACATTAATTACTGAAATGTATTAAAATGAATTATCTTTTGCTATCCTGTCCCATATTGCTTTTGTTTGATTTCACATATTAGCTATAAATGAATAGATTATGAGAATCTTGCTGGAAAGATCATTGTAATATATGCAGTTACATTGATTATGGGAAAGAAAAATGTGTGGTCAATCAATACTTTAAAAATGATTCAATAACAAGCTTTGGCTTGTTGGCAGTCATTATTGAAAGGTTTACATTTAAAGTTTCTTACAGAAGGGAAACTGGTTTTTATTCATTTATTTCAGTACATTATTATTGAGATGCTGAGGACAAGATCTGCTTAATAAACATGAATAGAGTTTTCTTTGACATGGTTTGCTGAAAACATTTTTAATGCCTTATTGTTTTGATACTTATGTGTGGAATAGTAGTAGCAACAGCACTTAGACTTCTGTAGCGCTTCATAATACAGCACTCTCTAAGAGGTTTACAGGGTCAGCATATGGCCACCAACAATCTGGGTCCTCATTTTACCAACCTCAAAAGGATGGAAGGCTGAGTCAATCTTTAGCTGGTTAGGTGAAACACCTGGCTATGGTCAGAGTTAGCTTGCAATACTGCATTCTGACAACTATGCCATGGAAAAAATCACCATAAGATCAACTGTCCAATGATACAATTCAATTTTTGCATTTTTCTTCTTCTTTGTCACCTAAAATTAATATCAACTTGACAAGAATTCAGTAATAGTATAGATCAGACATGTCAAACTCAAGACCCGCGGGTCAGATCCGGCCCATGATGTGTTTAGATGTGGCCCGCAAGCAGACTAGTAGGAGGAGGTGATTGGGTAGTTACCTCCTTGCTTCTTTGGGTGTCTTATCAGTGCTCCAGGTAACAGCAGAGGTAGGCATGGCTTAAGCACCCTCTGCCTAGGGAAGGAAAGGGAGGGGAAGGCAAGAGAAAGGACGGAAGGTGCTTGGGTCATGGGTTTCTTCAGTTCTTACCCCTTCCTGCCTTGCCGCCTTTCCCGCTGCCTCTTCTTTCATCTGTGCTACACTTTCCCACAATAGCCGCTTACCTTGCAGACATTTCCCCAAAGACGTAAGGGCGCACACCTAGACTAATATGATACATAATCTTACATGCAACTAGCCCTTTGAGGGAAACCATAATGCTGATGAGGCCTTCAATGAAATTGAATTTGACACCCCTGGTATAGGTCTTTGAAGGCATATAAAGTAAAAGTAGGATGTGTCTGTCCATATGCAGTATTTAACTGCCAAATCCAGCAAGTAAGAATTGAATTACATTGGGTATGAATTCAGGACTGGATTTTTAACATTTAAAAATTTTGTGGAGGTTGCTTTCTCATCGTTGTATAAGGCTGTTCTGGGAGTTGAAGTCCACAAGTCATAAAAGGGACAAGTATGAAAACCCCTGGTCTGCATTCTTGTGCTTGCCATTTTTTATTGGTTTTATTATAGTTTCTTTTTTAAAAAAAAAATCATGAGCCATCCAGAACCAGGAAAGTGACAACATAGAAAGGCTCATTTGGAAGGAATAAGGCCCTTCAGCTTCAGTATGTCCACCTAGCCATTCCCAGCTAGTCTGCTGTCTGTCTGTCTGCGACAGTCATGAATAAAATAATATTTGACTTGGGCTAGCATGGTACATTAAATAGATAAATGATACCAAGTGCTCTTGTGTTCTCTTCCCTTTTGAACTTGAGGGTAATGGAATGATAATTTTTCATTTCAGAATCTTTGAAAGGCAAACCCAGTATTGAAACAGATTTTTTTAGCATCCTCATTTTTCAGTCCTGTTTTACTACAGGATATGTTAGTTTGTGGTATTCCATTTTTCTGAATGAAAACAGCAGGGATTGGGTTATTTTGGCAACACAGAGCAAAGACATTTGGGCAGCATATGCTAATAAATATATTTTTGGGATTGTTGTACAACTTACTATTCCAGACCTCTGAGAACTTTCCAACTTGGACTAAGAGCTTTGCTCCTTAGATCCCTGATGTGGAATACTTTATATTGCTTTAATTTTTTTCATAAAGGCGCACACACAAAAACTGAAACACATATCCTTAGGCAATTTTTTTTTTTAAAAAAAATCCTCTCATAGCCTAGCAGTATAGAAATTAATCACCCTGATTTGGTGGGAAAGTACCAAAATACCTTCACTATGTTGATTATCATAAAATGATATCATAACCAAATTCTGTCTTTGTTCCATTTACATTAACAAGAAGATTTTATCAGGAACAATATTGATATTGGCAGGTTGTTTAGAAAACCAGTCCAAGTTATTAATAAGTTTTTTAAAGCATTAATAAGCATTTTAAAGAGAAAATGTCATTCAAATATTAATGCAAAGTATATTTCTATAGCTGAAAAAATTCTATTGAAAACACAGTGGTGATTACAAGTCTGACTGGAAATGCTTAGCGTTTGGCTGTATAATTTACTTTTTCAATTTTTGGAACATTGCCATACTGGAAAATAATAGTTCTGCCTAGCGTATATTTTCATTCTGGAGTCATTGTATAGTACTATTTCAGTAATACTTTCCATTGTTGTCATAAGGTAAAATCACCACTAAAGTGATAAAACTATGATTTATGCTAAACTGGTGTCTTTCCGCCCTCAGAGTTGCAGTTCAGTAAAAACTGCTTTTTATACTTAGAGCTATATAAAATGCTTATTAATGGTAGCAGATGTTGCACTTTAATCCTCTAAAATGATTGTTTGGTACCAGCAGGAAATTTATTAAGCTTGAGTTGTGTGAAATTGTGTGTGCATAAGCTGCTATTTAGATTGTAAAAATGCTGTTGAAGATTGTTGAAAAGTTCTGCCTGTAATTGGCAGAAAGGTATTAGCTGCTCCCAAAGACGCCTGTTTCAAATGCCGCCCTGTGCCCTTGCTGCTTTATCATTTATCTTCTTGTATTAATGTCACTGAATTATTAATTTATACATTGGGTTGGATGGGGTGGAGGCACCATTTAAATGTGTGGCAAATGTATTCTTATCGCAGGAGACATGAAAGGAGTCATTTTGTGTTATCTATAAAATGGAAAGGACATTTTAAAATTTCATTTACAGTAATCCACTTTGCTTCCAGTAAAACACCTAGATTAGTGTTACCATAATATAATGTTCTTATTAAAATTTTGTAATCTTCTTTACTACTTTCACATATGGACACATTTTCTCTTCATTTGCACATTAAAAAAAAACATACCAATGTGCCTTTACTATCTGATGGTTAGTAGGCAAATGGAATGTGCTGTTAATTGCAGTTCAAAAATGTAATTCGTATTAGTGGTATGTTGAAGCAAGCAAGGCCAAAATTATGAGAGTAATTATTAAGGCAAGTGTTTGGAATAGGCAAAATGAATTTTGTATTCTGTGAAATATTTACCTCTGAAATACAAAGTGGCCAAATAACTGTCTTATCAAATTCCAAAAGATTTTATGAATATGAAAAATCACAGCATGAAAAAAATGAACTTTTTTTTAAAAAATGAGAGCAACTAAAATCTATGAATGCTTAAATAAGGACTCACCAGCAAATCAGTTTTGAATTTATTTTAGCTATTTTACTAAGATTTAATTATATGGTCAAGAACTTTGGGGTTAAAGAGTTTCAAAGTTGGTCAGAATTACGGAATACTAGAATCTATGAAAAATTGACAAGAAATACATATTTGCAGCATTTATTTTATGTACAGTACCTGTAAACTTACCCTTAAGCAGTGTACAGTAATACAAATTCGAATTTTAAAAATGTAATTTAAAATGTGCCCATTAACTCTAAATTGAATTTTAAAAAGTGTGAAAAGTTAATAACCTTTGACATTTCTTTAAATGCCTTTGAAATAGTGCCATTCCTGCATGCAAAATTATTTTAAGACAATTTTTTTTTTACAATAACAATCCTAAGTTTGAAAGCAATAGCACTTAGACTTATATACTGCTTCACTGTGCCTTACAGGCCTCTCTAAGTGGTTTACAGAGTTAGCATATTGCTCCAACAATCTGGGTCTTCATTTTACTGACCTCCAAAGGATGGAAGGCTGAGTCAGTGTTGGTACTGTTGTTGCCCTCCACATCCTGTGGCAATGCTATGTAGTATGGCAGTACTAAATAGCAGTATGGCTGGAGTTAAAAACCAGCATGTTATGATCCAGTTAGTGTCAGGCATGTTGCCACTTCTTAATGTTGGATGGGGGGGGGGGAGGCTTGTCCATGCAGCTTTCTATCCCGCTATTTGTGAAATCTTCTAATGGTCTAGAAAGGGAATGAGACAAACTGGAAAGCCAGAAAGAGTTGATTTGTCCCCTCCATTATTATTATTTTTTAAAAAAACATAATTATTATAAAGCTTCCTAAATGTGCAAGTCCCCTGCTGTGTAAAGTGGTATGTTTGGAAAATGACTTTATGTCAGTAATTGGCAATAGGCAGTGCTTTTTCTGATGATGATATGCATAGTGGGGTTAGGTGAAAAGCTAGCTGATAGTATTATATTACGTTCCTTTCATAAATTAGACTTGCCCTTAAGGATTTTCTTGCTTTGTTTCGGGTGATAATTTAAAGATCTCAAGATTTTTTTTTTTTAATCCTAAGTAATATATGTCAGCCAACATTTTTTTTCTTTTATTAGAGATTAAAATAGCACCGAAGTCTACATCTGGGGTACTAGAAAGAGATAGAAAGAGCTCAGTAGCTTTCACGTTCGTCTGCAGAGAGGCGTTCCACTACCTTGAGATAATTAAATGGTCTGTAAAGCATTTGGGGAATAAGGCTTCACGGAAAGCACTCTAATAGTTTATTTTATTTTTTGTTGTTGGTTTTTAATGGGACTAATCTTTGTTCCATTGGGACTTTGGGGCTATCGGAATGAGAGTAAGGAGTTGAGGAATTCTCTTTACAGATGTACTAATGGTGCTTTTAAAAGACAAAGAGAGGATATAGAAGAGAGGAGGGGGATTCAGAACTAGACAAGATAGCATTTAACGATCGTATGTTTACAGTCTAATTAAATATATTTAGCATCAGCAGTGTCGCAAAAGCTGACTTTTCCTTAAATGTAAATTTTCCATAAAATGTCAAGCAGGTGATGGTTTTAGGACTGTGCTTATGAACATATTCAGGCCATGTTCATTTTTTTCTTCTTCTGTTGTTACAGATTTTTTTTAAAATCAGATTTGTTTTATCTTCAATTACCACATTGTTGCCAAGAAATCTCTGTTGGTGGTATTGATGACCTAATATATGACAGACCTTAGGTCATTATTATTTCATTTAGTGGTTGTATGTATAGACCAAGAGGGAATCTGAATATTGATCCTCTGAATGGCTAGTAACAATGATTTATGAGCTAGGAATTCAGCACCGTGAGCCAAATAGAGTAGCAAGATTACATCTTACGAGTTACGATTGATTTTGTTTCATATTTTGCTGCACAGTGATTAGACTATGCTATCACAAATATTAGTTTGGAAGCTGTGTTATTTCTTGAAGAATCAGAATGTAGAATTAATTAGCAGCAAATGCAGAGAACATGTCTATCTGCATAGCTTTGAGAGTTGCCATTGAGAATGGTCAGCCTAAGCTGTTTTTTCTTATTTTCCTTATACTGTTATGATTTTAGGTTGTTTTCTGTCCAATTTTTCACATTTTGATGTGAAACTTTCTTTTAACATAATATGAAACTGATTTCTTAATACAGTGCAAAACTTTACAGCTGTCTGCATATTTAGCAGTAAAAACATGGTTAGGTAGTTTTGACTCTATCATTGCAAATGAAGGGAATAATATTAACCTATCAGTTATATTCTGAGTTTTTCTTTTCCCTGAAAAGTTTTCTCCCTGATTAGCTTTTCCCCAGTCTATTTTATGTATAAAAAAGTTGTGCATAGAGTTGTTCTCAGATTTGAAGTAAAATAGGTGCCCATAGTGTTTCATGAGAAAACATTTTTTAAGTTAATAGGCTGGGCTCCTCTATTCATTCCATTAACCTTCTTAGAGAACACAACACCTCTTATATGGCCTTAATCTTAATGTATGAGCAGGTATACCTGAGTTAGACAATCTAGATTTCACAGTGTTTCCATGTTCCAAGTTGAGTCAGACAATGGCCACCCCAATTACTTTTCCTTCTCCTCAGTATTAAAAGTGATAATTTTTAAGGAACATTATATATTCATCACAGTACATTAGTCACTGACAAAAGGCACAGAAGGACATCATCACTAGGCCAGAACAGAAAAAAATAACTAGTTGAAAAGTGTATATATGGTCCTTTTGGAAGTTAAATAGTTTATATATAATTAACCTGGAAATTGAAGGATAAAGTAGTTCACTCATGTAGGCTATTAAAAACTGCTTGGTTGCATAATGTATTTCCAGCTTCATGATATTATTCCATCTAATATAAGGTATTTAATTGCCAGTTTGCTTTCATCTAGTGTTAAAAAAGTAAATGATTTCAAACTAGTGTTTCGTGCATAATCCACATGCCTTCACACAGTTATATTGTATGTGGAAGGAAAACCCTTTTGCATTATGATTGGCCCCAAGCCCATATAAACTATAATTGCAACTTGCAGTACCTTGAATATAAGGCTTTATTTAACCCAATTAATCAATAGGGTTCAATAAACAGGATGGTATATGTAACCCACAAAAGTATTTGTTGTCAAATCTTCATGCTTGTTTTATTTCGCCTGATGGAGATTGAATGTTGGGCAGATAACATTTGAACTGGGATTGATATGTGTATACTTAGTTTTTCTCTTAACTCAGTTATTCCCCCTATTTCTGGGTTTTTTTTATAATGGAAGAAAAAGGCCATAAAGTAAATTTATTTATTTATTACATTTATATGCCACCAATCTCACTGTCAAGCAACATAATATATCACTCCTGAGCTGTTGGCATGTCTTATCATAATCTCATTATTTTTGTTTGCTAATCCTTCTAATAATTTATCTGATTTATATAGAGGAAATACACATTCACTTAACACTGGTGATGGGTGGATCTAACTTAGACTATAATGTTATATCCTCTTGATTGATTATCTTCCATCAATTCAATATCAACTCTTTAATGAATACAGAGATGGATTTTTTTCAGGCCAATCTCTTTCCCACCTGGTAGTTCAGATCTTTCAGTGGTCTCCTGACATAAATGTAAATGAGTTCCGTTGATTTTGCTGCTGGTCATCCTCTTGTTCTTTCTTTCCATCTTTCCCATCATTACAGACTTTTCTGGACACTAGATATGTGCATAATGTGTTGGGATTATGATAATTTGAGCCTGGTCATCTGCATCAAGACATCAAGAACTCTTGATTGATGTCTTCTTACCTAGGCTAAGGAGTTAATAACAAAGGAGTCAATGCTATTGAATTAAAGACTGCATTTATACTTAACAGTAAGCCAGGTTTTTCATTATGGATTGTTGAACAAGCCATAGTAGCCTGACTTGTACATAATATAAGCAGGAGTGGGAAAATTATGACCCAGGCGCTGTAGGCACATAATGATTTCTCTTTCTGCAGCCCCTAGAATATTTTCTGACTGTACTTCCAAAATTAATTTCCCAATACAGGTAGTTCTTGACTTACGACAGTGTGAAATTAAACAGCAATGAAAACAGTGACTTATCACCGGTTGTCACATGATCATTGAGGCATCCCTCATTTGATCAAAATAAAGATACTTGGCAACTGATTCATATTTATGACAGTTCCACTGTCCTGAGTCATGTGATTACCTTTTGCAACCTTCTGACTAGCAGGGGAAGCCAGATTCACTTATTGTGTTGCTAACTTAACAATTGCGGTGATTCACTGAACAACTGTGGTAAGAAAGGTTATAAAATGAAGCAAAATTCACTTAACAACTGTCTCACTTAGCAACAGAAATTTTGGGCTCAATTTTGTCTATAAATCGAGGATTACCTGTATTCAAAAGCTGAATAATAAATATTGTTGTATGTTGCCCAGAGTTGGTTGCTCATAAGATGGGCGGCTCTTAGGTGGGTGGGTAGACAAATACATAGACAGATAGAGAAAAGAATTTGAAAACCAGGAAAGCCAATTTGGTATAGTGGTTAAGGTGCTGGCCTAGAAACAAGGAGACTAAGAGTTATAGTCTCACCTTACGAGGAAAGCTGGCTGACTGACCTTAAGCCAGTCATTCTGTCTCAGTCCAGTCTGTTGCTGTAGAAATATAGGAGGAGTGAGTTCCCTGCCTTGAATTACTTATAAAGTAATTCACCTGCATCTTCTAAAAGGTTGTCATCTATATTTGAGTGGTGAATTTTAACCATTTTTGGGAATATCTGCTATGATGCAAAAGAGGGAAAAGTCATTACCGTTGGTTTTACCTTTGTGTTTGTAACTTCACATCCATTTTTCAGATGCATCTCGCCTTCCACAACCTTCACCACTAAACCTCATTTTTCTTTTAGGGTACACAAAATATTGCGAACCTGAATTTGAAACTGCTTATCCTAGCCATTCTGGAATTCTTCCAGGTATGAAATGAGAACTTATTTCAATTTCAGAATACCTACTTCAGATTTAAAACAGCTGCTTAAGGCTTGAAACAGTTCTGGAAGAGTCAGAATGGCCCATTCTGAACTTGAGGCAACTGCTTCATTTCAAAACATTTTGTATGATCATACTTTCGTGTAAATGTAGAATTTGTACAGTTTTAACAGAATGAAACTTAATTAAAAAACAAACATGGAAAAGCACTGTTGGTTGTTTTAAGTCACTTTTTCCTCCCAACTTTGTATATTAGGTTGCATTCAAAATGATCCTACTATATATGTCTTATGTAGATTTATAGAATTGAAGCTAAGAGGTACTGACTTTATGTAAGTAGTGCAGTGTGATTCCATGGTGCAACTGAATCCCTACCAATACTACCTATTGCAGTGGTACTCTTTGATAAGAAACTAGTGAAGACATTGAATTGTCTGCTGTTTTTTTCTCCTTAAAAAAAAGGAACATATAATACATTGGGATGTTATTGGTTAAACTGATTGCATACTACTTTTTTGTTCAGTCTCTTCTCTTCTCTTCTCTTCTCTTCTCTTCTCTTCTCTTCTCTTCTCTTCTCTTCTCTTCTCTTCTCTTCTCTTCTCTTCTCTTCTCCTCTTCTCTTCTCTTCTCTTCTCTTCTCTTCTCTTCTCTTCTCTTCTCTTCTCTTCTAATTTAGCATATACAGCATTTAAAATGAGACCTATTTATTTTGCAGTTTTTGCAAAGACCTAGGAGTGTTTAATGAACAGAATGTTAAACATCTTCAGATAGTGCCTCTGGTGTCCAAACTATCAGCATATTTAACATGCTCAGCATGAGGCTAAGATATTACAGCTGATAATAGTGGTAATTGACTTTCTTGTGCATTCTGTTTCCTCTCTCCTTCTCCAATCCAGAGAGTAATCATTAGGGCAAACTGAATAGTGGGTTAGCACGCAGGACACCCCAAACATGTATTTTTTTTTTTAAAAGTAATATGAGATGGAATGAATTGAAGCAAAAGTATAATGAATGTTGGTAACATTTATGATATTGATAATATAGAATGCATGGAGGAAAGAAAGAGAATATTGGGAATAGAGTATTATTATTGCCTCATTAGCTCAAGCAGATTTTGCTTTCCTAAATTGTTAATTTAAGACACCATTATTTTATGTGAATAAGAACAGATCAGTGAGTTGGGACATATTCTGTGCATAAATGCACAAACCCTCCTAGGAAAAGAAGCTAACCTCTATGACATGGTGTTTGACAGTGAAAGCCATCTTTTCTCCAGCACAGGAGATGGAGAATCCACCAATGGGTTAACTCTGCCTTCCTGCCCATTCAGACCAAGTTGGCCAAACTTGCCACGCCTGTCCTGGACTAGGACACACCCAGTCTTGACTTGGTCTCAGCCCACACAGACATATCAAGTTGGCTCCCAAATTATATGCAGGTAGTAGAATTAATTTATTGGTGGATTCTGCTCTGTTTATTCTCCAGAGTCATCTCAACAGCACTGGGATCAGTGCTGTTGCAGGCTGACTCCTGGAAAATTGGGGTGTGTGTGAATTTTCCCTTTTTCTTCAAGGGGTCCCATAGATGCGTCTGAGGCATTAGCTCGAACAGCTCGCCCTCCATTCTCCCAGCTGCTCAGTGCTGTGGAGTGCAGCAGTTCGCTAATCCCTCTCTTTCAGCTGCCTAAAGCTGCTGTGATCATAGGGATTCCCCCAACAGTCAAAGCCACGTCGCCTTCCTTCAGATTCCCTGGATTTCCCTGGGGGGGGCAATACCTCGACCGTCGCAGCGCGCCAGTATTCTCCGGGTTCCCTGGATCTCCCAGTGGGGGGTTTTCCCTTTAAATCTCAAGGAACTCCATTTTCACTTGTTTTCCCGTTCCCAAGAGCAGCCGCTGTGGAATCGGGGAGGCTCTAAACGGCCCTCCCCTTTCCCCAGATTGAGTGGTCGTCATCTTTTCAACAATTTTCACGTCAAATCGCCTTATTTAAATCAGCTTTCGGCTGAATCAATCCGGCTGCCATTTTGGCTGCCAGGACGAACTTCGGTGGGGTAGAGACTCATATTTAGTGTGAAATTTTGATAGTTTGCTTGACTACCAGGCCGATTGGCAGCAGCTGAACTTGACCTTTTTGGGTGACATGTAAGATAGTTCCAACCACCATTTCAGCTGACAAGAACCACTTCAGCTGAACTTTCATGGGGGGGGGGAATTGGAGGCCCAGGAGATTCCCTGCTATGGAAAGGAAGTTTACTGTGCAGGATTCCCTGCAGGCATGCAGGACTCGGCACAGTTCTTCATCTCTTGTTTATGGGCCGTTTGGGGAGGTCATTTTGTAACAGGAGATGCTTCACACGTCGGGAATTGAGTGGGCCATCACCCCTGCCTTATCTAGACCCAGCCTGCAGCCTTATTAACATCTTCCTGGCCATCCTTTCAGCGGCTCAAAACACCCCTCTGACGAGCGAACTATCCTTCCTTATTAATAGAGGGTCTACGAGCAAGCTGGTTTGCCGCGACCGTAGACTAGACTGGATCCCCAAAGGAGGGAACATAGCCGCGCGCTTCTCACTGGTTAGGTGGCTAGGGGTGCAGGGCATACAAAATATTGCTTTGGCAATCCCCTGCTCCACCTGCTTAGCCCAGTCTGCCAAAGGATCGCCTGCCAGAGTTCCCTCTCAGTCCCACTGAGATAGCTCACATCAGGATGGAGGACTCCATGATGCCTCAGCCAAAGAACACCACCTCCCCATCCACTAGACAAAAAAAAAACTAAAATCCTCCAAACAGGAGGTGGCAGGCAGGATCATGGCCAAGGTCAAGAATATTTCTGGAAGGAAACCTTCAAAATTGGTGGAGAAACAGGCTAGCAGGAGACACCAGGTTCTGGAGAAAGAATTCTCCAAGGCACAAAGACAGGCCAGGGCAAAAGCGGAACAGACTATGATCTTCCACTGGGACCATCGACCTCTGCCCAGGGGATTTGGTTCCTGGAGGGAAGTGTCATGGCTAATCCTTCTCTGGGGGTAGTCAATCATGAATGTCACACATCTGTCACTGTCACACTTGGGCCCAGAAGCCACCTTCACACCCTCAGCAGCCGCCTCAGAACAGCTGAGCCTGAGGAGGTTCCTTCTGAGGATAGGCTAGAATCCCTGATCACACAGGTGGTTGACAGGGCGCTGGCCTCCAGATCTCATCTCATGTTCAAATTCGTGGCTCCCATATCTTCCTCTTCTTTTCAGTCGGGTGTTCAGGAATATCAGGGACAGTCTTCCCCATCCTGGTCCTCCTATAGCAGGGCATCATCTCCTACGGAGTATGACCAACCTGACATGTCATGGTGGGAGGAGGAGGAGCCTCCTCCTGACCCTCTTCCATTTGGAGATCTATTCAATCCAGTTTTCTTCTTGCCACTGCTTCGCAAGACTAGTGCTACGGCCAGCATAGGTCCAGACAGGATTCCTCAACCAGAACCATCACCTAGCTCGGACTCAAATCCGGTGTTCTTCGAGCCAGTCGTGACCCAGCACCATGTCCTTTACCCAGCGCTCTTCCGGAATAAGATCCGGAAGCAATGGACATCACCCGGCACCTTTCCTCCCCTGGGGGGAACGGACAGGAAATTGTTCAGTGCAGCTCCAGATCTGACACAGAATCTCAAGGTGCCAATGATGGACGAACCCTTTGGCCCTCTCCTGTCCTCTTCCACCGTGTCAGGAGACATGGCAGAAGCGTTAAAGGCTGAGAACAGGAGATGGGAATTAGCTTTCCGTAGAACTCACCAAGCGTGGGTGCTAAAGACAGCGACCTGTGCATCCTTTTTTGCCACGTCCTCTCTACTCTGGCTTTGTCCATTGCAGGCCAGATTTCCCCCGGAGGACGTACATACACAGCAAGACCTGAGCAAACTCGTTGCAGCATCGGAGTATGTCTCAGATGCGACATTACATGTGGCCAGGTTCTCATCGAGGACCATAGCAGCTAACGTCTCAGCACGAAGGATGCTATGGCTCAAACATTGGCAAGCTGACACCAAGTCCAAGTGGCATCTAGCTACGGCCCCTTATCAGAGTGGATAGTTGTTTGGAGAGGCCCTGGCTCCTTATTTGACCGAAGGTGTTGGTCCACCAAAACAGATGGGCCAACAGGTGAACTAACCCGTATGCACACAGACCGTCCTTTCAGTCAGGAACAGGCCCGGGCCCCTCTCAATCTTCCCGTTCCTTCACGTCTTCCCGTCCCTTCACGGCAAAACAGGACCACTTGTCTGATAGGACCAGTCCCAGACACGGATAGCAATTCCAGAACAAACGGCCCTTTCGGGGGGGCACGTCCCTATAGAAGATCCAAATGATTCTCGAGCAGCTCCTCCCATAGGGGGAAGACTGGCATTCTTTGCCCACTGTTGGGAGACCACCACCATGTATTCCTGGGTCCTGCAGAGTCAGACCATTAGCCACGGTCTGTCCCTGGAATTTGTGTCCAGTCCACCAGGACGCTTCATACATTGTCCTCAATCAAGGAGCCCCGTCAAAGGCGGCCTCATGCTGGAAGCCATTTGACACATCCTGGACATAACTGCCATAGAACCTGTACCGGCGGGCCAACAGGGGTGGCGATTCTACTCCGTTCTATTCATGGTTTCAAAGACCTCGGGAGAATGGAGAGCAATCTTAGACCTCAAGGGTCTGAATGCCCACATAGCATACTGCAAATTCAAGATGCAAACACTTCAGTCCCTCCTAGGTGGCAGAAGGAAGGGAGACTTCCTGACATCCATAGACCTTATGGAGGCATAACTCCACATAATTATCTTCCCCGAACATCGACAGTTCCTCAGGTTCTGCTACATGGATCACCACTACCAATACAGAGTCCTTCCGTTCGGTCTCTCATCGGCCCCAAGAGTATTTACCAAAATCCTGGTGATTCTCGCCGCGCACCTGAGACTGGTACCGGTACGCGTACAATGTTATCTGGATGACATTCTCATACAGTCATCTTCCCGTATGGCCGCTCAGTCGGACCTGGCTTATCGATCGGGGTCCTTCAGGAACATGGCTTCTTGGTAAACTTTCAGAAAAGCCAGACGTTTCCATCCACTCTTCTGTTACACCTGGGTGCCCTCATAGATACAGTCAGCTGTCAGATATTCCTATCCAAGCAACATTGGGACAGCATCCGGGCCCTGGCCCTCAGGGTGAACAGGGAATGCGTGGCGACACTGGTTCTTTTCTCCCAACTCCTGGGATAGTGTTGTGCATTGCGATAGTACCTTGGGCAAGATTACATTCCAGAAATCTCCAATGGTTTCTTCTCCCCTTCCAAAGATTGGGCACCATTTCCTCCAACCAACTGGTAAGGGTTCCATCTCAGACCCTGTGGTCCCTCCGGTGGTGGTTCTCACCAGCGATAGACAGGGGTCCTCCTTCAGAGAACCCAAGTGGGTCACGCTCACGACAGACACCAGTCTATTCGGATGGCGTAGGGACAATGGTCTTGAACAGACCTGAAACACAACATCAGTTGGTTGGAACTCAGAGCCATAACATTGGTTTTCTGCCACTTCCGCGAGGCAACATGTGCTAGTCCTCATGGACAACGTGGCAGCAAACGCCCACGTGAACTGAGGGTACTTCAGCAAGTGGTCTCTGGTCTCCAACCTCATCTGTTTCCCTCCCATTGGGACAGTGAGGTTTTGGTATGTCCCATTGGTGGATTCTACATCTCCTGTGAAGAAATGAGGGGAAGGGGCATTGTCTTACCTGAACGCCTTTTCTCAGCACAGAGATGGAGAATCCACTCCCTCCCCGTGTAAGATAGGTTAGGCCACTGTTAAGAGCCTGGGAGCCAACACATCAGACTATCGACAGTTGCTTCGCCCTCGTCAAGACTGAGTGTGTCCTAGCCCAGGACAGGCATGGCAAGTTTGGCCGACTTGGTCTGAATGGGTAGGAAGGCAGAGTTAACCCATTGGTGGATTCTCCATCTCCATTCTGAGAAAAGGCGTTCAGGTAAGACAACGCCCCTTCCCCTCATTTCTGTTTTCTTGCAATCATTTTTTCCCCCTGGAATTAACCGAGGTAGATTCCAATGCCTATGTGGTTGGAGAAGATAAGTTATAATGCTTGAAACACTTCGAGCATTAGTGTTTTGTTTGCCAGGCAGTAAATTCTTCTTTGTGAATAAACTGTGTTGTAATGATTAACGTAGGATCTAGTCTGTTGGGACTCAAGCTTTGTTATCTCACTTTCAGCTTAGATTCAGGGCGCGCGTGTATATTTATCTCATGCTGTTTCAGGCATAGCTAAACCATTGATCTCTCACTTCAGTGCATATAGTATCTGAGTTCATAGTGATTCTCTTACTATAATAAGGGGTCTTTTGCTCAAGGCTCATACTATGCTGTTCTCTTCTCCGATACTTTACAGGTAGTCCTCACTTAACAGCCACAACTGGGACCAGAGTCTCGCTCTTCGAGCAAAGTGGTGGTTAAGTAAGACATCCCTGTGACTCCTTTGCTCAATGACTGCAATCCCAACGATCCCATGAAGATGATGATGGATAAATTATTGTTGATTCCCTGTTCTTCTGTAGACTTTTAAGAACCAGTCAGTATGATGCAATGGCTTCCAGAACCATTGAACAGTATCTAAAGAATCAGTATCTTAGATAGAACAGTATCTAAGGAAGCTTTCTGGCCCATTAATTCTAGTTGAGATCCAATCGTTAGATTGGAGTTAAAATATTGCAGTTTCATGAAAAGTTTAACAGATAGATATAACCATTGTTATATCTAAGATTAAGTATAAATTTAATTTCAAGTGGATTTTTGTTTGTCTCTAAAAGTCAGCCCTCCCTCCCTCGCTCCCTTCCTCACTTACTTACTTACTTCCTGACTACAGTATTCTTTGTTTGTTTGTTTTAAAAGTGCTTAGGGTATATCCTCTAATTTTCCAAAGTAAAATGCTTCTGATGGAGACCAGGCTGTTTCCCAGAGGGAAGGATTTAAGTTACAAGTGAAGTTTTCCAGGTAGCTTTGGTTGCATTGAAATCTAATCTGCTTTTTGGCTCTAAAGACTGTCTCCTTTTCCCACTCTCAGGTCCAGCTATGTATGAGCTTTCCCCCTTTTTAAAGTCTGAAGGGAAATGGGCTATTTGCAAAGAATGACCACTTACTATGATCTACATTTTCTGTTTGCATAGAAGTAACCTGATACAGCTTTTCCTGCTGGTGTTTGCCTGTTTTGGGTTTTGTTGATGCAAGATTTTAATGATTGTGTCTCCTTATCTGTGCAATTACATGGTCTGAAAGACTAGGCTGTCAGCAACATCCTTGGTCCCAAGTATTTTCTGGCTCCAGGATTTATACTTGCTAATGTTTGTGGGGGATAGTGGAGGGTAGCATCCGACTAGAAGATAGATAAAGCATGCTGCTATGCTAGAGTCATATAATAAAATTATTGGTAATTTGCAATAAAAAGGAAACAGTTTTCTTCTTTGAGATGCATTAGCTAATTCTGTGAAAAAATTAGCAAATTTCTTCATATTTGAAGGATTTTTTTCAAACAGGTATCATTATGTAGATATAGGTGTTACAAAAAAGTTTTAAAAATAGTTGAACTAATATTACCCTGAAATCATAGTCTTTCAATAGCAGCTGTGAGATATGCATTCCTTGCAGATAATGCTTGAAAGAAATAGTTCAATAAATACCTAATAGCTGGATTTCAGGTTTGCCATGATATATAAGAGACAAAAATCAAGATATATTTGGCTGTTGCCAATCCCTCATTCCAAATACTTCATTCCACAGAGATGTATCTCTTTGCATTACCTTCCAGCCAATAGCTGCTACTGTATTTTCCATACCTGACATAGCTTCCTGTTATTTTACATATTCCAACAATTCAGATGGGACCAAACCTCACCATAAATTTAACCATATTGTCATTTTAAAACAACAATAAGAACACAACCTGGAAAACTGTTTTTTTTTCCCTCCAGAAAAATGGTCTTTAGTTTTCCAGTGTTTTAAATATTACTTTTTTCTTTCCTTGTTTCTTCAAACATCTTGAAATGATATGCAAAATTAAAAAAAAACAAAAACAATCACTTAGGCTTTTCAGTGTCCAATCCTTTACTCTCATCTTTGGAAGAGGTATGCAGATAAGCACTTTGTTTTGAATCCAAAAAGCAAAAAATCATAAACAAAGAAATCTCAGCATTTTTTAAAACAAATCTTGTGACTCTTTCAGTAATAATCAAATGTTACCTTTATTTCCCTTGCCATTATTAATGTATCTCAGCCGTGCACTCTTGTTATTCTAATGTGCATATTGGTTCTCCTTTTATTGACTATAAGTGTGTGAAGTTGCTATTATTATTCAGGGTTTTGTTAGATAAAGTATTTATCATAAATGCCTATTATTCTTCTTTTGCCTGTCCATGCATGTGTGCTGTGTGTATAAAGACAAGGCAGCTCACCCTTTTTTGCTAAATAGCTTGACTCTTTTTCTAATCGGGACTAGTTTTTGCAAAGAAGAAATAAAAGTGGAAAGACAAGCCATCCTTTCAGCGATACATGTAACTTGTTTCTTTGCTTCTTTGCGGATGCTATAGATTTTTAACCAGAGAATGTTCTTTTTGCTGTGGGTGTAAGACTTCAAGATGTAACGTAATTATTCCTTTGTGTCCGTTTCATGAAACTCCTGCAGCAGCTGATGTGCCACCTCTAGATTAACTAGCAACAGATCTTTTCTCTTTCCTTTTTTATTATACCTCTTGGCATCCGCCAAGATCCTATTCTGTCACACTTTTGAAAGTGTCAGGAGAGATGTCCGTTTTGGGGAAAAAAAGAAATGATCTTTTTTTTTTCAGAACCTTTGTTTTTTGTACCCATCAAAAGTGCCTTTTTCCCCCTTACCTCGCTAGTATATTAAAGTGGGAAAAACGGAATTGAAGTGTGAAGCTAGCCTGGTACCACTTCTGAAATAGAACAGGCAACATGAATGATTTCTGAATAATTGCTGAGGTAGTATCCTGTCCTCCCAGTCAATCCTGAACATTGACCTACTCAAGAGTTTTTCTTTTCAGAGTGCTGGACAGGACGGCTATAGCATGCAGGTTAATCTTGATTCAGAAACACATTTGAGAGTGGAATTCCTGTCATAAAAGGATGTGGTCATAAAGCGATTCAGGTGCCCAGACCTGATTTTAGGATCATTTTTACCACGGGCCTAAGCCAAAAACTACAGTCATTAAGCAAATCCAGCTTTCTCAATTGTTTTTGTCAGAAGCCAGCTAGGAAAAAAAAATCATAAGATCACAATTGCATAACCGCAAGCAGTTGCAACTGTTGTCAATGGGAACTGGTTTTCGAGTGCCCAAATTACAATCACGTGACAGTGGGGGTTGTGTGATGTGACAATGGGGGGGTGTTGGGTGACAGTCGTAACATCAAGGATTGGTCATAAGTCACTTTTTATAGGTACTTCATAACTTTGAACTGTTGTAAGTTGAGGACTATTTTGTAACCATTTATAAGAGTATAAAAATAAGGAAGAAATATACAGGGGTGTTAAAAACAGTAAGGATTTGGAAAACTAGACTCCAGTTTTTCCCTTGAAATAATTGAAATAATTTCTGACCATTATCTTTAGGATCAGACAGAACATCTGTTATGACAGATATTCTAATCCTATTAGGCACAAATGTAATATAGGCTGAATTTGGCCGTTTTGAAAGCCAAGCAACAGTAGGCTGGATTTTGCATGATTTGTATTTTCTCAGCTAGTTGAAAAAGAGCAAGTTTTGTCTATTCTTTAGCAAAGTAGTGAGTCAAACAAAGGCGATCAGGGCAGATTTAACTGTTCACAGCTTTGTAGTTATTTGTTTGCATTTGCAAAGTAACTTTTGCAGCTTTAGCTGTAGGCAGTGTTTTCAAAGAGAGATGAACATTCCCAGAAGTGCACAACGCCTGGTCTCCTGCTGTGCTGTAGAATGCAGTTTGCTTGTTAGTAAAGAGAAGATTCACGGATATACATCAGTTTCTAGTTCTGGGTGGAGATGAGTAATAGTTTTGGATAGAAATATACAAGAATAATGGAGAAGTAGATGCAGCGTGCTCTTATCATATTAATGCAGAAGGGCCTTGGCGACGAGGGAAGGCAGCCCCATAATTGGTATCAAATAACAGATTTAATGAAATAATTAATGCATAACTGCACGAAAGTTTAGCTTGCATATTCTTGGTCTATAATTACTGATTGGGAATGGTGCATTCTGCACAGCCTCGAAAGCATACTTTTAAGTGTTGGTAATACCCTGGCATGCCTGGCAGAAATTATTTCCCTTGGGATAAAAGCAGCAAAACCTGTTTCTGTTTTCGGTAATGAATGCTTATGAAGACAAAACTCTTTCTCCATGAAGTAGCATCTTCACTAAATATAGGTGTTGAATTTAACCCAGGTAGGGGGAACTCTTCCATTTCAGAAAATTCTATATCTTTCCAGTTCTTGTTCCTGGTTTGAACAGGTATGAAGTTGCATATTACCCAAAGGATCACATTGATCCTAAAAATGTGAAGGCAAAAGGGAGCCTGAAGTATTGTCTTCCTGCTCTGTTTCTTTAGGCAACTGTCCTGCTTTCTTTCTTACAAGTGTTTGGCCTTGCAGGGTTTTAGCTTGAAAGTTCCTCGAAATCCTAGAATTCTTGCACTATCCTAATTAAACTCTCCCTTCAGTTATCAACTAAAAGTAGATGATTTTCTGTCTTGCCTCACAACCAGATTTCTTATCAGCGTAGAATCTGATCTCTGCTGTCTCATTTAATAGTGAACATAAGTTGATAATTTTCATTTTCCTTTCTCTCCCCAGTTATGAAGATGAATGACGTAGACCACCCTCTTGAATGACGCTGGGCATTTTATAACTGAGATTGTTAAGGAATAAAAAGAAAACAGTTTTAAAGGGGGTCAATAATGGTGGCTTCTGATTGCAGAATGAAAAGGTTTTGGCTGCTTCTGATAGTCAGCTTCCTGCAGTGTTCAGAAGGTAAGATATGTTAATGTGTAATTCATAAGACTAAAGTATTATTCAGATTTATGATTCATCCTTGTCTGAAGGGGCAATGTAATTCATTTTGGAAATGATGCTTCATATTTCTGTTGCATATATGCCCTAAAGGAATGCTATTCAGTCACATATTTTGGAATACATTGATGCATTTTGGAACTTTTAGTTTATTTTTTGTCATGTAACTGTTGTTATTTTTGACATATTTTAGTATTATTCTTTTATATTTTTTCTATTTTGGTAGAAGTTGTTTTCCCTCTTTAGAATCTATCTGTCTGTCTATCATCTCTCTCTCATATCTCTCTCTCAATCTATCTATCTATCTATCTATCTATCTATCTATCTATCTATCTATCTATCTATCTATCAGAAACATTAAATCTGGAAAATGAAATGTCAGTATGTGTTTTTGAATGACAGTTGGTATATTATTTCTTTCCTCAGTTCCTATATAAATTGAGTTATTCAAGAAGGACATATGATAGAACTAAATAAATGGAGCCAATTAAGAAATAGAAATTTTATACAAGACGAAGATAGTATAGGTTTAAATATCGATCCAATGTAAAAAAAAATGCAAAGGCAAATATATATAGAAACATGCACACAGAAACATGCACACATAATCATGGCTATGAGTATATAGGTTTTTAGGTCTTGCTGGCAGATGTGTAGTAAGTTGAAAATAAGTACAATTCATTTCAAAATTGGGTCACTGAAATTGAAAATGAGCTACTGTTAGTCTATATCTTGTTCCCACTTAAAATTATTTCCCAACTTGTTCATGCAATATCTAAGGGAACATTTAAATTGGAGAAAAAGAATTAGTTACTTTTTCTCTTTTGCAATAGTTTTCATTGGGATACTAATGGGTACCAACAACAAACTCATGACACAAATCTTGTAGCTGACATACTTGCATCCAACATCAGGACATAAATACAAAAGGCTAGAGTTTTGAGTCATGAAAGTACTAAGCACAATTTGTCATTTTTGCGAAATTGGGATTTCTACTAGACCCTTATCACTGTTCAGTTTCCACAGCTTCACAGACTTAAAATATTTCACGACAATTCTTGCATACTATAAGGACAGTAGTGTTATAGTGTTCTACTTATGCAATGGCTTAACAGTACAAAACATCATTTATCCATTTAAATTGTCCTGAAATGAACGGGGGTTGCATATTTGTGTCATTAACCAATTTGAATGCCATAAAATAGGAACATATATACTACTTTACTGAAAAAGCTGAACATCAGATGCAATTTATAACACCGCTTAACAGATGATAATTCACAAACTAGTTATTGATGCAATTTTATTTTTGGTTCTTCTCAGGAGCAAATCTTGTGGAATTCTGTAAAAATTAATTCTAGTGTGACCAAAGCTGCAATTTTCCTGCTTTTCTTTTTTAAAAAAATCATTTCTTTCAAAAATGATTTTATTGCTAAAAATGTCAGATTAAAGAATAGAGTGACATATCACCAGAAATTAAGTGCAGCGAGTGGGTGTTGGACTTTAGCAAGAGTCCAAAGTTTGATTTCCTTCTTTGTCAGGCAATTCATCTTGAGTTAGTTATCCTTTCTTCCTTCACAGTCTTATCAGGATAAAATACAGTAGACTGTCAAGTTAGAGAAAAGACAAAAAATGTATTTTTAACTACCTGAATTTGCTGTACTGACTTAGGTATGGATAGAATTGCAGCTAAATCATAGCAAGCTGTGATTAAATTTATGTTTATAAATTGTTGGGGGCAATGTAAATATATATATATATATATATACATTGCTTACTGGTGTACACCGCTTAGAGAGTGCTTGTACTTAAAGCGGTATATAAAAGTCTCATAAATAAATAAATAAATAAATATTCAGTTTTCCTTTACACGAAGAACACTAAGGACACAGAACTCCTTACCCAGGTATGAAGATACCTCATTTAGTTTTGGCTGAGGACATATTTTCACAGGGAAGCTTTGGTCTTGTAGCCGGTATGCTGCCAGGACAGATGGAAACCACTCCAAGCTATTTCAGAATTAGCATATGTTGTGGAAAAACAAAAGAAAAATTCCTGTGTACATACCTGGGCTTTATGGAAAAAGAATCCTTGGTAGTTAATCAACTGCTCAACATAGTTGTCCCTTCCTGTCCTGTGGTAGGGCTTTGTGCCATGATGGTCATTTATGTTTTGGCTGTTGGAATGTATAGAACTTAAAAAGAGAACCTTGTCCAGGAGCTCCTTCCCTTGTTTGTATGTAGTTTGGTTAGGGGAAATATTAACTTTGTTGGAAGATGAAATGCAGAGGTTTCATGAAGTCAATATTTCTTTTCAATAATAGGAAAACAAAATGGCCAATTTGTTCACCAACTCCTCTGTCACATCCCTGTTTGCAAGTAACAAGCAATAATTGTGGCAGAATTAGAGAACTATAGGAGTTTTGATTGTATTTTGAATTCTTTTGTGAAACAGAGAAAGAACTTTGTTTTGCCTGGGCAATTTCAGCCTATTCTCACTGATGATTGATCTTGTGTTATATAAAAGCTCTCAAACAAGGAGGAGATGATGAATTTGACCAGACTGGAATGGGGAGGGCATTTCTATGCAGACAGCATCATTGACTAGCCTTGTTGCTGAGGTTGGTAAGGAAGACTATAAAGACTTGTTTTCCTCCCGTCTTAAGAACAGGAGAAAAAGGCATTGGTATGACTGTGAGAATGAACCCCAGGTTTTGTAGATTTTATTACAGTTTTCAACGTCCCTTCCAAGTCTTAGGAGGCACCCCATTAGAGGTCAATATATATTCACAGTTTGATATACCAAACATTGCCATTTTATTTTCTATAAACATCTTTATTGCACATTATTGTACTTGGATTCATGATAATTAATTGTGGTCAGAGAGAAGCATATTTGTGAGCATCTTGTATTTTTAATTCTATAGGTGATGAAATGCAAGGTGTTGCAAAGTGTTGATATAATTTAGACCATAGTTTGATAAAAACATCTTGATTTACTTTGGGTAAATTTGGAGATTAGTATGTCTTGGTTGGCTTCAAAATCTAAGGGATTGGTTTGGACAAAACTCAGCAGCACTTTTTCGTGCGGCTGCTAATAAAAACAGGATCGCCAACATGATCGCCAACATCTGATAATAGATATGGCACAAGAAGAAGAAGAAGGTTGAATCCAAGCAATAATTAAAAAAAACACTTTGTGTGTTCCTGTAACTATCATTAGAAATTAATATATATATGGTTTATGTTGTGTTTGAAACATTAGATGAAATGTATAATAAATATAATTTTTATGAGGAAATAAATCCTGCAAATTCTTAAGATTATTTTTTCCTCCCAAAATCAGACTGGGTTTATTAGCCTATGATTTTTTTCCTTCAATTCTTATGAAAATGACATGTAGTATAGAGATGGCTCAGCTATAATACTTAAAATTTTCAGAAGTTTAGGTCTGGTAGTATTTATGGGGAAAAAAAGATACATCATGATTTTCTGTGGGGGAGCACAGATTTCTTTTCTTCTCCCACCATCTAATGTTATATTCAGTATAGTACTGCAATTAGGATTTAGCTAAAATATATATGCTAAGAACATAAAATATGAAATAACATATTTCCATTCCCTTCTTCCTGAAGCCTGCTGAATGATACTGTTTACTCCATGAATATCCTGCAAAAAGCTTTTACATATCTATTTAGTTTAATGCTGGCTCTGTTCTAAGATACGGCTCATGGGCTTGAATTGAAAAAAAGAAGTATAGTAGGAACTCTAATTTAGATTTCACGGAATGAAGATCAGCAATCTCTCTCAAGGGATATTGCCCTTCAAAAGCCTGGTTTGCCTGACCAACTTTTAAGACTATTTTCCCCCTCCCCTATTGGGCTGATAAAGTATTGAAGGCCAAGTCTTCAAACATACTTCTCACATGTGGTTTGTTAAAAAAGAAATCATTGTGATTTGTTAGAGATAATTATCTACATATGTTCCTGGTGGTCTTTGCATACCAGTATTTGAATAAAACTTTATTTTTCTGGGAAAGTGCAGTTTACCAAATGAAGAGGCATGTACTGAATTCTTTGTTTTAAAAAAAAACTTAATTTCTCACTTGAAAGAAAATTAGGGAGGAAATTGAGAAGAGAAGATGGAAGGAAGCCACACTAATTAAAATTATTAGCATAAATCAAAAGTTGTGGTTTTCTATTCTGGAATGGAATACTGATGTGGCAATAACTTCAAGCCAAAACAGATGAATTAATCTTATTTTATTGGCCATTCTTGCAAGATATCTCCCTTCCTCTGGTCTAATAGATATACAATAGGGCTTAGAGGTAGATTTTTTTTATAGCTGGCAAAAGTCTGAGGGAAATCAACCTCAATAGAGCTGGGCTTAGCTTCAGGCTTGAGTATAATCCTATCACCTAGAATGTGAAACCTTGAATAATATAAATTATGAAAAGAAATGGCAAAAGTGATTCTATGACAACTTACAGCAAGCCTACTTGGATAGTTGCTTCACTTGCTAGCAATTTTTTTGTGCATCCATTTTATCAGTGGAGCCAAAACTACAAAAATTTAGTGGGTCTTAAAATTGAAAATATTTTGGATTCTTCTACAAATTCTTAAATACTGCGTTCTTCTTTTCTTTTTTCATACAGTAATAGGATCAAGAAAAAGGTGGATATGGAAGTTTCATCTATTAATAGGGAGATGTGTCTTGCAATCTTGGAGAATCTTAAGTACAATGCTGGGTAGGGAAGACATATAAAACTTTCTAGGAATTTGCATATGTAGGCATTGGTAATATTCATATACCAACAATATTCATTTATGCTTGACTATAAGACAATATGGCTTTGTAAGCATACATTTGTTGGCTGAAATGAAACTGTCTGGATTATTTGTAATAAAGAGTGACAATCTATGTATTCTACACAAAAGCTACATTCTCAGCAAGGGCACTGGAGGGAGGTTGTTTTGTGAGTTACTCCATCAAAGCAGACTATTATTTCCCAAGTACTTTTACTTGTCAAGTAAAACAAGCTGGACATAAGACACAGGGCAACAATAAGAAAACACAATAATTTTATTGATAAACATTGGTGAAAATTTATTATAGATGAGCTGTTTAATAGGACACTGCAGTTAATTGTAGTTATTTATTGATATCTGAAGATAAATCAACAAGGCTTTTCTAAACCAGATTAACTGAAAAGAGAAGACTTCAGTGCTCTCAGTTTTAGAAATTATCCTGTTGATTTTTAAATGAGTAATAATAGGTTTTTATATTGTAGGCTTTTTTAACCAATTACATAAAATAGGAAGCATCCAACTTGAAGAAATAATGGAATGAACTATACTATACTGTTTTACTTAGCTTTCAGAAATGTTTCATCTCAAATGCTAAAGAGATGCTTTGCCACATATGTATCTTTTGTGAAGCAATCATCTTGAACATTTGTGCATCTGCCCATTGATATGAAGTCTGACCTGTCCATAAGTTCTGTATTTCTTTCTTTTAAGAAAGGAATTAAATCCTTTTTCTTTAGCCAGAAGAGAATTTTCATTAAATTTATTTACAGTGATTTCATATATTTTATCAGATTTTATTAGTTAGATATTTTATTGTTAGTCTTCTTTTAGTTGAAGTGTATACTAATACTTTATTTGTAAGAGTAAATAAAGTGTTGTTTGAGTAAGGAATTGGAAATAAGTTCCTCCATTCAACATTTTCTATATTATGCTTTAAACATTTTTGTATCCAGACTTCCTGACAAAGTTATCAAAGCATTAACCAAGATTACTGTTTTGAACATCTCGTAAATAAGGGAAGAAAAATTAAAATGTTGTAAATGCTAAAAATAAATAATTCAGGGAAGAATAGCTCCATGATTAATCGCAAACATGAGACTGAAGTGGTGATAATACCTTGGTTAGACAGGGTACATGGTTCAGAAATGATTTGAAAGACGTGATGTGGAATGTGGAAAAGTACAAGCACAGTGCTTCCTTAAAACTGGAATATCTCTTTTTTTCAAGCTTCCATCTGAGTATAAAAAAAGGTTTTAATTAGATCCTTTAAAATGTGGCTGCTTTAATAAATTGTATTTATAAATGTGGTTGTTTAAATGAATGGAGTTATTAAAGCAGCAATGTATTTTTTCTTCTTCTTCGTCTTCTTCTTGTGCCATATCTGTTATCGGACATTGGTGATCATGTTGGCGATCCTGTTTTTATCAGCCGCTGCACGAAATTGCATTTTTTTAGGTTCATGCAAAAACCTGGGAAAAAAGGTAACTGCTTTAAAGAGGTATTATTCTTGTGGTCCTACATGTTCTGAAATACTTTTCCTGAATATATATATATATATATATATATATATATATATATATATATATATTGATACAGTGGGGCAAAAAAGTATTTAGTTAGCCACCAATTGTGCAAGTTCTCCCACTTAAAAAGATGAGAGAGGCCTGTAATTGTTATCAATTGTCTATGAGAGACAAAATGAGAAAACAAATCCAGACAATCAGATTGTCTGATTTGGAAAGAATTTATTTGCAAATTATGGTGGAAAATAAGTATTTGGTCACCTACAAACAAGCAAGATTTCTGGTTTTCACAGACCTGTAACTTCTTCTTTAAGAGGCTCCTCTGTCCTCCACTCATTACCTGTAATAATGGCACCTATTTGAATTTGTTATCAGTATAAAAGATACCTGTCCACAACCTCAAACAGTCACACTCCAAACTCCACTATGGTGAAGACCAAAGAGCTTTTGAAGGACACCAGAAACAAAATTGTAGACCAGGCTGGGAAGACTGAATCTGCAATAGGCAAGCAGCTTGGTGTGAAGAAATCAACTGTGGGAGCAATAATTAGAAAATGGAAGACATACAAGACTACTGATAATCTCCCTCGATCTGGGGCTCCGTGCAAGATCTCACCCCGTGGGGTCAACATGATCACAAGAACGGTGAGCAAAAATCCTAGAACACATGGGGGGACCTAGTGAATGACCTGCAGAGAGCTGGGACCAATGTAACAAAGGCAACCATTAGTAACACACTACGCTGCCAGATCCTGCAGTGCCAGACGTGTCCCCCTGCTTAAGCCAGTACATGTCTGGGCTCGTCTGAAGTTTGCTAGAGAGCATTTGGATGATCCAGAAGAGGATTGGGAGAATGTCATATGGTCAGATGAAACCAAAGTAGAACTGTTTGGTAGAAACATAACTCGTCGTATTTGGAGGAGAGAGAATGCTGAGTTGTATCCAAAGAACACCATACCTACTGTGAAGCATGGGGGTGACAACATCATGCTTTGTGGCTGTTTCTCTGCAAAAGGACCAGGACGACTGATCCGTGTAGAGGAAAGAATGGATGGGGTCATGTATTGTGAGATTTTGAGTGCAAACCTCCTTCCATCAGCAAGGGCATTGAAGATGAAACGTGGCTGGGTCTTTCAGCATGACAATGATCCAAAACACACCGCCCGGGCAATGAAGGAGTGGCTTCGTAAGAAGCATTTCAAGGTCCTGGAGTGGCCTAGCCAGTCTCCAGATCTCAACCCTATAGAAAACCTTTGGAGGGAGTTGAAAGCCCAAAATATCATCTGCATGGAGGAATGGGCCAACATACCAGCAACAGCGTGTGCCAACCTTGTGAAGACTTACAGAAAACCTTTGATCTCTGTCATTGCCAACAAAGGATATATAACAAAGTATTGAGATGAACGTTTGATATTGACCAAATACTTATTTTCCACCCTAATTTATAAATAAATTCTTTCCAAATCAGACAATGTGATTGTCTGGATTTGTTTTTTCATTTTGTCTCTCATAGTTGAGGTCTACCTATGATGACAATTACAGGCCTCTCTCATCTTTTTAAGTGGGAGAACTTGCACAATTGGTGGCTGACTAAATACTTTTTTGCCCCAGACCAGTGGTTCTCAACCTTTTCTCCATCAGGATGGATGTAGACTCCACTGATTGGGTAATTTAATCCCACCTGCTCAGACTAAGACAAAAAAACTCTGCCACGCCTCCTTCTGGGTGTGACTTCCCAGTTTTTGTCTTAGTCTCGTGCTCAGCAAGACGCTTTTCAGAAGGCTCCTAGCTAAGTTTGATTCTTTCCTTTTTTCTTTTAGGCTATTCAAATTAAAATTGGATACTTTAAATTCAAATTGATTAACAATTAGATTAATTCGGCTTCACTTCCAAATTAAGAGGATTGCGTTGGGGGGGATAGGGACTCTGTCCTCCCTCCCCTGCAGCCCTTTGGGCTTTGAAAAGGAGGCTGCAGGCTTCGTTCGTTAGGGAGCTCCCGTTCCGACGATCTGTAGCCTCTTTGCGATTCCGCCAATTCAGCTGGGTAGCGGAGGTCGGCTTTTCAACTCGGAGACCTCCTGAGTGATTTACTTGCCTCGAGGCCTTGAGGGAGAATTCCTGACTGCAGCTTTATCTGGATCGCAGCAGGGGCTGCGCTACTAATCGCAAGTGCTTGGGGACTGGGGGAGGAATCCCAAATCAGCCTTGTATTCCCCTGCTGTGTAATTGATTCTCCTGTTTAAAATACGACAGGGTTTTGCTTCTCCAGGCCTTAAGGCCTGGCGGCCGCCATTTTGACCGCATGGTCTAGCGCGGCTGCTTCTAGAGGTCCCACGTGGCGGACGCCATTTTGGAGGCCTAATTGAAATTTTTGCATAATCATTGGCAGTTATTCCTGCATTATTGCAGATGCATAGTTGTTGCCTGTGTCACTTGGTCTGTGAGCAGACCTGTTCAGGGGGGGAGATATTTTTGTATCCACAGGAGTTGTGGTCAAACTTGAGGGGGCTACTTCAGGTGTGGGCCTTGGCTGCATTTGAGCAGACCAAGGTGTTATTAACTGGTCCTAAGGCCTAGAAGAGAAGAGCGAAGAGATTCCTTTATTGTCCACCTGTTTCTCAGTTTAGCCCGTGACCTTTTGTCACAAGGCCTGTACAGACAGCATTAGAACACTGTCTGGCTGTTCTTGCCATTGCCTTCTGTTCAGAGCGAGGATCGGTTTTCCATCTCTGACTGTGATCTGCGTGTTGGGTTCCTCCCCCCATTTCTAGGTACTACTGTCCAGGAATACCTAGACAGCAATGGCAGACAGCTCCTCGCCCCAGGCTTCTCAATCTAGTGTCCCCCCCGCTCAAGCAAAGCGCAGATCTGAAGAATTGGACATGGGGGGGGGGAAAGAAAAAAGCTAAAACCAAACATCTGTCTTCCAAAGATACTTCCAAATCAGCCGGGCAAGAGGCCACAAGGAGACACTTAGCATTGGAGAGAGAATTCTCCAAGGCACAAAGGCTCAGATCCAGTGGGACTGAAACGGTTTCCCCCGCCCCACTGGATACTCCTTTGACAGAACCTCAATTTGAATCATCTCAGGATGCCCCAAGACCTTGGTCTCCTCGGGGGGAAACCGAGCAGGTAGGTCCTCCTCGCTCCTCTCCTTCATCAGCACACCAACCACCTGAGACCAGGTGTGCCTCAACGGAGGTTGGGGTCAGTTCCAGGGACCAAGGGGAAATGTGGTCCCAGGCTCAATTCCAGGCCTTCATGCACCAAGCATTCAGGCAGTTTATGTCATCAACTGAGAGTAGCCAGGTGCAGTCCCATCCTACTCCTCCCGCATCTATTCCCCCACCTCTGGTGGAGCGTGATACTAGACCTAGCTCTGCTGTTTCGGAGACATCCTCACAATTAGGGGAGGAGGGATCAGTGGAACTGGGAGTTGCAGACACTCCCTTGTCTGAGGTGCAGGATCCAGCTCCTGAACAGGTGACCTCTTCCGGGCTTTTCGATCTGGCCATTTTTCGGTCACTCCTCGTAAGGGCTATTGACACGGTAAAACTTACCTCAGCCCAGGAGGAGACTCCTTCTTCCTCATCCAACCGGGAAGCCAACCCTCTGTTTGCGGAAAAGGTCAAGGAGGAACCGCAGATTCCATGCCCACTAGTCTTCAGGTCTACGGTGGAAAAGCAGTGGGCATCCCTTGCTACCACTCCTTCACAGAGCAGTTTAGACAAGAAACTTTACAATGTCTCTTCTTCTTTCGCTTCTCTTCTAGAAGTCCCATCTGTAGACGCTCCGCTGACCTCTCTGTTCTCCAATACCGCCGTCCCGGGGGACATGGCTGAATTCTTGAAGGCAGAGGACAAAAAGTTCGAGTTCTCTTTTCGTAGAGCTCACCAATCTTCGGCTTGGGCCATAAGGGCGGCAACCTCATCCTCCTTCTTTGCACGCTCGACAATTATGTGGTTGCAGGAACTCCAGATGCTCATTCCGCCGGATCAGGTCAGAGCGCACCAAACAATAGGGAAAATAGTGGCAGCATCCGAATACATTGCGGATGCATCCTTACACTCGGCTAGATGTTCAGCCAGATCCATTGCAGCCTCAGTGGCATCACGTAGGCTGCTCTGGTTAAAGCAATGGCGCACGGATTTAAAGGCAAAGTGGCGCTTAGCAACATCTAGGTACAGTGGCACCCACCTTTTTGGTCCTAGCAACATCTAGGTACAGTGGCACCCACCTTTTTGGTCCGGTCCTAGAGCCTCATATCATTGAGGGCAAGGACAAGCGCAAGGCGCTGGCCCATCCCTCTAAAAAACCAGATAGACGGCCCCAACAGGACTTCCGTAGGCCATCATTCCGTCCCAGCGGTTCCTGGGATTGGAGACAGCCCTTTCGGGCAGGGCAGTCCTGGGATTGGCCCAGAGGCTCGCGATCCTATTCTTTCAGACAGGATCGGCAACAGGACCGCCAGAGTAGTGCAGCCAGGGGTCAGTTCCAGACCAAGCGTCCCTTCAGGGGATCAGGCAGTCGTCCTTACAGGCGGTCCAAGTGACGCCAAGGAGGACTACCCCATTGGGGGTCGACTGGCACTGTTTTACGACGTTTGGGAAAACACAACCACAGACGCCTGGGTCAGAGAGACCATAAGACAGGGTCTCTCCCTAGAGTTTCGATCTTCTCCCCCAGATCGTTTTATACAGTGCCCGGTTTCAAACAATACATCAAAAACACAACTAATCACAACAGCCATCGCTCATTTATTAGAGATCAGAGCCATAGAAAGGGTTCCTCAGGAACAGATCGGGGAAGGGTTCTACTCCATCCTGTTTGTAGTTCCCAAAGCCTCAGGCGGTTGGAGGGCAATACTGGACCTAAAGGGTCTAAATTTTTCCTCATTTACAGGAGGTTCAAGATGCAGACCCTAAAGTCCATCTTGGCAAGTATCAGGAAGGGGGATTTCCTTTCCTCCATCGACCTGACAGAGGCTTACTTACACATTCCGATCATCCAGGAACACCGCAGGTTCCTGCGGTTCTGTTACGCACACAAACACTACCAGTACCGGGCTCTTCCCTTCGGCCTATCCTCGGCCCCGAGGGTCTTCACAAAAATCTTGGCCGTGCTGGCGGCTCATCTAAGGATGATACCCGTACGGGTACAGTGCTACCTGGACGACATACTGATACAGTCAAATCTTTCCAATCAGGGCAGTCGGACCTGGCAATCACTATTCAAACACTTCAGGATCACGGGTTCTCCGTGAATTTCAAAAAGAGTCACATCACACCCACAAGACGTCTGCTCCATCTAGGAGCTCTGATAGATTCCAGCCTATGCAAGGTATATCTCTCCCAGGAGCGACAAGTCAGCATCCGGAAGCTGACACTGCAGATCCGAGGGGAAAAAAGAGTACCCCTGGTACAATTATCCCAACTCCTGGGGAAGATGGTCTCTTGCCTGGGCATCGTTCCTTGGGCCAGACTGCACTCCAGGAACCTCCAGTGGTTCCTTCTTCCTTTTCAGAAACGCAACATCAGCGCCTCCAACAGGAAGGTCAGGGTTCCCCATCACACTCTGTCCTCCCTCCTATGGTGGACCTCGTCCGCCTTGTCCAAGGGCACTCTGTTCAAGGAACCCACCAGGATCACCCTCACCACAGACGCCAGTCTGTTCGGTTGGGGCGGTCATATTCTGAACCACTTAGCCCAGGGTCAGTGGTCCAGTTCAGACCTGGCTCACAATATAAATTGGCTGGAGCTCAGGGCCATCCACCTGGCTCTCCAAAGATTCTCCCCCCTGGTATCAGGGAAACACGTATTAATCCTGACAGACAACATTGCGGCCAAAGCTCACGTAAACAAACAAGGGGGCACCCACTCTTGGGCACTCATGCAGGAAGCACAGGCCATAGGGCTGTGGGCAGAGTCCAACCTGAGGTCCATCAGGGCAGAGCACATATCGGGGGAGGCGAATCAACAGGCAGACTCCCTGAGCAGGGTCACAGTGGATCACTCAGAGTGGAAGCTAGACTCAATCCTATTCCAGGAAATATCACGCAGGTTCAGACAGCCCATTCTAGATCTCTTTGCCTCTCCGATCAATGCACAGCTCCCCAGATTTTTTATCAGGTTTCCGGCGAGGGGGGCGGAGGGAACGGACGCCCTCCGGAGCAGATGGCCGGAGGGCGTACTTTATGCATTCCCTCCTCTTCCACTAATACAAGCGACCATTTGCAAGCTCATCCAGGAACAGGCAGAGCTAATCTTAGTGGCTCCATTTTGGCCAAGACGCCCGTGGTTTGCCGACCTGGTGGACCTGTCAATTTCACCTCCATGGAAGATTCCCCCGGACCGAGTAGCTCTCAGCCAGGGGAACCTCCAACATCCGGATCCACAGTGGCTCCAATTAGCCGCTTGGCACTTGAGCGGGAGAGTCTGACCAAACAGTCTTTCTCCTCTGGGGTTATTTCCGTTATCCAGGCCTCGAGGCGTCCCTCGACCAACAGAATCTATGACGCCACTTGGAGAAGTTTTTGCTCTTGGTGTACCAAAAAGCGGCTTTCACCGCTTGCTGTCTCCATCCCAGACATATTAGATTACTTACTTGAGGGGTTAACTAGAGGTCTGTCAACCAGCACCATACGTAGGCAGATAGCAGCCTTGTCGACAGTTCTCACCTGTGACAACCAGGTTTCCCTGTCCCAACACCCAGCAGTCAGTGCCTTTCTCAAGGGTGCGGCCAATGTAGGGCCCCCCACGGTTCATCGTTATCCATCCTGGGACCTCTCTAAGGTGTTACAGGCTTTAACGTCCTCTCCATTTGAACCTCTGAAAGTTTGCTCCCTTCACTTCCTTACATTGAAGGTAGCCTTCCTAGTGGCCATCACGTCGGCCAGGAGGATTTCAGAATTGGCGGCCCTGTCGGTCAGGGAGGACTTGTGCATGTTCCATGAGGATAGAGTGGTCCTCAGGTTGGATCCTGCATTTGTTCCAAAGATCAATACAGGGTTTCACCGCTCGCAGGAACTAGTCCTTCCTAACTTCTGTCCTAACCCTTCCCATCATCTGGAGAGACGGTGGCATATGTTGGATGTGCGCAGGGCTCTGCGCCATTACATTAAACGAACCTCGACCTTCAGGAAGTCCGAGGCATTATTCGTGTCCTTTCAACCCTCAACTATGGGTCGGAAGGTCTCTTCTTCCACCATTGGTCAGTGGATAAGGATGTGTATTTCCAGGGCTTATATTTCCCAGTCCCTTCCGGTACCTTCACATATTACTGCTCACTCTACACGTAGTGCTGCTGTCTCAGCAGCTTGGTCTACCCAGGCATCACTCGAGGAGATTTGCAGGGCTGCGACATGGTCCTCTCCTTCCTCATTCATAAAACATTATAGGATAGATCAATTTGCAGCAGCTGAGGCTGCTTTCGGTAGGAGAGTCCTACAGCAAATAGTGGGTTCTCAGGGGTCACAAGCCTAGATTCCCTCCCTATAGGGACATGAGCAGCTTTGGTATGTCCCAATCAGTGGAGTCTACATCCATCCTGATGGAGAAAAGAGCGTTGTCTTACCTGAACGCTTTTTCTCAGCAGGATGGTGTAGACTCCACACCCACCCTGTTAGTGTTAGTCTAGGCCTGTGTCTTCCTTTTTTGTTTGGAGCCTTGCGTCTGGTAGCTTCGCCTCGACAAAAACTGGGAAGTCACACCCAGAAGGAGGCGTGGCAGAGTTTTTTTTGTCTTAGTCTGAGCAGGTGGGATTAAATTACCCAATCAGTGGAGTCTACACCATCCTGCTGAGAAAAAGCGTTCAGGTAAGACAACGCTCTTTTTAATGCCGTGACCCCCAACCGGTCATAACCCGAGGACTACTCAACTGGTCGTAAGTCGAGGACTACCCAACCGGTCATAAGTCGAGGACTTTCTCTGCCTGGGAGCACCACACATGCGTGGTGCCACCCCCTGCACCGGCCGAAGCGTAGCTGGCAAGCGGCAGAGATGGCGCAGGCCGACCACCGGCTGGGCCACCAGCTGGCCCAGCCCAAGGGAGGTAAGGCACCTGCCGGGCCCCACGCCCGCCAGCAACCCTCCCTGTGCCCGCCGGCCTCCCACCTCCCACCCCTGGCCCTCTTTTACTTACATTTTTAGTAGTTGCTCAGCAGGGAGGGGTGGAAACTTTCAGACAGCTCGCCTTCACTGCAGACAACTTGCAGCACCGTTTGCAGAATGGGACTTTTGGCGGCTCAGCAGGACAGAGACAGCCTGGACAATTCCTATTGGCTTTTGAAAGCCAATAGAATTAGACTCTATTCAAGAGAGTCTATTCTATTGGCTTTCAAAAGCCAATAGAATAAAAGGGAGTAGCACAGCTAAGGAAAAGGGGAAAAAAATGGCAGACTGCGTTGTTTGGCGACCCCGTGAGACACCAAATGGGGTCGCGACCCACAGGTTGAGAACCGCTGATATAGACATTATTCTGTTTGAGAATCCAATTTTAAATTATGTGACTTGGAGTAGAATAGCATATCAAATTGGAAATTTTTTTCAAAACAAAGCTTTAAGTGTGTTGTACATAATCAAAGTTAGACAAATGAAATGTATAAAAGAAAGGGATACTTTTGTATACTTCTGTAACATACTGACTTTAAGTCCTCCCCAGATAACATAAGACATTCTGCAGAAAAAAAGAAATAGGCAAACTTAATGTTTCTTTAGTATTCTGCTAGGAGCACAGCTTGTATTGTGTGTTGTGTGCTGAAATGTTATGCTTCAGATAAAATTCTTAAAAGGAATAAAAAAAATCATCTCATCAAAGTCACTTATTCTTTCTTATCTGCTGTTATCTACCATTTTATATAGCATTAGTTTATCCCTGGCATAATCTTATCGAGTTTTGCAGATTTATGAGTGGCCCGGTATTGCTGACCTTTGGAATGCTGTATAAAGATCTCAATATGTTTAGAATCTGATATCATTTTTAAGCCCCTTAGCTAGAAAAAGGCATACTTTAGATCCTGTAATTCTTATAAGCAAATCAAAAGTGATCCAGTAATGTTAAAGTCAAACAAAAAACCTGAGAAGTAAAATAAAATAAACCATCTCAAGTTCTGTCCTAGCTCTGAATTTTTTTTTATTTTTTGTAATTTCTTTATCAACAAACTTTTCTTTAATTAGAGTTGTAGTATTGATGACTTATTTGATGTGTCCCCTCTATTAATACTGTTAGATTAGTGTTTCTTAAAATAGATCCTGTGGGGTCCCCCGGATCTTCTTAGTGATCCTAAAAAACAAAATTATTTGCAGCCTGTTTTAAAATACTGTAATATTAAAACCATACTAAACAATTGTGAGAAGTGGTAGTAGTGACAAACATGTCAATTTTATTTTTTTATGTAGTAAATATAATACATACAAAGAAAAGCTGCTTTTGGGTCTGGGGAGGGCAGAAATGTTTAAGAAACATTTTTTCTGGATCCTTTGTTTTTGACCAAATCCAAATCACCTCTTGAATACTGTTTAATATAAAAATGCATTCAAGCCTTTATATGAGCTTCATTCACAGTTAACAGCGATATGAGTGTGTTTTGTAAATTAATCTTGAGCATTTATACCCAAATATTAATAAATTGGAACTCAGTTGTAGTCTAAGAAGATGGGAAAATACAAATTTGCTGTTAAATATAGATAAAACACAGGCTTTCTGTGCAATAATATCTATATCTGAATTTTGCATTTAATTGAATTGTTTCTCATGTATAAATTGCTTGCCTTGATATTCTGTCTTCTCTTTGCAAATCAAATTTTGGGCTAAAACTTCATAATTGCCAGTTAGTCTGTTGCCATCTGGAAGGCACCATATTGGTCAAATGCATTCAGCCACTCATGAATGGAAACTGATATTTCTCCTATAACATATCTAAATGCATGCATGCATGCATGCATGCATACGTACATACATACATACACCCTGCATTCTTCAGTGGAAATAAAAAATGCTTTTATATTTATATCCTGAATATAAATAGAATGACACACAAACATGCACAGACATAAACGCACATACATGCATGCACACACATTTTTTTATGCCTGAATTATAAAATGAGAATCTTACTGGAACAAAATGTTCGTAAAATGAATTTCAGTCATATAGTCCAAATTCACATTTCTATTCAGTATCATAATTCTGTTTAGGAAAATGGGGTTTTGTGGCCATTTAGAATTGATTACGCATTTCAGTGGCTTTGAGCTAAATCTACTCTTTGTAAACAGTAATGTACTGTTTGTTTCTTGTCCTTTTTCATTGTTAATTTATAACAGATGAAGTTGGCATGCAGCATGGAAAGCAATAAGGAACAAACTGATGGTTTGTGATGTGTTTTTGTCCATTCAAGTTCATGGGAGCTTTGAAAACTTGTTTGCATATTTCTGCTTTTACTAAGATGGTTCACAGTAAATAATTTTATAAAAAGTCATAAGAATTGTCTGTGTTTGATACCATGCTTCAGAAAGACCACTTATGATAGATTTAATAAACTGTAAAACCTGCTGTAAAATGTATTACAAGTAAACTAAAAACCTGCAAATTCTACTTTGAATAATTTCCTTGAGGGCCAGATCATTTAGGATGTATTATTAAAGAGAGAATGTAAGAACACAATTAAAAAGAAAAAGCTAAAGTTAGATTGTATGTACTATGCTCTGACATTAAGATGCCTTGAAGGATTGCCAAATCGTAGGTGATCTAGTTAAAAATCTGGTATTCTGGTATATACCTACATCTCAAAATGTTCTATATTTCAGTGTGTATTTGAAGGAGTCCCAAGCCTGTTATTTTTAACTAATACGTGATAATGTGGCATTTGCAGAATACTTTAAATTCCTTTTTTTAAAAAAATTACAAACTAGTCAAGGTATCACCAGATCTTGTGAGATGTCTCTGTTTTTACATGACAAGCTCAACTTTCCTTCCAGAAACTATAGATAGATATGTATGTTTGAAATTTCATCAGATTAATACACAGGGCAGTATATTCATATTTTTATATGAAATTTTGCAAGATGTTGAGAATAACTACATGGAAATCTTGTGATATTTGGCACAGTGAGATTTCAGACTTCCCATTACCATTTGTATTATGTAGTCTTCTCTGAAAAATATTCACAAATGTTGGTAATAAAGGGTCAATTCAAGATTTCTTTCTAAGAATTGTTCAAATATTGCCATAATATGCCTGTGGTGCTTGCTTTGCTTTTTTTTTAATTGGTTTTTTTTGTCTTTTTGTTTATGTAAACTAAATGTGAGGTCAAGCAATTCTAACCGTTTCAGCTATTTTGACAATATCTTTTTTATAATTTATAATAAAATTTTACCAGTTCATTCCATAATTCAGTCCTGATCTCTTAAAGCTTTTTTAAATTCATTATGAACTATTTTAGGGCTATTTTATATTGTCACACAATTACTTCTTTACTGGATTCTTTTTACTTATTGTTGTTCTTATCATGGAACCCTGGTTTTGCACAAAAAATAGTTGGAAAAACTCGGTTTTAAATGTTGGCATATCTGATTTTTGGAAACCACATAACATTTTTTTCCATGGCAGTACTGGAGACACTTCATCATTATGACTATACAAACATATTCTAAACGTACAATAATTATACTACTATCTCATATTTGTTAGTTTTGTGTTCAGCATAAAGCACATTTGTATAACAAAAGAAAAGATTGACAGTGTTTTTAATGAATCCAGTAAAGAAATAGCAAATTTACTCTTGGCCATTCTCCCATCAACAATGTTAGGAATGAAAACAGGACAAGAAATCCTTCCTATTCAGTTCTAATAAGTGTGCAAGGGTTTAGACAATAGCTTGTGGAACAGCTTGTGCAATTACTTAGATCCTGCTTTATGCACGAGTTCTAGAATTGCTCATACAACAGCTTGTGAATCACTTTGCAGAGTTACTGGTTTTGTATATGTTAATGGATCAAATGGGATTTTTGCATATATTGAGGCTGTGCTGATAGAACAATACATCCTGTTTCTCAAACATTACACTTAATCTTACCTTACTTTTAATTTACCTAATTTCACTGTACTAGACCAGGGGAGGACCAAGGGAAGAATAAATCCATCTACCAGTATTGATTACATTTTAAAACTTCAGAATTAATCATCAGTTAATCATAAAACCAAAGAAGAAATGAAGGGAAAAGGTGTAGAATTTGTGTTACAAACAAAAAAAAATCCAAAATCTTATGACTATAGGTAGTTCTCGACTTACAACCATTTGTTTAATGGCAGTTCAAAGTTACAATGACACTGAAAAAAGGTGTCTTACAAGCAGTCTTCACATTTACAGCCACTGCAGCATGCCCATGGTTACATGATCAAAATTTGGGTTCTTGTCAACTGGCCTGAATATGCAACAGTTGTAGCATCCCAGAGGTCATGAGATGGTCATTTATGACTTCCTAGCCAGCTTCTGGCAAGCAAACTCAATGATAGAAACCAGATTTGTTTAATGACCACATGATTCACTTAACTGCAGTAATTTGCTTAACAAATGAGGCAAAAAGGTCATAAAATGTGGCATGACTCACTTAACAACCATCTTGCTTAAAACAGAAATACTGGTGATTTCCCCCTTTTAAGTGGGGGTGGTTTCCCCTGTAGGGAATCTGACTTCCTGAGTCTTACAATTTAGCCAGGAAATTTTTGAGTAATCAATTAAATTGAATTAAATTATCTCTAATTAACTTTTAAACTAAGCAATTTCAGCTACTAGAAGAAATCCCCCCCAATGGAAAGGAACTATACCTGCCCAGGAGCCAAAGTTGTAGGTCTTTCTGTATGGCCAGATCAGTCAAGACTGGAGAATCATGGTCCAGGACAGGGCGTGGCAACTTTGGCTGACTGATCTGATTGGCCAGGAATACAGTCTCAACCCACTGCATGGATTATCCATCTCCGTGCTGAGAAAAGGCGTTCAGGTAAGTCAACGCCCCTTCTGGTCAAAATGGTTGTAAGTTGAGGACTACTTGTATATTGAATAAATATAATCTACCTTGCCCTTTTCAGAGCGAACAAACAACCCTCCTCTAATTCAAATATTAAGGAACACCACATCAGCAGCCATTTTCTTATGCTACTTAATAGAGTTAGGAACCATATTTAAGTATTAGCTTTGGTTTAGGGTAGCTTGGAGTTAATGAACTTTTGAAACAGATCATTGTATTTTTATTTTATATTTTTGTCTGATGCAGTCAGGTGTTATGAAGTGTCAGTTTTATTTACCTCAGAGCAGCTGTACTTCATTTGCTGTGTGGAATTACAAATTGGCTTATTGAAAAGGTGATTTGACATTAACTGGTGAGCTTTTATGAAAATGGACTTCATTTCAGTGAGGCCCAAGAAATGAAAAGAGTAAATTCTTAAGATGCAGAGAAATAAGCAAGGTCCATTTTGAAGACATTCAGAGATGTTAAGCAACAGTAATACCCCGTAACCATTTAAATGACAGCAGCTGACTGTTTGAATTAAATTTCTATTTGGCTTAATTTGGGTTCCTAATTATTCTTAACTTACGTGAGTAGATTTCAATTATAGTATACTATGGGGATTTGTAGCTAAGGCAACTGAAGGAATCATTTTACCTAAAGTACTTTTGTTAACAGATTAAGGTAGGTTAAAATAGAAGGATAGAAAATTAAAACTGCCTTCTAAGACCGACAACATTTTTTTCAAATGATACCAAGGGAAATAGGAAAAAAAGTTTTTTCCCTGCCCAATATCTATTCTAATGATTCAAAGTATTTTGAGTATGTGTATTTCTGTGTCTGTAAAGCCTATCTTAAGATAAGTTCAAGATCCAGGCTGATCTTGACAGACGTGAACACTGGGTTCTATCTAACAAAATGAAATTCAATCTAGAGATGAGCAAGGTTTTATACTTAGGGAAGAAAAAAATGTACAAGTACAGATTAGATGAAACTTGGTTCAATAGCAATTACTGCAAGAGGGATCTTGGAGTTCTGTTAGACATCACTTTTATATGTGCCAGTAGTGTGCTATAACTGCCAAAAAAACCAATGCAATCCTAAGCTGCATTAACAGAGGTATAGAATCAAGATCACATGAAATGTTAGTACCATTTTATAATGTCTTGCTAAGACCACACTTGGAATATTGCATCCAGTTTTGGTTACCACAATATATCAAAGATGTTGAGACTCTAGAAAGAGTGCAGAGAAGAGTAATAATGATGATTGGAGGTTGGAGGCTAAAACATCAAGAACTGTTGCAGGAATTGGATATATCTAGTAAAAAAAGACTAGGGGTGACATGATAGGCAGTGTTCCAATATTTGAGGAGTTGCCACAAAGAAGAGGGGGTCACTTTATTTTCCAAAGCACCAGAAGATAAGAAACAATGGATGGAAACTAATCAAGGAGAGAAGCAACCTAGAACTAAGGAGAAATTTCCTGATAGTGAAAACAATCCACCGGTGAAAAAGCTTGCAGTTAGTCTCTGGCATTGTTGTTGATTAATAGAGATACACTCATGGGCACCTGTGCAGTCTTCAACGGCAGCCTTGTCTGGCTTTGGAAAGGAGCAACTGGGCAAAGCAACATCCTAGAATGCAGTTTCTGAGACCATAGAATACTGTTTTTAAAGCTGATGATAGAAGCCAAATAGATAGATAAAATACTACAGCATGTATTAAGATGTATTTACAGTACCACAATCTTTTCCAGGAATCTTTTCCAGGAGCTGCTGAGATAAAGAAAGAAAGTGTTGTTCACTTACTTTTTATCAGCAGACTTAGTTGCATGCATTCATTCACACATGTACATTGTATGAACAAATGCAGTACACCACCCATGCCATCACAGTTTTAAATTATCTGGTGCAATTCATTAGTGAGCCCATATAACCAAATTTGAAAGTTTAGAAAAAGACTTAAGTGATGAAAAAGATTGTCCTACTTCAACCCTCCAGCTAGTATTTTTGGATTTCTTCTTTCATAGTATTTAAGATAATATCTATGTTTACACCAGAAGATAATAGTAAATCATAGATAATTGTTACAAAAAGAAGATAAGAAATAATCAGATACTTTTGATGATTTCTCTTGTTTACATAATTTAAAAAAATAATTGGATTCTTTTGGGGCATCCAGGTTGTGACAAAGTTCCAGTCTTCAAGGATTTTGTTGTTGTTGTTGGATTAACAAATGACAACATAGTCTGCAGCTATTACTATGATAATTCATGGAATTTTTCCACCCACAAAGCAAAGGAAACAATATACAGAGTCATTTTCAAACACACAATGACCATTCTTAGCAATTTCTCATCTCTGCTTTTTAAAGGTATCTTACTGTAGATATCTAGCATTTTTCTATGTACCTGCTTCCAGAAAAATAAGTAATGTGATAAAACTTAGGAACTTCTAAGTTCCTAGGTTTATTACATTAGTTATTTCTTTCAGTATCCAACTTAAAATAAATGATTGTTTTCATGCAAGTTTTGGACCATCCTTTGAATAACAACCTACTTTCAGCATTGGATAGTGCATGTCTCTTTGAAGTCCATTTTTGCCTTATTGTTTTTACTTCAGTAGAGAAACCCTTCTAATCATGTAAGCAAAAATAAATAAATAAATAAAAACCCAACCAAAAGCATTTGGAGCTGGTGTCTGCTTTGTTCAGGAAATCTCCATGTCAGCAATTGGACACCGTATTGTTTCAGGGTATCTGTGTTATCACTGAATATGAAACTGTTTCCCAATGACAGGCAGATGGAATGTTGTGCTGAATGTGTAAATTGGAATTATCGCATCTAGCATTTCTCTTTGCCAGGTGCCAGCTTGCTGCTGTGGCTCGACACTAATGCTGAAGGGCTGCCAGGAGTGGTTTTATTTGCTAATTATCTCATAGCATCTCCGGCAAACATCTTGCCCAGGTGTTTTCTGAAATACCTAGCAGGGCAGTGGGAGGCGGCAGGTGGCTTATGTAGGACAGCATATAGAATGCTACTAGTATTTTACATTCATCTAAGTAATTTAAAAAAAACCCTCTGATTTCTTTGTGATTAGGAATATATTTGAGTATCCAACTCAATATTATTGAGGCCCTTTTGCAAAAATTGAATTGGTTTTCCGCTCTTTTTTTATTTTAAAGTTAAATGAAAAATTTCATAGCATCAGCAAATCAACAGGTACATGTCCTTTTTAAGGTTGCTGTTTTTAAGAAACTGCAATAAGGTTTTATCTAACCAAAAAGTGAAAAAAAAATCCCATATATGCATTGCGAATATATATGATGACGATAGAGGACTTTCAGATCATATTTGAGAAACATCTGGGTACCCCTGTGGGATAATCCATCATGTTAGTGAAATATGCCAAGGATTTGAAGAGTGGTAGGAGTAATGAATTCATCTGTTCTTTCTTAACCATTGTTAAGATCAGGAAACATAGTTTTTAAAATAATGATGAGGGTAATCTAATGAAAAATGTGTTATAATTTGTAGAAATATGCTAATAAATGATAGTTGAAATGTAGCAACAAAAGCATACATTTATATATGTTGTGATCCATGTCAAAATATAATCCAATACTAGACACGGATCCTTATCTATATTAGTTGTTACATTACATTTCTCTTCAACCTACTTTCTCCCTTAGAGAAAGGGAATATTAGAAATATCATTTTTGGTAATCTGGTTACAAATAGTAATGTGATAGAAAATATTCCTACACTTATATTAACACAAGGATCCCTAAGGGATGTTTTGGGTTGAGGCACATTTGAAAGTTTAAGAATATATTATACATATTTTTCCCCAAAATGTTTGCTGAGGGAGGGGCTTGCAGATTTACAAGATGGCTTCCATGCAGGATAAAACATTGATTTCCTAACATTTCAACTTTGATCTCCTCTAGTTCTTCTTCTTGCAGTATAGTCAAGGCTGTTTATTTTCATTTTTATCCTTTATCTGTGGTTATAGGCCTACTACCCCCATGTTAGACACTTGTTATTTTTAATTTCTAAGAAATCCTATGGGGTTCATTTTGGATTCAGAGGTCTTCTTGGTATTAAGGATAATGCTGGAAGCTAGTGATTTCTTTTAAAAAGTTCATTATGCTACTTCCAATATTTTTAAAGTAATTTTTTTAAAATAACAAATGACTTTGACAAGAAATTCCAAAAACAAAAAAAAATGGATTGGTTTTGTCTGCAATGAGTAACCCATGACATATTGATTAATATACTGCACTCTTCTAATTATATTTTCAAAAAAGTCATTTAAGCAGTACAGTCAAGTAAGGAAAAGTTGCACAAAGCATGTGGAACAGCCTTTTTTAAACCATCCCCTTCTTTCAACACCACATTTAAAGAGATTACATAATTCTAGTAATGCTGCTTTGATCTATCATTGACATAAATAAGTCTTTTTGAGGTTTTTGCCATGCTGGCTGTTTGTGGTCTATAGGTCTAATCAGTAACAGAACAAAGCTGAATTGATTAAAAATGTATTGCCTCTTTTTTAAAAAAGTGTTATTAAATATTAGTTTTAAATGGCAGTGTTGTGATAATAGAGAATCATTTTGAGCATTTTGGGAAAAATGTCTCTTGTTTATAAACTAATAATGCAGAGAAAGGGATTCACTCTTCCTATGTCGATTAATTAATGTGCCACAGCTCATAAATGCACATTCCAGCATCTGTCTGCTATCCATTATCCAAAGTAGATGGTACATAATTTGCCTTTGTTGTGGGAAGATGAAAAATATGTTCTGTTAGACTTTTAAAAAATGACCATGTAAAAAATATGTGTTTCTGATTACATTTTACTGACATTACTCTACATTAGTATTGAGGCAATTTTCAAAACGTTATCTCAGATTAGCATGCATTATTAGTTTATGATTTTAATTTCTAAACATTTAATCAAAACAAAATTAGTTGACTAAGAAATCCAACATCTTTATTATACTGTGCTTCAGCTCTATTTTTTACAGGTATTACTAAAGTTTTTTTACTGAGTGGATAATCTCATAAAGAACTAAGACATATATCTCTATTGCAATGGCCAAATAGGTTTGTTTAAAAGCTGCCTATTTTCAACTTGTATCTCTCTATCTCTCCCTTTTCTCTCTTCCTCTTTATCTCTGTATGTGTTCTTCTCTCTTTTTTTTTGTGGATGGATAAAATTTCTCCACAACTTTCACATCCTAGAAGAGAGACAAGTGAACTAGACTACATGTGCATTTCACTTGATGCCTGCCAAAGTCTCTTCCATCTTGAAGACCATCAAACTTGCTTTCCTATCCAAATTTAAGATGGCTTTTTAGCATACTTTAGGCCTACAGAAGGTGAAAGTACATAGCTGCTTAGTATTTGAATGAGGGACAAAATGATATTTCAAAGCTATAGGCTAAGCTGGAATTGGGCATTGGGAATCAAAAGGAATAAAAGAACAAATCATTTCTATATTGTTTTTAAGGAATACCATGGTTAGGTTTATGTAATTATTAAGAACGGAACTTATCTTGAGGGAGGTTATATTTTTTATGATGATGCTAAGTAAATTGTAAACGGAACTCACCTCCTTTATTTAAAATAAGCATGACCCAATATAGGGTCCATAGGTATTCTTAAAAATATGGTAAGGACAAACTGGCATAGATCTCTATGTTTGTTTGAAAATATTTCCACTAGTCCAGAAGAAATGTCAAAAAGGTAGAAATGTCAGAGAGCATCTGAGGACTAGAAGGGTTAGTAATGTGCAGTCTTATCAGTTTGCCTTTTGTAAATTTGTAGTGTTTACTCAAAGGACTTCAAAGATTCAAATCACAAAGCAGATTCTGTTCAGGGATTTACCTAAGCATATCACTACAAAAAAATAAATAAAACAGCATTATTGCTGATTATGATATGCATGTTTATATGCTATTAAATATTATTTGAATGTTAGTGACCACTTAGGTTTTCACCAGGACTTTTGTACCCAACCAGGTCTTTCAGGTCTCCCAATGGTGCATTCATAGCTACTGTAATTGAATCCGTCTACTTTGAAGTTGGAGTTCCTTTTCTTTTCTTTCTTTCTTTCCACCTTTCCTGGAACAATAAATTTATTGAAAAAATTAGATCTACATACAGTATAATGCGTCCAAAGTATGATGATATGAGCCTGGTCATTTGTTTGAGTTGATGTGTTTGATGATCCATTTCTTAGCTCATGTATTTCTTTATTTACTTGGTTGTTCATTGTATTCTCAGGAGCTTCTCCAACATTAAAGCTAAAAATGTTGATATTCTTCTTATCTTCCTCTTTCAAAGACCAACTTTTCCTTCTATAGAGTGACAGGAAAATTATTGCATATACCATTCAGATCTCTGTAAGTATAGACGTCGCAGAGGACTAATCTACGTCATCTTTCTTGTCTGCCTGTTCCTTTGCTTTCCATGATTGAACATGAAAGGCAGAAGTGTGTTTGTTTGTTTATTAAATTCATTTGATGCCTGCCTCATCGTGGGGCTCTTCTAAACGACAAATTTAACAAATAAATAAGGCCTTTTTGATTCTATGCAGTGTCTATACTTACAGAGATCAGAATGGTATATAGATAGTAATGATATAATGGTAGGTTATCTACCACTTGAGTATCAATGGTGGTAACAAAATATAGGAAGATAGAAATCAAAAGCCTTGCTTTTTTAGTGTGACATATTATTGTAGTTTATATTGATTTTATGAAATTTTATATAACTAGTCTATCTTTGATTTTCTTTTACTACCTGACACAGTGTAATGAATATTTGATGTTGGTCTGAGACTGCGATAAAATTTGTTGATTAATTGATAAAGCCATCATAGATTTTAATCATTTCCTGAAGTATTTCACCTCCCTCTGTTCTCAGGAAATAGAGTAACAGGGCAAATTTATCAAGTGGGGAAGAAATCCTTGGGCACTATTAGCTATTCATTGTGGGCTGGGTCTTGATGGAAACCTAAATAATGACCAAATGGTGTTCATTGAAATGCACAAATTTGCTTTCCTTATTTGGAATAAAAAATCACAAATCAGAAAGTTGGAATTATACTGTTAGGCGAACACAATGCAAAATTTGTGTAAAAATAATGTAAAATCAAAGGTGCTTCAATCGCTTTGTGAACAGGGAAGAAAAGTGGGGAATGGAGTTATGAGTAAAATGAATACACAAAAGGGGTTGGAGGAGTGTTGTTTTCTCCCCAGTAATTGCCATTGCCATTTTACTATTCAGTCATCCAGACATTTGATACGTGGGTGGACATGACTGGACAACATGGAATATACAACTTATTATTTTACAGGGCAGACATACAGGTACAGTGCAAACCAAAGTGCTGATAGTAAAGAGGAAGAATAGCATGTGATCTGGCTAGACATTAATTGTGTTACAATTCTTGATGATTTCATAAAAAAATGAAATATATCCTTTACTGTATTTGTTTGTTTTTCTGGAGGGGTGAGATCTGACACTAGTCACAATTTACACAACTACTTTCAAGTGGGCTTCAGATTCTGGTTTGCCTGCTGACTGCCTGCTGTGGTTTGTCAGCCACAAAATAGCACAAGTAAGCTGCTAATATGTTTCTTTATGATAGGAATATTATCTTTCCATATAAATACAAACAGCAGAATAAAAGAACATGATTCTTACTTCATTTTAGTTACAGTGCTTATATGCAGTGAAAAGCATTTCTTTCTTTAAATGGTATCATTAACAGCAAATATTTATTGTTCACCTTAGAAGTGCATTTTTCATGTTTGCTTCTGCATGAGTGACAATCACATAAATAAGTCTTGAATATTGGAGAAATAAATAAGCCTCTGATATTACAAGCACTTTCAACTGAAGTTTTCTTATTTGTGCATATTATATTTCAGCACTAAAGGGCCATAAATGTGTAATCAAGAAATGCCATTAATGTTCCAGAAATTGAAATGTTTTTGACCTGGTTTATTGAGAGTAAATTTCCTATATGATCAAGCACTGCCCCCCTGCCCCCCCAGTCAGCGGCTACAAGACAAAAGAAAAGCAGATGCTTACAATTTCTTTTGTTAATGAGAATTAAGGATTTTGAGGGGGAAAATTGCCTTGTGTGTGTATTGTGCTACAAACTTTGCTTCTGCCAGCAGTTGCTGTTTGTTTTTCTTTTTAATGATGTGTGTTTGGAATCGGCAATGTATAAAAAAAAGTATACATATTTGCATTTAAAATTGTAAATATAGAACACCTTTAAATTAGAAACAGCTTAATTAGCACAGAACACATGGTAGCAATTTGCTTATAATTTATGTTGTTTGTAAAGATAGCTGACAAATTAAACGAGCTAAAAACCAGGAACACAAAAACATTTGATTTGATCCATTGATGGAATTCTTTTTTCAGCATTAATTCCTGACACTTCTTGTGTGTTACAGATATTACTTGTGCATCATAAATATTAGTACCCTGAGAGGTGAGTTTTGGAATTGCTAGTTAAGGATTTTTATAATGCCAGCTATAAATACAGCTAGATAAATTTGGAAAGAATTTAACGACTTTGTGATGCATGGAATATTAATATGTGACCACTAGTCTTTATTTGTAACTTTTTTTTTTTAGTTTCAGTGCGAACAACATTGTCCTATTGTAGAATATTCTTTGGAAAATTCTTCTATGCAACTCAGCTGTAACAGCCTGTTCTGTTCTGTTGCTATCATTAGGTTTGTAGCAATAGCAGAAGAGATTTTGCAAGCTACCATCTAGTCAGTAAGGTGTGTCAGCCTATTTCTGTATTGCTTTGACATTAATCTCTCTTAACTTAATCCATTACTATGAGCATTTAAATCGGAGACCAACTTTCTCAACTGAGAAAAACATCCTTATGATAGATAGAAGTCTCTGAAAGCCTAGTAAATTGGTTACTATAATTGGTTACTACCAGGAATTGTTTTTCCTGGTAGCCTGGAATTATTAATGAATTGTTATGATAAAAAAAATTTTTCCAATAGGTATCTATTATACTACTGTTTTGAGTTGGCTTTTTGTCAGGAGATGATATAGAATTATATAACTACATAAAATTATAATCTTATTCTGTGTAATTTTAGCCAAATAGGAATCTGTGGTCTTCATTTTTTATCCTTACACAAAGCAGGAAATTCCTTAAAAAGGTGCTACCTCTTTTGTATGATTCTGAGTCAAAACTTTTGTTTGACTAGGAATCCATATAAAGCATTGTGCATTTGAAATTTCCACTTAACTCTCTGGTTTATATGGATTGAGGACAGGAGCAGTACACTTGGCTTGGATCAGTGAGTACAGTTCTTTGTTTGAAGCATATTTCCTGAACAAGGGTCTCCGTTTGTTAGTAGGATTAAAATCCAATAAATAAATCCAAATATTTATTATTTTTGAAATCAAATTTATGTCATGAAGCTAAAACTTTGAAATAATTGTAGCAATTTTTTTCCCCACAGCTCCTTTGTTTCCTCATGTCTAGTAGAAACAGGCTCAACTGTACAGCACAGATAATATAGTATACAAACATTTCTTTCTTTCTTTTTTGTAAAAAAAGCTCAGAATCCTGCTTTTCTTGGCACAATATTTGGCTTACTTTGGCATAAAGTTTTGTAATGTAGAAAAGATAGATTCTGGGAGAATTTTTCACCAAGATTTCAAATGATTCCAGCATTACTACATTTTAAGTCATTTCCTCTGTCTCTGAACTGTTTTTAGATATGTAAAATGAAAGAAGTCATTTTCAATAATTATTCTTCTTTTACCTACTTGGGTAATTTGTAGCTTCTCCATGATTTTATCTGAGCAATTAAACCAGAGAAGTAATTGCTTAAAGCATTGTGAGAAAAAAGAGAAGCAATAGTGGGGCGGGGGAACAATGTGACAGCCAGAATTTCTGCAGCTTTATATGATTTTTTTAAAGCAAGGCAGTACCATCATCTTTATAGTATTATCATTTTAATCAATGCCGTTAAAAAGAAGACCTGATCCAGCTCTGTGAGGGAAAAAAAAGCCGACATTCTTCAAATCAAACGCTGCGTTTTTGTCAGCTTTTGAAAAGTGAGATCTCAAATTAGTCTGGCTGCAGCCGTATGAATTACGTGTTGAAGTCAAGTCTTTAGCATAAGACAACTGCAGCCCTGGCATCATCTTTCATCTTCTTTTCCTGCGTCTTCTTGCATTCCCACGCTTGCGCCTGCATTTTCTAAAGGTCATGCCTATTGGGGGTGCCCTTGTAAACCAAGCTCTGTATTAATGTTGCAAAGCGCTCCTGATTTTAGGCAGCATGAATTGAACGATCCAGGGCTGTCGCAGTGCTTTTTATGTTCCTTTAGAACAAGTAGGGATGATTTTCCCCTCTGCCCACAAGAACTATTTTATCTGTTTGCCTCAGAATAATAATTCTTTACCTTCCAACGCATTCTCGATATGGGAAATAAAGCTCAGTTCAGTTTTGTTTAGTATGATGGCTTTGATGTTATAGTGTCCTTTTTTTCATTGTTGCTCAGGATATTTTATTAAAGAACATGGTCGGTTGAACACTACTTTAATTGTACATTTATAACTTGGGTAACTAATTGCCAACCACTGGTAACAAAGTAATCAATGTTGATGGGCTTGCTTCAAACAACTAATGACTATTTTATAAATGGGTGGTTTGTCGTTGCTTTATTTGGTTAGTCAGGAGACAATTTTATTCTTAATTAAGCATTCTAACTTTTCCCATTAATAGGAATATTGGTTTGAATTAGTTATAGGACCAAAAAGTTTCAGGCATCCAGATTTGCAAAATGGAATACTTGAGAAGCTGAAGGTTAAGCTTAGGCTGAAGATTTTTCCTTCAGTCCCAACTTCATTTTACTTAAAATAGCCTAAAACAAATAGCAGAATTAAATGCAAAGAAAATAAAACTGATGAATAATATGAGCCACTCTTACACAATTAAATTGGCATTGATGTGTTGAGTTCATATGAGAAAATATCATTGCAAAGCCTGTTTTGTGAAGTCCTTGGTGATCTCTGAGCTTGGTTGTTTGCAGACATTTATTTACTCAACTAAAGTAATGTCCTCAATGTCCAGTGCTCTCAATTTTTCTGCAGTGGAAGGCTCATCTGTTTATAAAATGGCTGTCATGAAAAAAAAAAAAAAACAGTTTCAAAGCACAGATTTTTTAAAAAAATCTCATTAATTCTTGCATTCATTTTATAAAGTCACCCATCTCAACGACTTAACTACTTGGTTAACTCTAAGAAAATTAATGGGATCTGTATGGAGCTCAGTGGAAACCAGTGCTTTGCAGAATGTCAGCTTTGCATTGTTTTTAAATTAAATTAGGTGGAACAAGCAGCAGGGTGAGTGCCAAGTATCTGTGGTTCCCTGGTTCCTTTAGAGATACTCCATTGGACTCCTGAATGTTATCACTTTACACTTTAACTAAAGGCTTATTAAAAGTTTGACCATTCAAAATTACAACAGTCTTGAATGAGGGAGGAGTTGGCAACTGGTCTGTGAAATTGCCACCACCATTGTGTCCCTGTGGTTATGTGATTGTAATTTAGGTCAGGGGTCCCCAACTCCCGGTCTGTGGACCAGTATCAGGTCATGGCATGCCAGCAACCAGTCCACACAAACAAGCAAAGCCCCATCGAGTAGATTCAGGCACGCCCCTTACCTGTCCACAGAAAAACCTCTCTCTACGTAACCGGTCCCTGGTGCCCAAAAGGTTGGGGTCCTCTGATCTAGGTGCCAGGCTCACAATTCTGCCATTATGATGAACCCTAATCACATGATCACCATTTGTGATCTTCTCCGCCAGAAAAGGGGAAAGTAAATGAGAAGGCTGGTAGGGAAGGTCATAAGTCACAACCACCACCTTTTCTTCTCAGGAGTCCCCTACAGAATATAAGATGCCAGGGATCTTGTAGTCTCTAGCATCTTCCTTCCTGCCCACATTTCCTAGCGCCTGCCCACTGACCTTCCTACATTCTCCAGTGTCTGGTCACTGTCCTTGCTGGCCTGATCACCTCTGTAACACCTACCTGCAGCATCTCAGGCAACTGTTGTCTCTCTTGCCGAATGATTCCTGGATTACAAAAGGAATGGGGACTTGTGGGATTGCCATTAGTAAGTGATAGGATCATGATATGATGCTGCATTTTGTACCATCTGAAGCTTCTGAGTAGTTTTTAAGTGCAGACCCATGTAGAGTGCATTAAAATAGTCCAAATGGGAGGTGACTAGGAAATTGGTGACACAATGGTAATTGTAAGACCGTTTTTTTAAAAAAAATATTGCTATATCAGACAATGAGGGAGAAGTTGGAAATAAGCCTCTGCTGTCAAAGAACCTTGCTCTGCTGCAAATATACACGTACAGAAGAGGCATATTCAGTGCCAAACACAATGCAACACTCATTAGTGTCCAGTGAAACCTTTTTCTGAGAAACGACATACTTTTTCCCAATGAAGGAGTGGGGAGTGGATTTGGTATAGCAACAAAGCCAGTGATTTATATTATTTTATTTACCAGTTTTTAGCTATACAGCATTTTTATACTGTCCCTTGCAAGCCACTGGCTGTATGTAAGAAACATTAGTATCTGGAGAAGCCCAGCAGTGTTCACTTCATTCCTCTTGCTGTCCTAGCAGAAATGTCTTGGACCTCCGTATACAAGCCTTTGAGCAGTTGTGGCAGCTTTGTGGAGCAGATCCAAAAAGGCACTTTGCTGAACAATTTGCACATATGCTCCTGAGGAACATATATCATGCAGGGATTTGCTACAATTTGAATAATTGACTGGCAAATTTATATTACCCCTTCAAGCTTAAATGGAATATTGCTATATAGCTGCTGATTTGTGAGAGAAGGATTGTGTGCATCCGCTCAGAGAGCACCGGTTTCCCCGAAATGTACTTTTTATTTCAGGGTAATAAACCTTTTCCTTCCAAAAAGAGATTTTTAGAAAAAAAAAGATATGCAATTTTTAATTAAAACAAAAGAAATGATTGGAGTTCTGACTGTATTGATTGTAAAGTTTGACAAGCATGTTATTCGTTTGCTTTTTTTTCTTCTTCTTCTTCCAACCTGGTCTGAACTTCAGTGTCTTTCTGACTGGTAGTAGTGCCTTTTCCTCTTGTATTCTGGCAATTCTCTGAAGCAGTGTGATGACTTAAACTAAAGGGCTGCAACGCAGTTGGCATAGCATGCAGATGAAAATGGAAGTTTCATAAGAATAATAAAATAAAAGTTTTACACTGATTTTATCCTGATATTTCTGGATTTAATTATTTTATTACTAAGTTGTTGATTCTGTTCGGTTAAAGTAGTAGCAGCAGTAGTAGTTATTGATAGTAGTAGTTTCTGGATGATAGAAGTGAATGTTAGAATGCCACCAACATATTATTGTGATCTTAAGCCCATATTATATTATAAGGGCATCTTAAATTCTATTGATTCTTCCAGCTTTGTTTTTAATGTGATATTTAAAAATCAGGTTGAAAGACAGAAGAATAGAAAAAGAGAGCAGCTTTGGAATGTCATTGGACTCCTCAAAGTGCCAATTTCTCTGATACTTACTTGGAAACCATATTAGGGTCTTATACAAGAAATTTGTGAAGCAGGAATTTTAGTTTACTTCAGCTGTCTTTCTTTAACTTCCAGTGTTTTGTTATACATGCTTTAGTCTTCATGCCTGTTCCTGGGGCTATCTGCAGCTATCAGGCATTCAAGGAAAAGATGCAGTTGCAATATTGTTCTCCCCCCCTTTGTGATTGTCTTATACTTATTTATGCCACAAAAGGAGTTTAGGACATGAACTATAATGAACATTTTTTTGTTCTCATTCAAATTCCTAAAAGGTCATTACCTATTTTATTGTTTGTTTTGTTATCCTGCTGTTATTACCCAGAAGAGATTGTGGTTCCCCTTTTCCTTCCTTTGCATTATCTACAACCACCATTGAATTCTGCTATTGTCAGTGCTCTCAGGAAGAGTCCCATTTGGATACAGAGAGTCCTTGATTCATAATCATTCATTTAGTGATTTTTCAAAGTTTAACAATGGCACTGAAAAAAATGACATGACCGGTTTTTCCCACGACTGTTGCATCATCCCTGTGGTCATGTGACCAAAATTCAGGTGCTTGGCAACCGGCATGTATTTATGACAGTTGCACTCTGGGTCATGTGATCACCATTTGTAACCTTCCCAGAGAGGTTCCAACAGGCAAAGACAATGGGAGAAGCCACATTCAGTTATGACTGCATGATACCCTTGACAACTGTGGTGATTCACTTAACAGCTGTGGCAAAAAAGGTCATAAAATGGGGCAAAACTCACTTAACAACTACTTAGCTTAGCAATGGAAATTTTGGTATCAGTAGTGGTCATAAGTTGAGGTCTCTCTGTATTTTTTTTTTTAATTGCCAGTTAAAAGCAAGCATGACAAAAGCACTATTACAGTAAAGGGGTTATCATGTTGAGAAAATTATGTACTACTACATATAAGCAAAAAGCTTCCTAAAGATTTTGTGCACAGACAAGGCCTCCCCCCCCCTCTCTCTCCCTCCCTCCCTCCCTCCCTCCTTTCTGTGTGTTGTGTGTGTGTGCTTGGAGTAAAAAATATAATTCAAAAATGGAAATTGTAGGTATTGGTCTCTGTGAATTCAATATTTCATTTTTATGGAAAGGTACTCTGCATCTGTTCATAACTCAGATGCTTCTTCAGATCCATTCAGCATATCAAGTAGAATTTAAAAGCTTTTTTTTAAAGATAATTTTCTGATTTTTCTTATGCATTTCTTTGGAAATATATATAAACAATTAAAAGTAGTTAACATATGGTGTGATTTTAATCTTAATACCCAGTTTTGCAAAGTGTGCATCTGGAAATGAACCGATAAATAGATTTGAAGGAGGGGGAAGAGAATAAAAGATTCCCTCCCTTCTCCTCATGCTTTTAAGTAGCTGCTGGGAAAGAGGGAATAGTTTGAAAACATCTTGTAATCATGAATTAAAATGAATTATGTCACATAGCTGTGGAGGCCATTTAGTATTTCAAAAACACAGCAGGGGATCTTTTTTAAAGACATAATTAAAAACAACAGAAGATATAGACCGTTATGGATCTTAAGTTTCAGGCTTCTAGAATAATTTCAGTCCCTCTGAAATATCCCTTTTTTGCTGTCATCCAGAATGAGTGTGATGTTTTCCTGTGGTCATTGCTTTCTCTTTAGAAAATAGGGCAAACAGTTAATAGGTCATGGCTCCATTTTGATCAGTATTAGAACATTTGGGCTAAATGCTGTTTGCTTAATTTTAGATGAAACGGCACTTGAGAAGAGAAGAGAACATTTGAATAATATAAGATATTCACTGCTGTGAAATAATTCATCTTTAACAAGGAAAAGCTTTGTCAGTTTGGTTGATATATGTATATTGGTGTAAATAATGGATTTCTTTGAGAAGGATTAGGTGGAAAGCCTTATCTAAGGGAATTACTGTGAGAAGCCTACTTGTCACATTGTTGGACAGTTAAAGTTTTCAGATGGTGGTTTTGGTTATTCTATGGCATGAATTAATTTCAGTACTGTCTCTCTAAATGTATTTGCTGCTTAATTTCCCAAAAAAAAGAAAGAAAAAGAAAGAAAATAAAGGAAAAGGAAAAAAAAGAAAAGAAAAAAAAATGCCAGGGAGCATTTCCATTCTATCATATACACTTTGTAAGACCTAGATATGTGTATTGTGATATTTTCAGATGTCTAGACTGAAAAAAATCTGTAATGTCTCTGACTTAATGTCTGTGGCTATGTCTGGAAAATTATATATCTAAACCTTTTATTCCTTAAAGCATAAGAAGTATTCTTATAGTATTTCATAACTGTTTTGGTGTTGTCTACTTGACTCTTTTTTGATCTGGTATTATTAGTCAATGTATTGGACCCTAATTCCAAAATTCCATTCAACTTTTGGCTAGCAGTATTTTTTTCAAAGTTTACAATTTTGTATGTTTGTTTGATCCTACCAATGATGTCAGGGATTATGCCTGCAGACTCTAGTTTGCGAAGTATGTGCTTGCTTCCTATCAGTCCTTCTGCAGTTCCTGATCTATAGCATTTCCTTGATAAAAAAGTGTGAAAGTCTTGAAACTTAAGCTTAACCCTTATCAAAGAGCTTGTTTTACATAAGCAGGTTAAATTTGGTCTGATGTTACTATGTTGTCTATAACTTTCTTTGCTTTGTTCTATATTTTTTTCTGCTCTTAATAAATATATGCACACTTCTAAAATCAAGTAGCTTAGTCTCAATCTGGTAATGATTCAACTTTGTAGGACCATAGCCATTTACATCTTTAAATAGGATATTGTCCAATGCAGTTTATAATGTTATATACCTTCCACCTTTCCATAAATAAAGCATTGAGTGTGTGCATCAATGCCATCAAGCATGAATAGCCTGGTGGACTGGGAATGAAATGCCAAGTGAGGGTCAGAAGTTATGAAGGCTGAATAATACTCAGCAAATGTATACATATTAGGTAAGGAACACTACTTCTGATGCAGAATAAATTGAACAAGCACTTTGCAATGTCTAAATGAGAGCCAGTTTGGTCAAGGTATGAAGCTAGAAACCTGGTGATTGTGAGTTCTAGTCCTGCCTTTGGCCCAAATCCAGCTGGGTGACCTTGGGCGAGACACTTTTGTAGGAAGGAGGAAATGACATACCACTTCTGACAAATCTTACCAAAAAAAGGGATTTGTTAAGACAGTCTGTGAGAATTGGACATAATTCAAGGAAAAAAAGATGTCTAGATGGAGCATAAAGTCTAATTTTGTTGGTCTCAATAACTTCCATTAGGCCAGTGGTTCTCAACCTTTTTAATGCCGCGACCCCCAACCGATCATAAGTCGAGGACTACTCAACCGGTCGTAAGTCGAGGACTACTCAACTGGTGCAGCACCGTTTGCAGAATGGGACTTTTGGCGGGCTCAGCAGGGCAGAGACAGCCTGGATAATTCCTATTGGCTTTTGAAAGCTAATAGAATTAGACTCTATTCAAGAGAGTCTATTCTATTGGCTTTCAAAAGCCAATAGAATAAAAGGGAGTAGCACAGCTAAGGAAAAGAGGGAAAAAAATGGCGGACTGCATTGTTCGGCGACCCCCGTGAAATGGTCGTTCGACCCCAAATGGGGTCCCGACCCACAGGTTGAGAACCACTGCATTAGGCCATCAAAATGGTCCCTCTTTGAGTGAGCTGGACAGTGGTTTATTAAGGTGAAAGAGATATTTTGATTTTCCAGATTCCTTAGGGCACTAGTATATTTCCTTATAGTTATTATTTTCCTGTCTAGAACACTTTGAATTTGGGAACCCATCAAAAAACTCTCTCATCCTTTGGCATTTATCAGTTGGGACATAATATTGAATCTACTTTTCACAATGATGAAAGTTCTATTATTTCTTTGATTGTCTGAAATGCAACATAACAGATAAATTTTGTGCTGTCAGTAATGTAATTCAGATGTTTAGTCCATGTTTTTCTTCATTTATATTATGAAATCATGTTCCTTTCAAGCATGGTCGCAAAACTTGGAGCTTTATTTAAAAACGAAATCTACATTTTTAATTTGTTATGATATATCCTTTGATTTAGCACCCTTTTTTATAATTCAAAACAAAGAAGTGTTTCAGCAAAATAAATAATCTACACACAAGCAGAAACAGGATGAAAAGGTGATGGGAAGAAGAGAAAAACAAACAAATGGAAGTGCCAGGTAATAAAGTCCTTTTCATAATAACCTTGAAGTAGAAATCTTTCAGAGAGAGGATAGATCAAATCAAACAATTTCTCAAAGGAAATAATGGAATTGGCTTCTCTTGCTGCAATGAGGCACAATTAGTAAATCAGACCCTTAACGTATTTAACTAGACTTCTCTTGAATGCTAAAATGTCACTGATCTTTACATGGTGTCTCTAAAATGACATAATAAGGAGTCTTTTTTATATTTGGCAGACTACCAACATATAGGGCCTATTTTAGAATAAAAGGACATGAGAATTGCCAGACAAGTTCTGAACATAACAAAAATATTTATTTCTTTTCTAGCCTAATTATGTTTTATCCAATATTTATTTTCACTGCTATTAATGGAGAATATAAGCATACATAGACCCATAATCATTTTTCCATTTTGAAATCTATAAAAAGTTAAAATAATTTTGAAACAGGAAATGAGCCAGTAGTCCAGACTTCAATCCTATTCAATCGTATTTTAGTTTTGAATATTTTAAAAATGGTGCCTTTTTGGAGTTTTCACCTCTCTTTTTTATTTGTGATAGATCAAATTTTTAAGTAATTAATGTTGTACTTGTGTTAATTGGAACTGCTTTTTAAAAACATTACATTTATACTCATGTCCCCAAGGTTACAATATAAATATAAGAATTTAGATTAAAATTATTTAGAAAGAAATCCAGAACAATACATGCACTTGTCTTAATATTTTAAATGGAAAACAAAGCCTGACACCCCCTCCCCCAAAGCTAAAAATAAATTAAAAATTTTTGGGGGGATTTTTTATTTTTTTAAGAATAGGCCTTGGGAACCAATAATCCAACTATCTTATGTTTAAGTTTACTGCTAAAGACAGTGTCTTTGGGGCATTCACAGATAGCTGTAATTGAACATTCCTGGCAATTAGTCAGCCAAAGGAATAATTATCCCTTGTTTTAGCTTTCTGAACTAACTTGCCTATTAAATTTCATTCTTAACATAGCCATCTTAATAAGGATTTTTGTCTTTTCATTTTGGTTGAGCATGAAAGCATATGTGGCAATAGCAAAAATAATAAGGTAATAACCAGAATAAATTATTTTGCATAAATTATACATCTTTATTAATTTGAAAGACAACACTAGCCCATGGCTAAGGTTATTTAAAATATTTTTTGTATTTAATATACAAAATACATACAAAGAATTATGAATTCTTTGATAATTTTCCATTTTCTTATATCAGTTGATAAGTGATAAAATAACATTTGATGTGAATAATGCTCATTTATTTTTAAGTCCAGGTTGATTTGTATATCCTGTATCCTGTATTGTCAAGGAAGGAAGAACTGCCATGGAATTATTTAACCCACAAAAATATGTAGCCTGCAGAATATGTTGCATCTTATTAATATCTCAGCATCATTCTTTATCCATACCAGATAGCTTTAGCTCACAGTTTAATTTTGATGATTTCACCAAATAGCTATCATTCCTTCTACATTATTCAGTTTAGTTGTATTTGCTTCATATTCTTGCAGTTAATTAATAAAATTAAACATTTTGGACCTCTCTAAAAGTCATAATGGAAGTTATTACTATGCAATAAATAAATAATGGACACCCTCAATTGTGCTTTTGTAGCATATTTTTTTCATGGAGATAACCTACAATCTCTGTTTCACTATATAGACAAGATTTTGACTTTCTTTGAAATTATTGTGATTAATTGGGCTATTAAATAGAAGACATATCATTCAGCCACAAGGGAACCTACTCTTCAGATTTTAGGTGTATATCATGCTAATCTAGGGCTACAGGAATTACTCAAAGAACCTTATCTGAAGCAGTTAATACATTTCCTATGTTGCCTAATGAACAATTGCAAGATTGATACACTAATATAGTCATAATTAAAAGTAGCAAAAGTTTATTAAAACTAAAACATAAATTGGCACATATCACTAGCATTGTGAATATTGAGTCTTTGTTTTTCTGTGTTCCCATTTTCCCATGGAGACTTCTTACAGATAGAAATTTATCTTTCCCTCTTAGATTTTGATCCAGAATTACACAATTATGTAATAATTTTCCAATAGATCAGTGGTTCTCAACCTTCCTAATGCTGTGACCCTTTAATACAGTTCCTCATGTTGTTGTGACCCCCCAACCCCCCCATCCAGCTGGCCGGGGGGGGGATCAAAAACTTGACCAAAAAAAGGAAAAAAATGGGAAAGTATAGGTAGTCCTCGACTTACAACAATTTGCTTAGTGACTGTTAGAAGTTACAACAGCACTGGAAAAACAAATTAATGATCATTTTTCACACTTATGATTGTTGCAGCATCCCCAGGGTCATGTGATTTACATTTGGATGCTTGACAACTTATGACATTCACAGTGTCCCAGGGTCACGTGATCATTGGCCAGGGGGCATGGCCAGCTGATCACTCAGGTTGCAGAGTGCCTGTGTGGGGGAATCTGTGGGTCTCTGGGATGGAACTGGGGTGGGTGCCTGCCTTCCTTCCCTCTCTTGTGCCTTCCTTCCTTCTTTTTTTTCTTTCCTTCACCTTCACCTTAGTCTCTTCCTCCTTCCCACCCTCTCCCTCCCTCCCTCCCTCCCTCCCTTCCTTCCTTCCTTCCTTCCTTCCTTCCCTCCCTTCCATTGTTCCTTCCTTCCCTCTCTCATTATTCCTTTCTTCCATCCCTCTTTGTTCCTTCCTTCCTCCCCCCCCCTGCCAAGGAAGGGACAAGGGGAAGGGGGATAGGCTGCCAGCATGGCTGGGGGCTTTGCTGCCGACAAACCTGCCTGTGCACAGGAAGAGACAGAAAAGCTCTGCCCAGCTCACTTGCTCAGCTTCACTGAAAGACGTGCCATTTGCTAAGTTAGCAGAAGCTCCAAGATCAGCGCCGGGCTACAGCTGATTTGCGCTTCTGCTAAATTAGCAAGCGGCTTGTTTTGTATCAAAGCTTGAGCAAGTTTGCTGGGCAGGAGCCAAGGACAGCAGGTACAGCTGCAGAAGCGCAGATCAGCTGTAGAGACTTGTCCCGATCCTGAACAAGAGAGAGAGAAGGAAGGAAGACAGAAAGGACAAGGGGAAAGAGGAAGGGAAGGGGGGACAAAGAGGGAGGCAAAGGAAAGGAAGGAAGGAAAGGACAGTGGGAGAGGGAGGGAAGGAGGAAGAGACCAAGAGGGAGGGAAGGAAAGGAAGTTCCAGCCAGGAGAGGCTTGCCAGCCCGGCTGCCGGGAAACAGAAGAGTGCAAAGCCAAGGAGAAGAAGGTGGCAGTTTTCTCCCAAAGGGGGTTCCTTTTCTCCACCTCTTCCCTGGGTTTGTGGGGAATTTCTCGTCACCAACGCTGACAGGTGCTGCTTCGAGCCTGCCGTGAGCTTTCTCACCCCCTTTGCTTCTTCCCCCCGCTTTCGTGAGGATTGTGGCGCCCTTTGGAAGCTTTAAAGCTTAGGAGAGGAGGAGGAGGAGGAGTCCCTTCCTCCTTCCCTCCCTCTCTTCCTGTCAAGCCCCAGTGGGCTCAACATGAATGGGCGGAGGAGATGAGGACGGGCGGGGTGGCAAAGGAGACCTGCAGCCGTCACCAGCTGACGGGCGCAAGAGTTGGGTGCTGCATGGCTTCCCCTTGGCTGACCTGTGTGCACGAGAAGAAGTCAATCCGGTTGCTGCACAATGAGTCTCTGGGGAGGACGGGGCCTTGCTCTGTGCCTGCGTTCTTCATGCGCCCCCTGCAGGGCACATTTGGTAGACTTCGTGCAGACTGCTGCCATGCAGCATATTTTCCAGAAACAAGTGAGGTGGAGCAGAGGGGGGGGGAGGGAGAGAAGGCGGTTGACAAGCCCTGCTTAAGATCATCGGAAATATGTCTTTTCCGATGGTCTTAGGCTACCCCTGTGAAAGGCTTGTGCGACCCCCAAAAAGGTCGCGACCCACAGGTTGACAACAGCTGCAATAGATAGATATAAAAAGTGCATGGGTGTTCTTCATAGTTTAGCTCTGTTACATTATTTGGCTCCACAGATGTTTTTTTTTTTTCAGAACAGACACACACACAAAAAATATATTATATAGTACAGTAATAATTCCTGTTTCTGGATGATAGCAGGGAAAATTTGCAATCCAAAGTGCATTATACACTCTTAGTTCTCACACATTTTGCTAGGCTATAAGAACAACTTAGTTCATTTTGAGCCTTAGCTTTCCTCACTTCATCTTTGCAGGCTCGGGCTATTTGTTGATATTCTGACTTAGTTGTGTGCCCCTCTTTCCATTTTCTATACTTGTCCTTTTTAATCTTTCAATTTATCAGAGAGTTCTTTATGCAGCCATGCTGGTTTCTTTTGAGAGCTGTTATTTTTCCTCTTTGGTATTGTGCTGGACTGGGCTTTTATTATCTCACTTTTCAAAATTTCCCAAGCTTCTTTAATTGTTTTCCCCTTGAGGATTCTCATCCATGGAATCCTTCCCAAGCCATCTCTATGTTTATTGAGATTAGCTCTCTTAAAATCCAAGATTCTAGTTTGACTGTGTTCTATTGCTTGTGCTTCCATAATGTTGAATTCCAATATTGCATGATCACTTCCTCCCAAGGTTCCTGTGGCTTCAACACCTTCTATCATTTCATCTCTGTTAGTGAGAATTAGATCCAAAATGGCTAATCCCCTAGTTCCCTTCTCTACTTTTTGGGAGACAAAATTGTCTGCTAGGTTTGCAAGGAATCTGTTTGATCTTCCACTTGGTGCAGAGTTTGTCTCCCAGTTGAATTCAGGGTAGTTAAAGTCCCCCATTACTATTGTGATGTGCTTCCTACAAACCTTAGTTAGCTGACTAGGAAAAAGTTCATCTAATTCAGTGGTTCTCAACCTGTGGGTCGGGACCCCATTTGGGGTCAAACGACCATTTCACGGGGGTCGCCAAACAACGCAGTCTGCCATTTTCTCCAGCACTGGAGATGGATAATCCACGCAGTGGGTTGAGACTGTATTCCTGGCCAATCAGATCAGTCAGCCAAAGTTGCCACGCCCTGTCTTGGACCATGATCCTTAGTCTTGACTGATCTGGCCATACAGACAGACCTACAACTTTGGCTCCTGGGCAGGTATAGTTCCTTTCCATTGGGGGGGGGATTTTTTCTAGTAGCTGAAATTGCTTAGTTTAAAAGTTAATTAGAGATAATTTAATTCAATTTAATTGATTACTCAAAAATTTCCTTGCTAAATTGTAAGACTCAGGAAGTCAGATTCCTACAGGGGAAACCACCTCCACTTAAAAGGGGGAAATCCCTAACTCCCCTCCCTAACCCAAACCCCAGCCACCTTCCAGCAGCCGGCAGCCGCCTTAAACAAATGGGGAGGCTCGGGCAACCCCTCGCGTTTAAAACAAACAAAACAAAAAAGACAGAAAGGCAAGCAGTTAGCGAGGGAAGCGGAGGACAAAGGGGACGCATGCTGGGAGGGAGATTGATTAAGGGAAACAGCTGGCGTGCGAAGGAGCAGTCTTTTCACTCCAGGCTGCTCAGGATTTTTTAAACGAGGCGCCATTGTCTGCACAGCTGGAAGCACGCGCAGCTCTTTGTTACAACCGCACGTGGCATAGGCAGCCTTGTTAACACATGCACAGTAGTCTCCTGGCAGCGGTGGCCATATTTTTTGTCCAAACAGGGGAGTTAAAGCTCCCTGAGAAAGCTAGGTTCAGCCGCTGGAGTGAATTAATAGGCAAGCAGTACTGGGGTACTAAAGCATCTATTATTCATTCAGAGACATTCAAATCAGACACATAGCTACTGGTTCCAGGACTTGGTGTCTTCTACCTAAAGTAAATAAGAACCTTTCATAACTAACTGTGTTTAGTTGCCTTTGGCTCCTTCCAGACTTCGGGTCCCCCATTAGTGGCCCGTACGCTTCTGGATTTAGTGGTGGGTTCCAGGCATCCCCAGTCGCGTGCCTGTCCTTACCCACCATAGTCAAGCCGGGTTCCAGGCATTCCCATTAGCGTGCCTGTTCTTATCCGTGCACAGTGACTAACTCTGACAATTTTGCAGAGTCTGCTCCTGAGTTCCAGACGCCCCCAGTAGTGCGCCTGTCCTTACTCAAAGTTGGAGCTCTCCTACTACCTGGGTCCCCCCTATCGCGGCCCAGCGTTAGTGGAGAATGGAGGAAGCAATCATTCCCTCCACTGGAGCCCCGCCTTCATCCTCTGGAGCACCTGCTTCAGAGGATTCGGAATCCTCTGCAGCCCCTAGAAAGGCTGCAAGGAAGTCATCAAAGAAGGCTGACAAACAGGCAATCAGAAGACACCAAGCCCTAGAAAAAGAGTTCGACAGAGCCCAGAAAAGGGCCAGAATTGAAAATAGGCAGAATGGGGGAATAGGTCCTGATCTACCGCTGGGTCTCCCTTCATCCCCACGGGCCATTTGGTCATTAGGGAGCTCATCACAGTCCCAAACAGAGGGTGGGATAGGCGAATTCTCATCGCTCTCCCGATCCCCCTCCCCACGGAGGTTACAGGAAACCCCGAGGACCATGCTAACCACAGCACCTGCAGGGTCGCAGGCAATGGTCACTCCTCCTGCATTGACGGGGGATCTGCTAGCTACCCTAATAGCACAGGCAGTGGACCGTGCATTTGAGGCCAGGGCTCAAACTTCAAAAGCCAAGCCTCTAGGACTTAGAACGAGGCATCGGGAGGAAACGGAGGACCATCAGGACCTCTCCTCCGTCTCAGACTCGTCGGTCTCTGAGGAAGCTTACCTGGACCAGCCAGGTACGTCACAAGGGATTCAAATGTCTGAGGAGGAGGAGGACACCTCACCTCAAGGGCCGTCCTTCAGCGGCCTGTTTAACCCTTCTCTTTTTGTTACTATTCTGCGCAAGGCTGAGGCCACAGCCCATCTGGGGCATGGGACACCAGCGGAGCCTGTCACAGTTGACACGGAGGCTGAGCCGACGTTCGCCGAAAAGGTAACCACTCAACACCGCATACCATGCCCGACCATGTTCCTAAACACAATAAGGAAACAGTGGGCAGCGCCAACCTCCCTACCGCTTCCTAGCAATGTGGAGAGGAAGCTATTTAACGTAGCAAGGGAGCTAGAGGGAACATTGGAGGTGCCGGTGGTGGACGAACCCATAGGTCCCCTTATATCGGACACGGCCATATCAGGAGATTTTGCTGAGGCTCTTAAAGCCGAGGACCGAAAGAGTGAGTCCAACTACAGGAGAACGCACCAGGCAATAGCTTGGGCTACCAGGGCGTCTACCTCCGCATCCTTTTTCACCAGAGCCACACTTTGTTGGTTGGGTGGCCTGTAGTATACACCTTTGGTAATGTCATTTTTTTCTCCTTTTATATTGACCCAAATGCATTCAAGTTGAGGAAGTCTGGTTTATAGTGACCTTTTGATGCAAAAAGATTTCCAGGTACTATATCTTTAGCCTAGGGGTCTTCAAACTTGGCCCTTTGATGACTTGTGGACTTCAACTCCCAGAATTCCTCAGCCAGTGTGCCTGGCTGAGGAATTCTGGGAGTTGAAGTCCACAAGGCATAAAAAGGCCAAGTTTGGAGTCCCCTGCTTTAGCTCTTCACTTATAAAGTGTTTGTTAAACAGACTGCAAATGCTACAGTTTTTTAATTTTGACATTGACGATCTTTCCCAGGTGCTAGCAAATGAAAGTTGTAGAAAATAAAAAGAGAAGTAAATGCTTACTTAAAGCAGAGGCTTATCAGATTTAAAGACGATTTTGCCAGCTTTTACATACAAGCATCTATTTCTTTGAAGAAAACACCTCTCTATTCCATATAAAGGCATGACCTTGGGATGGTCTTTGTTGCTGCAGACAACTTGAAATTTTAGAGTTTCAGCTCTGTAGTTCAACCCCTGCCTTGCCATGTAACCAAAATCCTGATACTCTGGGGTTTTTTTTTTATATAACTTTTTTGGCTCTGGTTCTCTGAATAGTTTCTTTGCTTAACTCATGCCAGCTTGGTAAATAGACTGTTTTGTTTACTGAAATCTGATTTTTACTTCATTCTTGCCTTGCGCCTGGTAAGGATTGTATTGCCAGCTCTAGACCATAAAACAAGGCAGCTGGTGCATACACAATACTTATTGTAGTTTGATAGGGCAGTAGCACAAAGTGGTTGCTTATGTTATTCTTGTATTGGAGTAAAATGAAAAAAGTGCTTAACTTCAAGGAGAATTTAACCTCTGTAACATTCATTGCCATTGCCAAGTCTTCAAAATAATACTGGAAATGACAGACATTAGTTTCACGCATTCCTTTAATCACATGCATGCAATATCTTGAAAAGATTAAGTTGGAAACAAATGGAGCAGTGTAGTTAAAGTACAATTGACTGGCAAGCTTTTCAAGCACTTTCTAGGTCAGTGTTTCTCAACCTTGACAATTTTAAGGCATGTGGACTTCAACTTCCAGAATTCCACAGCCAGCAATGCTGGCTGTGGAATTCTGGGAGTTGAAGTCCACATGCCTTAAAATTGTCAAGGTTGAGAAACACTGTTCTAGGTATTCCCAGTTCACGTGCCAGTTTATCAAAGTTTTGTTTCTGATTATCTACTTCCTGTATTTAGATACCCTGGTCCAAAGTTATGACTGAGTTAAGGTCTGCTATGAAATTTTAGTTATTGTTTATTGAAAAATAGGCATAATACAAAGGGAATCCTTGGATCTCAAAGGAAATTTATTCCAGAAACAGTTATCTCTGTAGTTGCAGTATCTGAAATCAGAGAAAAAGAGGCAGGTTACCTGTCCATCCTATGCCCCCTCATGGCAATCTTTAGCAAGGCAGTGGATTCTGAAGTTCATAGTGGAGTCAACTGCAGTGATTTTACACAGACTGCTGTTGAAAAGAGTCTGGCTTAAAAGCAAGTCAAATGCCATGTTGAATAAATCAGTCCAAAGTTACTATCCTTGAAATAAGTGTAATAGCAGAGTGATTCTTTTTTATTCTTGCATACAATGCATTCTGTTCATTATTACATGTTTTAAATTAATTCAGTGATTGTGATCCTGCGATGGTTTCAATATACATTATTATTTTCAGGAAAGACTAGGTCGGCCTGTTTGATGCCAGTATAGGAAGGAAAAAGGATGCCTTGGATACTCCGGGGATATGGAATGAAAGGCAGGTGAAAGGGAAATAGATATCTCTCCTCATACATTTTGATCCTTCAGAATCTTCTTTAATCTTCCTGGACTGACAGAGACCTGGAGTGGATGTTGACCTTTAAGTAGATACAAAGATATTGTATTGTTTGCAGTACTGCACTTTTTTAAGAAACATATTTCTACTAACAAAATTAGAGAGATGTTTTTGTAAGGTGTATTTGTAGCAGCAAATCATTGTTCCTGTCCTATTTGTTAGATTTACTTTGTCTCCCTATCCCACTCTTTCCCTTCCCTCCCTCCCTCCCCCCCCCTCCCTCTCTCTCTCTCTCTCTCTCTCACACACACACACAAATGCACAAACATTCACTTCATGTAACAGGCTTAACCATGCAAGGAAGTTTTATAAGGTCAAGGTTTCTTGAATACTTAGTTGCAGTTAGAATATGAAGCTACTTAATACATTTGGAGAATAGAAATATATTGTGTATGAAATTGCAATGAATTTCTAATGAAACATCAGGATGTTTAGCTTTCTCTTCATGTATTCAAGAAATCCAAATAGGAGATATGAGCCACTCAGCTGATTCCATGCCATTTCCTCACGCCTTGTAGTATATTCAGCATTGTTGAAAACATGCACACAAAACCGACTGGGATTCTAACTGAATATGATAAAACAGGACTGTGTGTGAATGTGAGTGTGTGCACACACCTGTAGCAGAAGTGTCAGACACATGAAAGGAATGTACAGTAAATTTGTGGACATTTTTGTAGAAAATGAATGGTAAAGGTATTTGGGAGGCGGGGTAGAATAAGAGAACAAATCATTTTGAAAATAATGAGATAGTTTTATGTTGCTTACTAGTATATTACTAGTATATTATGCCCTTAATCCACAGTAGCTAAACAGTATAATCTTTATTCTTCAAATGTATTAAATAGATTTTTCTAACTAGCAGGAAGCATTGGGTGTTTGGCTACTTTGGCCTAGTATTAGTTCACATTTTAGTGGGACATACCGTGTCCTTGGAACTGTATCATGATTTCTAATCTCTCAGTGGGTAGTCAGGTACTCAGTGTACAGTGTTTCCAGTTTAATTAGGAGCAAAAATCAGTTTAAAGAACTAACAAACATTAAGAAACCTTTGGTATAGTTCTTAAATTTTTAAAGGATTTTCTCCAAACTTTGCTAGCTATGCTCCTTTTACAAAGATAATGCAATTTAGCTGGAGATTTGGTTTTTAATCTTGAATTCAACCTTTTGTTGTGAACCAGCAATTCATCATTTTTACAGGCATTTCAAATATGTTCATCCTGAGTGTTAGTCAAGGGGAGAGAGAATGAGAGGCAGAAAAGGTTGCTGTTACTCATTTAAGAAACATATTTTGCCAGCTGTCCTATATGATAAGACCTGTAATGAGTTTAATCTACTTCTCCCTTTATTAGCCTACAAGATTATGTTGGCTAAATTCATGGTGCAGAACCACCTGTGGGATTGTAATAAAAACAAGAACAAAGTATTGTAGTTATACAACAACTCAAAATATTGTTCTGTAACTTGCAGCATTTAATTGACATACGTAGGCCTCTTATCTATATTTTAAACTACTTATCTTTTTGATAGAATAGATCAATGTCCCAGATGCTGTCAACACTTCAAAAAGAATAAGCTAAATATAGATGAATTTTGATATATATATTTTAACATATATATTTTTCTTAGAAGAGAAACATTCTAACAGAGTCTCTCTGGCCTTTATTTCTGACTTGCATAAAAGAGAATATATGTTTAGGAGACTTCTCTTGGAATGTGAGTTCCTATGCCATAAATTATAATTAGGCTTTTACTGAAGTGATAATAAATAACTTAAGGTCAGCATCTTGGAATACAAGGTTTAGTCCTGTCAACATTGGCAGGAAGGAAGTGAAAATTGTCTCAAATGGATCCAACATTTCAACATATTGAAATGAATATAATCAAAACAGTAGAGAAATAATAAAACGAGGGAGGGAAATGTTTTCAGAGCTGGTTCCAATGAATATTAAATATGCAAAGCCAAAATTAAGAGGATATGGGGCATGTTCACTTGAGGTGACCTCACCAGACAGGCAGAAACATGGAAAGTGGTAATTTTCCAGTCTTCAAACCTTTTTTAAGCTCAAAAGATTGGAAGCATCCTACATCTCCATAGAAAGGTAATCCAGAGACCAGGGAACAAGAACGCCTTTTCTCAGTACAGGAGATGGATAATCCACGGATGGGTTTTCTCTGTCTGCCTGCTCTTGAGACCAAGTAGCCAAAGCTTGACACGCCCCCACTTCCTGTGGAGTCCATTCTTAACTTGGTCTCTGCTCGGAGAAGACTCGTTTTGGCGTGGCTCTCAGCTTATCAGGTTAGACAAGAAATCCATTGATTGATTATCCCTTGATAATTGGCTTCCCCTTCCCAAAAAATTTCCACCTATAGGAATTTAACCACAAAATTTTCTGGGGATCAGTCCTGATCTCAAACCTAAAATTAAAAAGGGGATTGGTGGGGAGGGAAATTTCCCCACAGATATCAGCCAGCCCCAGGGCTCTGGGGGGTGAAAAGGGGGGGAAGAAGGCATCAGCAGAGACTACTTGCTGAACCTTTTCCCCAACCACTAAGTTTTCCTTGGGATCATCCCTGATCCTATATTAAAATTGAAAAAGGGGGTGTGGGGGGGGAAAACTCCCCACGGATCCCAGTCAGCCCCAGGGCTCTGGAGGTGGAAAAGGGGGGGGAAAAAAGGCATCAGCAGAGACCACTTGCTGAGCTTTTCTCCCCAACCTTCCAAGGGATTTTTTCCTCAAATTGGGGGAAAAAATAACAATCTCCAGGTCCGGATTCAAACTTGAATTCGGATCATCGGAGATTCCCTAGCAGCCCAGGGCAACCGCGGGCGCCATTTTAGTTGCCGTTTTCAGACAACAAAGGCAATCCCTGGCTGGGATTCCCTTAAAACGTCACAGCGCGCCAAATTTAAATCCCCGGGCACAAGCAGCTTCTGGGAGGCTGCGGAGCTTATCTTCAGAGGGAAACGAAGCACAGGAAGGGAGTAAGCCCCAACCAAGAAACGGAGGCTAGAGAACCCTCCTGGGATCTGCAAAGCCCTTTTTCAGGGAGAAACGAGCTGTGGCTGCCATCTCTTGCCAGAGAAAGGCAAACCGAGCTTAAGGAAGCTCTACATCATATCTGGAATCACTGATAGAGGCGGAATAGGAGCACACAACCAGCGCTCCACCCCCGATACACACATATAATAATAGGACAAAATATAATAATAATAAAAATAGATACATAAATTTTAAAAATAATAATAATAATAATTAAAAAAAATTTTTTTTAAAGCTAAAAATTAAGCGACTGCAGGGCCAACAGGCCTAAAGACAGAACACATAATATTATCATCATCACCATTATTGTTGTTGTTGTTATTATTATTATTTTATTATTATTGTTGTTCCTATTATTAGTATAATAGTAATAGTATTAATAAGAATAAATTCCGCTCTAGGTGACCGCCATTTGATACCTGCTGTGTATTAAGTCAGGCCTACAGACCCTTTTGAGGTCGCCACTGATATTTTTTGCCTCCCTTTTCCTTTTTCTACTGGTGCACGTTGCCTGGTCACCTAAGGCCTCCGGGCGGAACCCAAAGAGTGGTTCCAAACGTGCCTTCGGTACCTCCCTCAGCTACCGTGACCTTAGCCCAGAGAGAATATTTTTGTTGTGGTCGGGTGATCAGGGGAACAGTCCTGGTACTTGTTCCAATTTCGCTCCCGCCAATACTTGCCTGCCTGAGCGTCTTCTCAGTTTTTCTGGGACTGCTCAAGCGGAATGGAGGGACCCTCGTTGCCTCAATCCATGAGCACGACCCCTCCACCTCCCAATTACGGCTGCAACACACCTTCTGACCAGAAGGCGGCAGGCAAGTGCAAAGCGAAGACAAAACACTCGCTCAAGAGGCCCTCCAAGTTGGCGGAAAAGCAAGCCAGCCGTAGGCACCAGGCCCTGGAGAAGGAGTTCTCCAGAGCGCAGAGGCAGGCCCAATTGGAATTGGTTCAAATAGCGGCCACCGAGATGGAATTACCATTGGGTCCATCCACATCAACCCAGAGCGCATGGTCCATTCCAGGAACACCGCAACCACTGGATCCGCCATCTACATCAGCCCAACAAACAACCACGGCGGCAGGCACAACCACTGAGTCCAACTCTCCACCTGCGGTCACCACACCCAAAGGTAATGACATAGGGGACATCTGGGCAGATGGACGGCTAGAGGCCCTATTAACCAAAGTGGTGGACCGAGCCCTAGCACAGCGCTCCGCCCACCACGACCAGGGGCCCTCCATCTCAGCCATGCCACACTCGGAACTCCCCTCAGAGTCCTCAGGCATTCAGGAACCCGTCTCCCCGGCCCAGTCCTCCATGAGTGGTTATTCTTCACCACAAGAGGAGGATCAACCTGGGATCTCTATGTCAGAGGATGAGGAACTTCCCCCTGAGCCCCCCTCAGGGGGATTATTTAATCCCAACCGCTTCCTCACGATACTACGCAAGGCCACAGCCATTGCGGACATGGGGACGGATCAGTTTTCTCAGCCGCAAGCGACACCGGCCACCACATCCAGACCCGTATTCGTAGAAAAGGTGACAACGCAACACCATATACCTTGCCCCGCCATTTTCCTGAAAGGGATCAAGAAGCCATGGGACTCTCCCGCTTTCTTCCCATCAGTGAGTGGTACGGACAAAAAATTATACAGCACTGCCACAGATCTCAATGAGGCCTTAGAAATTCCTAAAGTAGATGAAGCCTGGACCCCCTTGGTCTCCCAGACAGCCATGGCTGGGGACCTAGTGGAGGCCCTTAAGGCAGATGACAAAAAGTGGGAACAAGCCTTTCGCAAAACCCACCAGACAGCGGCATGGGCCATCAAAGCAGCCACCTCGGCCTCCTTTTTTGTCCGGGCCACCCTCATCTGGTTGCAACAACTACAAACCATAGTTCCTATGGAGGACATACGAACACACCAGGACCTGGCTAAGATGGTAGCAGCCACGGAATACGCTGCAGACGCAACGTTCCAATCGGCCATTTTTTCATCCAGATCCATAGCATCCAACATAATTGCCAGGAGAATGCTATGGCTAAAACACTGGCAAGCTGACACCAAGGCTAAGTGGCGGCTAGCGACCGCCCTTACTCAAGCAACGGTCTGTTTGGGGAGGCCTTGGACCCCTATCTTGTAGAGAACAAAGACAAGCGGAAGGTCATGGCACACTTGAACAAAAGGTCAGACAAACGTACCACACCTTACTTTCGTAGGCAGTCCTTTCGCCAACCGACAACCACGCCTATCAGTCAGGCACCCAAGCCATTCACTCCCAGGCAGAACAAACCGTACGGCCGCCCCTACGACAGACCGGGGTTCCAGCCCAGACAACAAAACCAGTCGAGACGACCCTTTCGTGGAACGGGTCGTCCGTACTGGAAGACAAAATGACTCCTACATAGACCTACCCATTGGAGGAAGACTAGCTCACTTCTTCCACCAGTGGGAGCAGACCTCCATGGACAACTGGGTACTACAAACCATCCAGTCCGGGCTGTCCCTGGAGTTCCTGGTCACACCCCCAGACCGACTCATCAACTGCTCGGTCTCCAGGAACCCCACCAAACGCAAACTCATGCAGGAGGCCATCCAACACCTGTTGGACATTCAAGCAATAGAACCGGTCCCAGCGGAATACAGAGGCAGAGGATTTTACTCCATCCTCTTCGTGGTTCCAAAGACTTCAGGAGGATGGAGGGCAATCCTGGACCTAAAAAACCTCAACCGCTACATCACATACAAAAAATTCAAGATGCAATCCCTTCAGTCCATCCTGGGAAGCATCAGAGAAGGAGACTTCCTGGCATCGATAGACCTCACGGAAGCCTACCTTCACATCCCCATCCACCCAAACCACCGCCGGTTCCTACGTTTCTGTTACGGGGGAAAACACTTCCAATACAGAGCTCTCCCCTTCGGTCTATCTTCGGCACCCAGGGTATTTACCAAGATACTAGCAGCGGTAGCCGCCAAACTGAGAAAAATCCCAATACGCGTCCAATGTTACCTAGACGACATACTAATCCAAGCAACATCCCTACAGACAGCTCAGGCGGACGTAAGGACCGTCATTCGCGTCCTCCAATTACACGGATTCTCAGTAAACTTTCAGAAGAGCCAGACAGTTCCCTGGTCCAGGCTGCTGCATCTGGGGCCCATGATAGACACAACCAACTGTATGGTCTATCTCTCCCAAGACCGGGTGGCCGGCATCAGGGAACTGGCTCGCTGGGTTCACAGGCAACGTTCAGTTCCGATACTAACACTTTCCCAATTATTGGGCAAGATGGTATCGGCCATAGCCATTGTACCCTGGGCCAGGCTCCACCTACGGGAACTACAGTGGTTTCTGCTCCCGTACCAACGGCAGAACACCAGCGCATCCAACCACCTAGTCAGGGTCACGGCACAAATCCGCAGGGCGCTACGCTGGTGGTGCTCTCAGGCCGTGACCAAGGGGTCACCCTTCAAGGAACCAGTCAGAGTTACCATCACTACAGACACCAGTCTGTATGGTTGGGGAGCCCATCTGGACTCCCGGTTTGTACAGGGACGTTGGTCCGCCACGGATCTGAGAAACAACATCAACTGGCTAGAACTCAGGGCTATCCACCTAGCCTTGCAACAATTCAAAGACAGAATCAGAGGCCACCACGTTCTAGTCCTAACAGACAACGTAGCAGCCAAGGCGCACATCAATCGGCAGGGGGGGACCAGATCAAAAACCCTGATGACAGAGTCACGACTCCTATTCAGCTGGGTAGAGCCCAATCTGAAGTCACTAAAAGCGGAACACATATCGGGGGTCAACAACCAGCAAGCGGACTTCCTAAGCCGCACCACAGTGGACCCTTCGGAGTGGGGGCTACACCCGAACTTGTTCCTAGACATCTCCCGCAAGTTCGGGTACCCGATCCTCGATCTGTTCGCATCATCAGACAATGCCCAGCTCCCCAGATTTTACTCTCGTTACTTCAACCCGCGAGCAGAGGGGACGGACGCTCTGAGAACTCAGTGGCCTCAAGGTCTGCTTTATGCCTTTCCCCCACTACCACTCATACCGGCGGTCATCCGAAAGCTGATTCAGGAGCGGGCAGAAGTGATCCTAGTAGCACCATATTGGCCACAGAGACCGTGGTTCGCCGACCTGATGAACCTGTCTCAGTCGCCCCCATGGAACATTCCCCCTCATCAAGTGTCCCTACACCAGGGAACCATCAGTCACCCGGAACCCCAATGGTTACAACTGACCGCCTGGCACTTGAGCGCCAGATAATGGCACAGGAACTATTCTCTCCCGGGGCCATTACCATAATTCAAGCTTCACGCCGTCCGGCAACAAACCGCATTTATGACTCCACTTGGAAAAATTTTTGCCTTTGGTGCAGGGAACGGCAGTTTGACTTACACAAACTCTACATCCCTCAGATAGTAGATTACCTCTTGGAGGGACTAGACAGAGGCCTCGCCCCCGCGACCATCCGCAGGCAAGTGGCGGCCTTGTCCACCCTCCTCACCTGCACGGATTCGGTTCCCTTAGCTCACCACCCCAGGATCCGCGCCTTTATCAAGGGCGCCTATAACACCAGACCTCCAGTAATTCACAGGTACCCGTCCTGGGAACTACCGCGAGTCCTTCACGCACTCACTCGGTCACCATTTGAACCATTGGCGACCGTTTCCTTGCGACACCTGTCGCTAAAGGTGGCGTTCCTGATTGCCATCACATCGGCCAGACGAATTTCGGAACTGGCCGCACTGTCAGTCAGAAACGACCTATGCATTTTCCACAAGGACAGGGTGGTCCTTAGGTTAGATCCTGCCTTCATACCGAAGGTGAATTCACTCTTTCACAGGACACAGGAAGTAATTCTCCCAAACTTCTGTCCAAATCCAACACATGACCGGGAGCGGCAGTGGCATACATTGGACGTCCGCAGAGCCTTGCGGCGTTATATAAAGCGTACAGAACCCTTCCGCAAATCGGAGGCCCTATTTGTGTCCTTCCAAGCGGGCACCTTGGGGCGGAAAGTTTCCGCGGGCACCATTGGAAGGTGGATCCGAAGCTGTATCGCAGAAGCTTACAATGTATCATCCCTGCCGCCCCCAAGTCATCTCACAGCCCATTCCACCCGAAGCGCTGCAACTTCGGCGGCATGGGCTACCCAGGCGTCAATCGAGGAAGTTTGCAGGGCCGCGACATGGTCCTCGCCTTCCCCGTTTATACGACACTACAAGATAGACCGCTTTGCATCGGCGGACGCCTCCTTTGGTAGGAGGGTCCTCCAGCAAGTTGTCTCAGAGATCAATCTACCGGCCTTATCTGTTTCCCACCCCTTGGGACAGTGAGGCTTTGGTACGTCCCATCCGTGGATTATCCATCTCCTGTACTGGAGAAGGGGCGTTGGTCTTACCTGAACGCCTTTTCTCAGTACGGAGATGGATAATCCACACCCACCCCAAGGCCAGCAGGCCGCTAGTAGGGAGCTGAGAGCCAATACCTCGTCAATCATCAGCCAATTCGCCCTCGTTAAGAATGGACTCCACAGGAAGTGGGGGCGTGTCAAGCTTTGGCTACTTGGTCTCAAGAGCAGGCAGACAGAGAAAACCCATCCGTGGATTATCCATCTCCGTACTGAGAAAAGGCGTTCAGGTAAGACCAACGCCCCTTTTCAGAGCTGGTTCCAATGAATATTAAATATGCAAAGCCAAAATTAAGAGGATATGGGGCATGTTCACTTGAGGTGACCTCACCAGACAGGCAGAAACATGGAAAGTGGTAATTTTCCAGTCTTCAAACCTTTTTAAAGCTCAAAAGATTGGAAGCATCCTACATCTCCATAGAAAGGTAATCCAGAGACCAGGGAACAAGAAGAATGTGTGACATAGTTTTGTACCCATATATTACAAATCAGAGATTTGGAACCCTAAATCTATTCTCTCTCAGAAAATGACAAGACGTGTCATACCTAACTAAGGGAGGCAATTCTATAGGGCAGTGGTGGTGAACCTATGGCATGCATGCCAGAGGTGGCACTCAGAGCCCTCTCTGTAGGCACGCCCAGTCGCCCCAGCCCCGCTTCCCCCCATGACCCCCTTCTCACCAGCAGCCACCCTGGAGGAGAATCGCCCATGAGCATGGTCTGCACAGAGCAGCTGGGCAGCGGGGACAAGACTCTGCCCTCATGTCCTGTTGTGCGCAGATGATGCTGCGGGGCACAGGTGGAGGGCATGGCTACCACGGCTCTTCTGGGCCGCTTCGGCAATCTACTGCAGTGGGCCGTGGAGGCAGTGGGTAGCCTTGCGGGGGAGCAGGCAGGGCGCAGAATGGTGCAGGCGGGGAGGCAGGGGTGGGTTTTGGGCACTCAGTCTCTAAAAGGTTTGCCATCACTGCTATAGGTTGTTCAGCCAAGCGGTACATAGGGGGTTAGTACTTTGGATTGAACCTGCAATCAGTGAAGCAATAGTATAGTATAGTTACAGTATAGTTTAACTATAGAGCTGTAGTGGCGCAGTGGTTAGAATGCAGTATTGCAGGTTAATACTGCTGGCTGCTAGCAGTTCTGCAGTTCGATCCTCACCAGCTCAAGGTTGGCTCAGCCTTTCATCCTTCTGAGGTGAGTAAAATGAAGATCCAGACACTTGGGGGCAATATGCTGATTCTGTAAACCGCTTAGAGAGGGCTGGAAAGTACTGTGAAGCAGAATAGAAGTCTAACTGCTATTGCTACTGCTGTACTGTTTGTCTACAGTCAGCCAGATTTTGGACATGCTCAGGTTTTTGAGTAAAGGTTGAAAGGCATATAGACTGGATATAAGAAGCATTCTTAGAGAAAACAATTATTTACTTTAATCAGGATAGGGCAGTAGTATATATATTCCTCTAGCCCAAAAGAAAGCAAAGAGAACATTTCTGTTCTTTCTACACTTTTCATAAATTTGATTTTTTTTAAAAAAAAAAAAATCTACAGTAAATTGTACATTTTGTGAAGCTATTATTTTTCCTGTTTTGGAAGAATGCAGTTTTGTGATATTTTCATTGCATAGAAATACTTAAATACCTGTGTAAAGTGAAACTTTTGATTTATAACCACCATATTGTTCAGACGTACTGCAGGTTGGAATTGGACAGAGTATTTTTTTTTTAAAAAAAACTCTATAGCAGCGGTTCTCAACGTATGGGTCGTGACCCCATTGTGGGCCAACCGACCATTTTTCGGGGGTCTTCAAAGAAGGCAATCCGCCATTTTCTCCCCTCGGGGTGGCGCTGTGAATGCACGCCGCGCATGGGGGCAGCGCCGCGCATGCGCAGAACGTTTGTGTGATGGGGTCGCCGTCATACAAACGTTAAGAACCACTGCTCTATAGTGTCATCCACTGCCTTTAAGGTTGTTATACTGGTTGGATTGAAAAAATGAAACAGAAGAATCTGGAAATCCAATGGATTTGCAGTTATTGTTACTTTGCCAGGAACTTACAGAGAACTCTGACAATTTTAGAATTCAAAGGTAGATATTCTTAGCTGGAATTCTCAAGGAAAATCAAATCCTCCTAAGATACCTTCCGCAATATCCAGTTCCTTAACAGCAGGCAGAAACTTCACGCCTTTGTTCTTAAAAGAAAATAATAACAATGTGATGAGGAAAGGGCTACAGCTAAAGCCTACATTCCATATTCATGGTTTTATTTTGTCATTTACCTCAGAGGTTCAGGAAGGATATTCTGCTGTGTAATTTATAAAACAGAATGAACTTTTTTTTGGGGGGGGAAAGGGAAGTGAGAACTGTGTCATTTAAAATGGCTTCAAAGAGACAGCCGCCTTCTACAACATCCAAGGTGATTTCCTCCCCTATAACTTCTACTGCACAACCACAACAACAATTTAAACATGCACCACCGGCACAGCCACTACCCTCCCCTCCTTTGCCTGGACTTTCAGCACAAGAGGTTAGAGGTATAATGGGAGAGGCTGTAGCTCAAATGAGAGAGGAAATGAAGCAATTTTCTACACAGCTTAAATCAGAAATTAAATCTGACTTCAAAGAAGAGATAAGTGGGATAAAGGATCAATTGGAAAATAACAATAATATTTTGCGACAAGATATACTTGCAGCAGTCTCAGGTTTGGCTACAGTGGTGGTTAAGCTGGATGCAAGACTCGAGGAAGTTGAAGATAAAGTTGATTCCTTTGATGACAAAATTCAAGATGTGGAAAGGAAGGTGGAGACTTCACAAGAAGATATTCTGATGTTTCAGTATAGGCAGATGGAATATGCTTTGAGGATTAGAGGCCTCAAGGAAGATATGAATCAAGATCTGATGGAGGTGGTCCTTACTGATTTGGCTGTGGTTTTGGATATGGATAAAGGAGAATTACGCAGAGAAGTTGAAAAAGTGTACAGGCTTAACTCCTGGATTGCTAAGCAGAAGAATTTGCCTAGAGATGTGGTGATTTATTTTACGAAGAAGTCTCTGCGTAATGAGATCATACAAGCCTTTTATAATAAAAGATTTCAGATAGCTGCCCAAGATGTCATCATACTAAAGGAAATCCCATCAAAAATTTTAAGAATCAGGAAAGATTTTGCTTTCTTAGCTAATGAGCTTAAAGCTAGATCGATGCCATTTAGATGGGAAATCCCGATGGGTATTGTTTTGAGCCATGCGGGGACACGTTATAGATTGAATACGGTTGATAAAGCTAGAGAATTCTATACTTCAGTCCTAGGTGCAGGCTCAACTTTACCTGTTCAGAAATCCCTGAGTGGCAAAGAGGCGGAGCAGCAGTCTGAGGCATTAGGTTTGGTTTCTGCTGGGATGCTGCAAGCTGAAGGGCAACGCCAGACGGAGGTTAAAGAGCAGAGAATGACTCGTGCAGCTTATAAACGTAAAGAGAAGGAGCAACGTAAGAAAGAGGCCAAAGAGATTTCTCCTGGAAATGTATCACCGCCGGTGGGAGGAGCAAGACCCAAGAGTCATGCAACACATGTTGCAATTTCAGATCTCCAAGGTGTCTTCTCCAGGCTGCGGGCCAAGGGAGATGGCAAAGTTTTTGACCTGGAATGTTAATGGATTGAATTCTCCTCAGAAAAGGAAAAAAATCTTTTATTATTTGAAGCAACGTAATAATGATGTTATTTGCCTACAGGAAACTCATATTTTACTTAAGGATCAGAAATATTTAGTTAATGCCCGTCTGGGATCTCACTTCGTATCTTCTGCTCCCGGGAAGAAGGGGGGAGTTGTTATCTATGTTAAGCAAAATCTACCAGTTTGTCTGGTGGAGTCTGACCCCCAAGGGAGATATGTGATGGTTGAATTGGGCTTATATGGTAAGAAAGTACTTATAGTGGGACTATATGCACCAAATCAGCAACAGGAACAATTTTACAGACTCTTACATGAAAAAATAAATCTGCTGGACTATAGATCCGTGGTACTAATGGGGGATTGGAACGGTGTCTTAGATGTACAAAGGGACAAAAAAGGTTCCTCTCCTCTTCTTAAGCAGGCAAAATTACCTAAAGCCTTTTTTGATATGAAAGAGGACTGGGAATTACGGGACTATTGGCGGGAATGTAATCAAGAGGAGAAAGACTTTACCTTCTTTTCAGATAGACACCAATCCTTCTCAAGAATTGACTTCTTCCTGATTACAACGGACTTATATAATAGAGTAAAGAATGTCAAGATTTTCCCTAGGTCTTTGACGGATCATAGTCCAGTCTGGATGGAGTTGACTCAAGAAAAAGAGGAGAGAAGATCCTGGAGGGTGAATGAGAATTTATTTAGACAAGAAAAAAATGTTCAGAAACTAAAGGAGTGTTTAAAGGATTATTTTGCTTTGAATATGTATAAGGGGACTTCAATGTCAATGGTATGGGATGCAGGGAAAGCATTTATGCGTGGGATTTTGATAAAAATGAATAACTGTCATAAGCAAAAACAGATTCAGAAACGTAAAGAATTGGAAGATGAAATTAAATTAAAAGAAAAGTCTTTTATTTTAAATCCTTCTGATGAAAGTATTAAAGAATCCTTAAAGTTGTTAAGAACACAATTTAATATGTTGTTAGCAGATCAAGCTGCAACCAATTTATTGTTTATGAAACAAAATACATTCTGTAATGCTAACAAGCCAGGGAGATGGCTGGCTTATCAATTGAGAAAGAAACAGAGACAGAGAACAATAGATAAAATAAATTACAAGGGTAAATTAGTTTCTCAGAAGGAACTGATTAAGAAATCTTTTTTGGATTATTATCAAAAATTATATAAATCTACTAATGTGCAAATTTTAGAGATAAATAAATATCTAAGCGAGGTTAGTTTCCCTAAATTGACAGAGGATCAGAAACATGAAGTTAATGGTTTAATTACTAAGGAGGAAATTTCGCTAGCAATTCAACAATTGAAACCAGGGAAAGCACCGGGTACGGATGGGTTAACAGCTGTTTATTATAAAGCTTTATTGGAGGAGATGATTCAACCATTAGGTGATCTTTTTAATGGCATTTTACAGGGTCAAGAGATTCCTCCCTCATGGCGTACTGCTTTTATATCATTGATTCCAAAGGAAGATCAAGATCTTACTTTACCAAAGAATTATAGGCCTATATCTCTTTTAAATGTGGATTATAAGATATTTGTAAAAATCTTAGTAAATAGGCTTATGAGGGTGGTGCACCACCTTGTGCATAAAGATCAATCTGGGTTCATAACTGGAAGGTACATGAAAAATAATGTCAGACAAATTATTAATTTATTAGAATATTTAGATAAAAATAACCAAGTTCCTGCAGGGCTGATATTTTTAGATGCTGAAAAAGCCTTTGATCAATTGAATTGGCATTTTATGTTAAGAGTAATGGAAGAGATGAATTTTGGTGAAAAGATATTGCAAGCTCTTATGGTAATATATCAAAAACAAACGGCACAACTTATCGTTAATGGAGGCTTGTCAGAGGTTTTTACAATAGAGAAAGGTACTAGACAGGGTTGTCCATTATCACCGTTGCTGTTTGTCTTAACACTGGAAATACTGTTGATCAAAATTCGAGAGGAAATTAAAGGAATAGAAGTTAATAAAAAAGAGTATAAGTTAAGAGCTTTTGCGGATGACTTGGTTATTACTTTGTCGCAACCTACTTATTCTGTAGTAAAATTATTACAATTGATTCATAATTATGGTTTGGTTTCGGGTTTTAAGATTAATGTTAATAAGACTAAAATTTTACCTAAAAATATGACTAGTCGGGAGAAGCAGACTTTGGTTAATTTGACGGGTTTTGAAATTGTTAATAAGGTAAAATATTTGGGGGTGATGCTATCTGTTTCTAATGCAAAATTATTTAAAAATAATTATGAAAGGTTGTGGGTTAGGGTACAGAGAGACTTGAAGAATTGGGAAAAGTTGCAATTATCCCTCATGGGAAGAATTGCAGTGATAAAAATGAATATTCTACCCAAGTTTCTCTTTTTGTTCCAAATGATACCGATTTTGAAGAATGAGATCAATTTAACTGAGTGGCAGAAAGGCCTTAATAAATTTATTTGGGCAGGGAAAAAGCCAAGGGTTAAGTTTAAAATTATGCAAGATTTCCGTGAGAGGGGAGGACTCAAGGTGCCGAATTTGAAATTATATTATGATGCGGTGGTTTTAACATTAGTTAGTGACTGGGTAAATTTGACAAATTCTGATATACTTCACTTAGAGGGATGGAATTTACTTTTTGGGTGGCATGCCTATTTAATATTTAATAAAAAAATGGATTGGGCTTTTAAATCTCATATCTTAAGAATTTCTTTACTTAGGGTTTGGAGAAAATATTATAAAAGTGATTTCAAAGTACCATTATGGGCTATACCTTGGCATGCAATAGAAGGAATAAAAAGAGGGGTTAAAATGGATATGGTGTCCTATAGACAGTTACTTAAATGGGATGGACAAAACTGGCAGTTAAAATTACGGGAAGAGTTAGCACAAGAAAATATTATTTATTCTTGGTTCCAATATAGGCAATTATTAGACAGATGGAAGATGGACTGTAAGGTGGGTTTTCTCAGAGAAGATGAAAATCTTATTAAGCAAGTGAAGGATCAAAGACAAACCCACATTAAGAGGATTTATGGGGTTTTAGTTGAATTGGATTCAGAAACGGAACTAATTAAAGATTGTATGATTAGATGGGCGCAGAATTTTGGTGAGCCAGTTCCATTGGACACCTGGGAAACTATTTGGGTGAGAAATGTCAAATTTACACAAGCACAGAACTTAAGGGAGAATTTTTATAAAATGTTTTATAGATGGCACCTTGATCCACAAAAAATGTCTTTTATGTACCCTGACTTACAACCTAAATGTTGGAGATGTGGTTGTATGGATGCTACTTATTATCATATTTGGTGGTCGTGCAGAGAGATAAAAGCATTCTGGATTAAGATATGGTGGAATATCCAGAGAATTTTTAAAAGGAGGGTAAAATTTACTCCACAATTATTTTTGTTAGGTATAGTTATTGATTGTGATACAAAGGAGGTTATATTGATGTTAAATTTGATTACAGCTGCGAGGCTGTTAGTAGGACAATATTGGAAGAAGGAATCTTTGCCTACATTGCAGGAATGGTTTCTTAAAGTGTCTCATTTGGCGGAAATGGCAAAGATTTCGGCTTTCTTAAAGGGTCAAACGCAAGAGAAATTTCTTGCTGTTTGGGATAAATGGATAAAATTCATACAATTTAAATTTGATATAAAAAAATACTATATAGTTTTTTCATAATTTTTAACTTATATATATATATATATTTTCTATTTTATATTCTTTTTTTTATATAAATATAAAATTTTTTTAACTTTTTTTAATTAAGCCTATATTCTGCTCTGGGAGGCCCTGGGGGGGGGAAGGGGGGGTTTGGGTAGGGGTGGGGGAAGGGGGGTTTTGTTGGGTAATGTTTGTTTTTATTTGTATATGTTGTTTTTTGTTTTTGTATTGTCTTTTATTTTTTGTAAAATTTATAAAACTTTTTAATAAAAAAAAAACAGAATGAACTATCATTCCTAGTCATTTCATGAGTGTGTTTGTGTGTGTGTGAGAGAAAGAGATTTCCCTCTTCCCCTTTTTCCTTTCTACATTAATTAGCATTACACAGGAAAGACTAATACTGTTTTATGAATTGCTGAAAGATTATTCAATTTGAGATACAGAATACAATAAATAGTGGCCTTTTGGAATGACTAGAAGAGACTTTTAAGAATTATCTCTATTCATTGTTTTGAATGGACAGTGATGAAGAAGTCAAAATAATGCTTAAAGTAGCCTCTCCCCATTCTGTTATTTGTGTGAATGTTGAAAATGGGCTACTCAAACCCATTCATGCAAATTCCACAGGATGTCTCCCAGTATCATATCTTCCATTTCTTAGAATACTTTCCATTCATTCTTGGCTTCATGCCTGGCTTCAAAGACAACGTTCAAACAAAAGGATTGTGTACCATAAGGTCCACTTTTTTTGTTCACCCTGAGATCATAGGTCAAACTCTGGTGGGAATGAGAATCTAATAAGAGGTTGTTCTATATATAACATCTGAACATTTTTTGGTTTCTTTGGCTGGAGTCTTAGTTATCTCAAGAACAGATTCCAGAAATACACATTTTCCATCCCGTGAAAAGTCTGCAATCCATTATAAAGTCAACTAGTTTAATAATTTTGTTTACAAGAGTCTTCGACTTTCTAGGGAGCTAGTTATTCTCAACAAAATTGGTCCAAACAAAGAAAACATGAAAACATTTTTTAATCTAGAAAAAAAAACTTTTTCATATTGTTATGGTTGCTGTTAAGTAGAATCATGTGTCAACAGTGACAACCACATAAATACATCTTGTTAATCCTGTTGAACAATTAAAATCTACCTTTTGTCAAACTTCCATACATATTTGATTTGAAAGAGGATTTATGAAAACATGATTTGTTTTTTATATAATAATTGTTAGAATTATGAAGTCAGTACTAAGAAGAGAAAATGGTGTGACTTGCTCAGAGAGGTTTTTTTTTTTTTGGTCTTCATTATTCTCGCTTTGCTGATGCATTAGGACAAGAAATATTTTAACTGGGTTGTCTATGGTTTAAATCTAATTCCATAGACTGCACAGTCTTTTTCCTTAAAATCCCCTCACAAGTGACCTTGTCAAACAAAAGCAGGGCATAATGGGAGCCAGCCCAGAGACAGTGGTTCATTTACAAGCAGCTGTTTGCTGCTGTCAGAACAAAAGGAAGTCAAAGTTTCATTAACAGGATATGACAGGCAGCTTCTCAGTAGTTAATGTGGTTAACTAAATGTGGGTGAAGAGCCCAGCTCTAGGTTTGTGTGAAACCTTTCAAAATGTACACATTATCTCATAAATTCACGGAGCTGAATGTGCATACTGTACATTCAGAGCTTTAGATGGCAAGAAGGCAACGTTATCTTTTTCTTCATTTTGAAAAGAACAGATATGGCTGCTTTAATGAGTACCTAACAGGTACTATATTCTTACACTTATGATCCAAACTAGGTTTTTAGGAAAGCCCTGTGGTTGTATTTCCCAAATTTTCAGATTTCATACAATTCAATTTGATTTACTTTATTGCACTACACCTTGTTTTAATGTGATACACTCTAATTAAATCATTAAATTGCATCTTGAACACAACTCCAATGTATAAAAGTATTGGAAGAATGAACCTAGTGGAATAGTAAATAGTTTTGAGAAATCAAGTCTTGACACTATTGTTAACATCTATTCCCACTGCATTTGATGATAAAGTTACTTGTTATAAAGTGTATTCTGTCAAACATGAAACAAAACTCAGTTTTATTGTTGGTAATTGGCCCAATATTTCTTTTTCATAAAAGTTGAGAGTATGGAAACAAACTGATTAAAATAGTCACATTATCTGTCTGGAAATGTCTAGTACCGTGCCTGAAAGATATCCAGCTCAATAGCAACTATCCTATGATATCAGACTAATATAGAATTTCATTATTCAAACTTTTCCTTTATGTGATAATTGAGATCATAGTTTACATCAGGTATTTGTTTGGATGTGTTAAACAGTAACTTCTTTTCTTAATGGAAGAATAATTTACTTGGGATTAAACAGTGCTCACAAAGACACAAGCATTCCAGCTATATATTGTATCTCATGCAGAGTTACAAGGCTGAATGAAGGCAAAAGAACTTTATCAGTCCCAGAAGGGCTATATTCCCTGAGAAATACGTGATAGACAGTGCCTTATTGTTGTTACAAAATATAGTTTAAAAGGTACAAGGGAAAAGCAGTGACATCCAGGCATATATCAGACATCTGGATGTATGTATCATTTCATAAGTGGTCAGTCAGCAATAACCAGTAGTGTCTAAAAAAAAAAATCTAGCATCATTTCAGGAATAAAATAAATTTGATTGTTAAAATTATGGGGTTGATTCAGTAATCACTTTCAGTAGCAGGGGTTCTCTTGACTGTAATGGGTCTGCACATGTAGGAAATGACATTGAATTTGTTTGTTTGCATTCTGATATGTTTGGTTCAGAAATGTACCACGAATAAATCATCTTTATATTACTAAATGGATGTTTTAGTATTCAGATCATTTACTTTATTCAGAATGTTTTGTCAAAATTGATGCTTTCCACCATAATAATCCATAACACAAGAATCCATCAAACCAAACATGGTTACCCTCTGCTATTTTATGATACTATCTTTTCAACTGAAGCATGCTTAACTTGGGTAAACTAGCTTATTACTGCTAGTGCTGCTTGTTCAAGTGTTCCTGTTTGTGGATCTCATCGGGAAATGATTTAGTTGATGGTGCATCTTAATTATTAAGTCCTGTGCAGTTGGAAATATATGGAATATTGTTACATGAAAGTTAATTTGTCCTGCTATCACATTTACCAAGGATGCAGGTTGAGTTTCCAAAGGGAGAAATACAGTATTCTCCAGCAGGATGGCTGTAGAGTCCAATGGATGGGTTCTATGACAGCCTTCCTGCCCGGCAGACTGGGTAAAAACTTTGGCCACACCCCTTCCTCTGGGCGTGACCCCAGTTTTGACTCAGTCTCGAAGCCTGGTAGAAATACAGTATTTTTTTTTTTAGTCTTTATCTTTGATATTTGCTGGACCACTTTAAAATGATGAGTCTAAAAAACACCATTTCATGGTCTGAGTTCCTAGTATAATGCCTTGGGAAGGGGAAGGTGTTACCATGCTCATGGTCACATATCTTGAGGTTGTTTTTTTTAAAACTAAAAAGAAAATAGTAGAATTGTAATATGCTTTAAAACAGGGGTGTCAAACTGCCGGCCCATGGGCCAGATGTGACAGGAGGAAACCATGCCCACCCCATTGCTGGCAATGGAGAAAAAAGCTCCAATATGTCGCGCAATATCATATGACGTCACAAGTTTGACATATCTGCTTTAAAACAAAGCACTAGCCTCAAGTGGAAGCATTATCTTTTAGAGTTCCATTCTTTTGTTATTTCATACCTGCAGGATTTTTTTTTTTTAAAGATAAGGACATCTATGGTTGAACACCATATAAATACTTTAAAAATATATTTTAACAAGGGTTCTTTGTTCTCTTATAGCCAGAAGAATTCTTTTCTCCTATATTCTGTCCTGGTTTTAACAAAACAAGGCCCATATCAATAGCTGCAAAGATATTTTTGGAACACTAGGTTCTGGATTTAACCTTATTGTTAAATAAGACACTTTTGCTCTGCTTCTTTTTTACTTGCTAAGTGTGTGCTTTGTTGAAAAATGTTTTGTTATTTATTTTGCCTCTATTTTTATTGTCCTTTTAAAAAGTGTATCTTATTGAATTTCTTATTTATATTGCACTCTGGCATAGAATTCCAGAATAGAATTCTGTTCTATTCTGCCTGGTGAGCAGACATTAGCAGGGCTGGATATGAATATCTATATAAACAGCAGAATGAAAAGTGTTTCCCAGAAGAATCTGAGGTTTTAAATTACAGCATGCACAGTGCAGCTGCTGCAAGAGGTGGTTGTTGATCTGCTACCATTCAATGTTTAAATAAAATCTTATCACCATAGGCAACGGCATCAGCAGACATTTACCAGGATGGAGAAATAAGAGGCAAGAAAGTGTATGTAAAAGTTAAAACCAATATATTATTATATAGCATTTCTATTATTATCTTCACATATATAGTATTAAATATTATCAGCAGGTAAGGTCTAATAGTTTCATTCTGCTGGTATATATACCTTTTAAGTAATAGGATAAATTTTTATTAATACCTACCTATAGACTGCAAATATGTTCCAGTTACTTTGGAAGCACACTTGGGCCAATTGTAAAATAAATGGAGGAAGATAATAATGGGAAGGCCTCTTGTGCTGAGAGATCTACTTGTTTAACATTGCTTGGAGCCTGTTGTCAACTATAGTCCTCATATTCAAAATTTTGGACCTTAGTAGTTTACCTCTCAATTAATGGTTCACAATTGCATAACATGTTATACTACCTTGTTTCCCTGAAAATAAGACCGGGTCTAATTTTTTTTCTGCCTCCAAAAGAGGCATCGGGTCTTATTTTCAGGGTAGGCCTTATCTCACCTCCAGCACCGACAGCCCCACCTATCTAGTCCACTGCTTCTGGGGCCGAAGTTCTGCAGCGGCATTCGGACCTGTATTTTGCAGTCAGGCCTTTCCAGAAGGCCTAAGCAGCTGAGTACCGAGCTATGGATTCAATCCATAGCTTGGTGCTTGGCTGCTGAGTCTTGCAGAACCAAGCTATGGATTGAATCCATAGCTCGGTTCTTGGCTGTACAGGCCTTCCAGAAAGCCCTGTGACTGAGAAATGCAAAAGAGGCCTCAGAAGAAGAAGTGGGCCGGCAAGGAGAGGCTTGGCTGCAAGGTAAGTGGGTGCGGGGTGGGTGGGGCAGCTTGATTTTTAGGTATGTGCCTCGCCCCAAAACTAGGGCTTATTTTTGGAATATGGCTTATATTAGTCCTACCTCTCAAAATCAAGCTAGGGTTTATTGTTGGTTTAGGCTTTACTTTCAGGAAAACACGGTATATATGATTTTTAAAAGGATTTTTTAAAATCTTGTTTCACCACTGCCTATATTTGAGGACATGCTTTGAATGTCGTACCTGAGCAAGAAGCTGAGAGATTCTAGATTTTCTGAGTTACTCTGAAGAAGTTGATCTGAATGGAATGTAAGAATATTCATATTAGAATATGAATGGCATTGGGGACATGGGTGTCACTTTTTTCTGAGGTTGCTTTTCTGAGAGCCATAGATGGATAGAAGAATTTCATATTTTTTTTAAACAGTCTTCTGCACTGTTTTGGATTAAATAAATAAAAGAAAGAGGATAATAATCTGCTGGTCATTTCTGATGAAGAAACAACCCACAACCCACATGTTCATATTATTTCTTTGGAATTTAATAATATGGTGACATAATGATGCAATTGATTAAGACTAGAAACTGAAGTACAAACCGAATGGAATCTGACTTGTGTTATTTGTTGTATTTGGTGGCATTTTTATATTGGTCTATTTTTCTCTTCCTACTTTCTTATTCGCATAATATTTAAACCTTTTTTACTAAGAGAATACAAGCAACAAACTATTAGAATAATCCAAAACAGTTTCTTTCGGAGAGACACATAGAATATAGTTTCTCATCAAACAATGGTTTCTCATCAAGCAAGCTCAAAAAGCATTCTTCAAAATCAAAAAGGTCTTCTGCAGTCACAACATAACCCTAAAATTGAAAATCAGGCTTGTCAGGTGTTATATTTTTTCTATCCTGCTCAATGGAGTAGATAGTTGGTCTCTGACAGAAGGCCACCTGAAGAGACTAGAAGCATTTGAAATGTGGATTTACAGGCGGCTGTTACGTATAAGCTGGGTTGACAAGATCAGAAATGAGGAGGTAATAAGTTGCCTAGGAAAGCCAAGGGAAATCATCAAAACAAATTAAAAAATGAAAGTTAGAATATTTTGGACATATGATGTGACACCCAGAAAAATAGGCATACTCCATTTAATCCTCCAGGGCAGTGTTTCTCAACGTTTGTGTGACGGCGACCCCAGTCACACGGACGCGCTGCGCATGCGCGACGGCGCCCCATGTGCACTGCGCATGCGCAATGGCACCCCCATGCGCACTGTGCATGCACGACGGCGCCCCCATGCGTGGCGCCCCCATGCATGGCGGCGCCCCCATACGTGGCGCGCATGCGCGGCAGCGCCCCCTGAGGGGGGAAAATGGCGGATCGCATTGTTTGGCAACCCCCGTAAAATGGTCGTTCAACCCCAAATGGGGTCGCGACCCATAGGTTGAGAACCGCTGCTCCAGGGAAAGATTGAAGGCAAATGAGGGCCAGGCAGAAGAAGAACATCATGGCTTCAAAATCTAAGGGATTGGTTTGGACAAAACTCAGCAGCACCTTTTTGTGCGGCTGCTGATAAAAACAGGATCGCCAATGTCCGATAACGTATGTGGAACAAGAAGAAGATAGTCAAACAATTATTGACACATAACTGACAATCCAGATGATGAGTGAAAGCCTCAGGAGACGTGGCATTAAACATGACTAACTTTTGTTCAGCTGAAAATACCAATTATATCTGTACAATTTTATTCAGAGGGTAATGCCCAACAAAATGTTTCTTTTTGTTTCATCTTTTCTGCAACCCATAAATATAATAGTCAAAGAAATGGAAGTATAATTTTGCAAGGAATGGGGAATCCATCAGTTAACCTCATGTTTTTGTTTTAGAAGTTTCTTTCACTTAAAATAGAGAGCATTTTGTTCATTATTTTGCTTGAATAGTACTGGCTCACTAGCAGATGGTCACTTTCCAACTGATTTGTCTTGAAAAAAGGAGATTAAATTGTTATAGTGCCAAGGAAAGATGTTATAATGTGTCCCTTTCAAATTAACAGGTCTTTCTTAAAACTATTTCATGAGTATTAAATAGCTCAATGTTACATAAAAGGTTAAAAGCTGCAGTAAATGGTATCATGGGAATTTTTTTTAAAAAAAATGGAATTCTTCAATGGTTATGGGTCTATATTTCACTACACAAGGAAAATAATCATTCTTTTGAAGAAGGCATTTTATTAGAGCTTGTCATGTGGTCCATGGTATCAACAGCTTCTAATTAAAATATTTTAAAGCTGAAATCATATTCACATTTATTTGGGAGTAAATACTGAATTCAGTAAGACTTCCTTTTCAATAGACTTGCATAGGAATGCACTGAAAGAATATAATTATTTGCATTCTTACATGAAAATAAATCCAGTGAACCAAGTAAAATTTACTTATGAGTTCACATGGATGAGTTCAAACTGATAATTCACAAAGTATTTTTTTAATTGGAGAATAACATACTGCAGAAATAAATAAATATATTTATGAAGGTAGTATGAATGAAAGGATAATTCCAAATGTAGACATTATCACAGAAATAGCTTAAATTGATTGTTTATTCTATCTGGATAATTGCTTTGTGAAAAATTGTAACATCTAATTCCAGGTTTCTGAAACATATTGTATCAGCATTTTTCTAATATATTGTAATTCAAAATAATAATGATTAGTGCTTTGAAAGAATCTTATTATGCTTTGAGGGAATATATATTGAAAAGCAGTATTGTTTGGCAGATCAAATATAGAAATTAAATGTGTGCTTTAAATAACACACAAATATATTTTCCTGCAGTTCCCTCCTTTCTTCAGTTTATCTCAGGCATTGGTATATCTGTTTCTGATGCCAGCGTATCAAACGATGGTTTTGCCTTGTCAGTATTCTCATATTTGTCTGTAAAAACTCAGTGAATATTACTGCATGGTTAGAAGCAATTCAGACTCAAGTGTTAACATGAGAGAAGTTTGAAAGCTTATGTTCAAGATTGTAGGGGGCAAATAAAAAAAACTTGAAGGCCTAGAGACAATGATTGATGGCTTAACTGTTAGACTAACAAATGATATACTAAAGATTTTGAAGCATTGACAAATCAAATTGGCCACCTGGAAAACTGTTCAGATTAAAAAATACCAGGTTCACTGGATGTGCTACTAACCGGCAAAGCTGAACTATTTTTTTCACAGTGGATTATGAAAATGCTGATGCAGATAATTTTGAACTCATTCTGTAGCATGTTGAGCCTAGGAAAACCAATAAGATAGTGCTTGGTATGATGCTTATAGAATATGAAGCTTTGGAAGAGAGAGAGAATAAAACATGAAAAGTTAAGTGGACTTCTGGATTCAAGATATCTAAATGAACTCCAGAAGGGGAAAATATGAGTATAGTTCTAAATTTCCAGGCAGATATTCTTAGAACACAGTTGTGACTCTTATCTTCTCTGAAGTGTGCAGATTAGATTATATTGAATGCAGGAGACCCAATCAGGAAGTAAGAATGTAGCTTGTTTATATATAAAATAGGCTGAATTATTTCTGAAGATGCTGAAGATTTAATTACTTTTACTTTTTGTGGAACTTACCTTACAGTTATTTATAATACATAATATAGATACTTGCTAATGTTGTTTGAATCAAAAAGTACATTTTTCCTAGTATTTTTTTCTGTTGTAAATAAGCTTCTACAGTACAGTCAACTGTATTTTGTATATAACCAATAAGCATAAATAAATCAAATTCTTTTTCTTTTCCTACTCTATATTATCTAAACAGATGGCAGCAACTGGCTGACCCTTGTCTAAATCTTCTTGGTTAATACTTACATGGGAGACATCCAAGTTGTTCTTTTGTTGTAAACTAGATTGAAAAGTTGAAAAAATTAGTGGCACACTATATCTATATTTCCGAGGAGGAAATTACTTGAATGTGACCATGATGTCATCATGAATTGAATTCAACTTAAACAAGTTTCCCTTATTGTGGCCATTTATTTTCCATGTGGCCATAAGTTCTATCAGCAGCCTGGTTGGTTAGTGTCCTTGGTGCTTGGATTGTGTCTTCTAATATCCCCTGCCCCATAAAACACCCATAACAATCTATGATCTAAAGAACTTTTGTAATTGAGGGAGCACAAAAGGAAAAGAACTTAGTGACTGAGGTATAGCATGAGGGAGTAGAAGGCAGCTTCATTAAGCTAGCAGTCACAGAAAAAAAGCAGCATTGGATCCCCTTCACATCACATCCAAGGAGAATTGCCAAGAGAACTCTTTCAAGTTGTTGGAAGATATACAGGACCAAAGTCAAAATTCGATATGATCCCCATTATGAGAAGCTTAGATCAGGCCATGGCCCACCATTCAGAACCGGACTACGGAAGTGGTAGGCATGTGGGCATGTGCATCTACACTTGTGCATGCAGTGGGTGAGCGTGCATGCTCACAGCTCCATTTGTGTGAGGGTACACATGCCCACCTCTTGTGCAAATGGAGCTGTACACCCACACTTGCCCGCTGCTCACATGGAACCATCTACTCTCTTCCCCCAACCCCACCGGTCCACAAAGCCGGAAAGGTTGGAGACCGCTGGCTTCTGTGCTTACACCTGGATTGGGTATGGAAGTAGCATTGTTTGTTTAATCATGTTTGTGTATATGTGTGTGTGTGTGTGTGTATGGTTAGGGACGGGAGAGGGACATCTCCAGGAAGAGAACAGGAGAAATGAGACTCGATGTTTCTGGATGACTTTCAGTAACCATTGATATAATTTAGAATAGCGTCTTGAAGGAGACCTTCGGGGAACTGAGGATTGCAGATAATATTTTCAGTGGTTCTGCTTCTTTATTCGCAATCACTTATCAGAAAGTAACACTAGATTTTTTTGCTAGATCATCTGGAGATTACCCTATGACTTCCACATGAGAGTTACAGTTCTGTCCTAACTCTTACAGAATTTACATCTATTTCAAACCTGTTGAAAGATTCCTAGATTTGAAAGTACTGCAAGTCGTTAAAGTGTGTTATACTGGCACAAAAAGCACATAGATTCAAGTCCCTACCATTAGTCATGGTAGCTTGCACATTTATACTGGTAATCACTTACTCTTAGTCCAGACTACCTGACATAGGTGTTGTTAAAGGAAAATTGGAAAGAGAGATCATTATGTATGAACGGAAGGTGGGATATAAAATGTCACATAAAAATAAAGAAGTTCCAACTCAATAGTTAGGGAGGGAGGGAAGGAGAGAGAGAGAATGAATGACTTTTTCCCCTGAATAGTCCAGGTTGGGCATTTGATTCTCTTTAGGTAGTAAGGATTGGATGTAAGAGAACAAAACTGAAACTCAGCATGAGTAAGAGTGTTACTGATGATTATGGGGTGTATACCTCAGGAATTGAGATAAATGTTTGTTTTAATGGGGTTGCTATCTGTTTTACAAGATAGATTTTCAGATCATCAATTCAGTCCTGTGCAGAATAACTACATAACATGAATAGAAAAGCCTTTTATCAGTTTTTGCTGATAAAATAATTGTGTGATAATTGGTAACCTTACAACATGTCCTTTACTGGGACACCTGTCCAAAAGACTTTTGCAGTTGGTGCAGTAATGCTTTAAGATTTAACAATATCGACTGCTGTTTTAGCTGTATTTCTATAATTTGCCCAACATCCTGTAAATATAAATATTTATAAGTATACATAAATACATATTTTTTCAAGAATCTATAGACTAAGGATAGGTATATAAAAACTTGATATACATACAATGGATGTGTACCCATTATCTGTGACTGCAGTATTCTTTGTTAGAAGATATTCTCCTAGATATTAACCCTAAAGTATATATATGCATTATAATTAAAGTCCCATTTCTCTTGGTATCATACATGCTAAATATGTTCTGTTCTTATAATTTTAGTGTTGTCTTGTCATATTGCAGTAGACTCCATTGGCCTCACAATGGATCTGGTATATTCAGTGGTGGGATTCAGCCGGTTCGTACCATTTCAGCAGAACCAGTAGCTAATTTTTTTGTTGTCCAGACCCATAATGGACTTCCGGAAGTGGCAACCACAGAGAACCAGTTGTTCACATATTTGACTCCCACCACTGGGTATATTGTATATTAGTTATTCATAAGTTACTACAAAATGTCAACTATGTTTTGAGGATCTAAGTGATCCCACCATCTGGGCCTAATTCAGGCTCTGTGCATGACTAGTTTGTCCAACTCTCCAGTGTTTTTGCAGTTTGAAAGATACAGTTTCAATATCAGCCACAATACAAAATCTTTCAGCCACATCTTATAACGAAGATGAAAAGACGATTGACAGTTAATCTAGCTGCGCTTACTGTTGTCTTTGATTTGAGGCCAATTGAATAAAAAGGAAATACATGAAGACATTGCCCTGGGTCTGTGTAGAATGTCAAAGGTTGAATGCAGAAATAGAAATAAAACAATAATAATAGGCCTTTTTTGTGTGTCTCCCTTACCCCATGCTATTATTGCAAAACAATAATTGCCATCCTTATTTCCATTTTTGAAAATGTACTATATAGTTGTGGTGACTGCTAAGAATTTGGAGGAGTACATGTATATTATTTTCTGAATTTTATGCATGTTGCTAAGCGTATTAGCTGGAAACTGCCAATTTAGTAATCCTTATTTTTGGTCGACCTGAAAAAAAAAAGATTGATTTTTCCTCATTCTGTGCTAATCTCACTGAGTGTGTGGGTTGTTCACTTTTCAGGAGGTTAAAAAACAAAACAAAACTAGAAAGTGTGAAAGAACTATCCCAACAGGCATATATAATTAACTACTTATTAAATGCTTTTCAGGAAGCTAATAGAATGAAATATTACAATAACCAATAATAATAAATTTATTATGTCAATAGTAAATGTCAATAATCAGTACAAAACAAACCCCTGAGTCTTGGGGGGCCTTAGTAGAGAACTTTCTCAAATAGATTTGGGCCCCACCCTACCAAGCAACAGGAGATGCCTGCCTTTATTAAAGGCTTGATGGTGGGCATTCTCTGTGGGATCTCCTGTCCTTTAGTGCAGCTTCTTCTCCCCTTCCAAAAGGAGAGGTGGTTCTTATTATTGCCTTCCAAAGCTAGTACAAAGCATGGGATCAAATAGCAAACAACAACCTAATTGAGGAACTACCAAGAACAGTCTCACCTATGCTGACAGGGCAAGCCACTTGGATATAAACAAGAGAGTAAATCCCACTACCTTCTAGCACTGATGATGTTACCTACTTGGGTGATGAAATGTCTGCAAGAAAATAGGTAAGCTCAGAAAAGACCAAGGACCCCAGAGTTCAACCCTGAGCTATAATTATTCCCTCCGATAGGTACTAGACCAAAGATTCAGAAAAGATTGGTTTTATCATATTATATTGTGGTTTATTTGCTTTTATATTTCTACGCTGCCTTGGACTTGAAACAATCAAATCACAGAGACAGACAAACAGAATAATAGGATGGAAGGGGAAAGGGTGGGGGTTTTTTGTGTGTGTGATTAGATCGATTTTTGGAATGTCTTTCTCAGAGAGACTCACTTGGTGCTCACAGTAGCATCATTTTGATATCTATTTCTCCAAGCTTTTCTTCATTTTAATTTTTAATAGTATTTTAATATTTAAAATTGTTTAGATTTTGAACACTTGTGTTGCTGCTGCCTAGCTTATATAGTATCCTTATATTGCATTCTACATCATCTTTAATTGTATTTTTAGCGTGTTTCATTGTAAGCCATCTAGAGAGCTTATATAAGCTATTGGGTGATTGCCAACTGTTTCTAGAGCCCGGATGGAGCTAGGTTAGTTTTTACAGATAGTCTTCAACTTATGACCATTTGTTTAACACCCACTCAAAAGTACAACAGTGCTGAAAAAAGTTACATATTGCAACTTGTCACACTTACAACTGTACAGCGTCCCTACTGTCTCATGATCCAAATTTGGGCACTTGGCAACCGGCTTATATTTATGATGGTTGCAGCCTGCCAGGGTCATGTGATCATCCTTTTGACCTTCTCAGCTAGCTTCTGACAAGCAAAATCAATGGGGGGAAACTGGATTCATTTGACAACCACATAATTCCATTTAATGACCACAGTGATTGACTGAACAACCGTGGCAAACAAGTTGTAAAATCAGGCACAACTCACTTAGCAACCGCCTGGCTTAGCAACAAGAGTTTGTGATTGTAAGTGGAGGACTACCAGCACTAGCTCAAGGGTCCAGTAACACTTTTTACAATTCCAGGATCCTTTATCTTAATTTATGTGCAAGCATTTTACAGAATACAACAGATTCCCTTAAGGTGAACAGGTTATGTAAACCAGGGTGAGGAACAAGGTGCTTTTTTGCCTGCCGTTTTGGTCCTTATTTCCTGCTGGTTTTGCTGTTTCAAAGCCGAATTTGGAAGGAGTGCGTTTAAATGTTGTTTTTTTTTCCCAAGTAGTGCAGCGTGTTTTGATGAGCAGGCAAGAAATTTCAAGGAAATGAATAGAACAGAAGGAATGAAACTGAAGTAATTACAATTATTCAGCAATGTGTTTTCTCTTCCACCAGCCAAAGTAGAAACAATTATCAGCATCTTCTCAACAAGCAACCACAGGAAATGAAGGCAGCAAGATTGTTGATTGGAAAAAAAAAAAAAAAAAAAAAAAAAAAAAAAAAAATGGGGCCAGGGGTTGGGAGGAGGGAGGCAGAAACCCAATAGGAAGAACCATTTCATTTACATCAGTGTTATAAAACTTATTATGCCTCATTAAAATGATAGCATTTTCATCCTGAAATGCTTGTTTGTTAAAGCTTTTCCTAACCGGTGTTTGTTTATTTTTCTCTGAAGTATCAGTCCATCATAAACCACAGTGAAGACAAATGTATTTCACCTACCTTTTACACCCTTCCAGTGACTTCTCTCTTGGATTCAAGGAAAAAAGCTTTACAGGGAACTGTAACTAACAGGTGCCAAATATTCAAAATATTTTCCCTTCTCCCCATCAACCAGGATGACAACAGCTGCCATTACAGGAAAGCTTTCTATTAAATCTGATTACTGGAACTTTCCTAAGTAATATCAATTCTAGTTCCATCTCTCTAATGTTAGGCTTCATAGTGGCATTTAGTAGGGAGGGAGGGGAAGGAACATTGAATACTACAAATGTTGGTAGCATATTTTTGTTGAATCAAACTGTCTTGTGTTACACAACTGCCTGTGTAGGAAGGACAGAGGAACGGAAAAAGAGACTTTCTCATTCTGTGATCTGAATGTTTGATAAGGCTTGGTGTCCAAAAGGGCAAATGGGGCTCACAGCAATTATGGCAACGGGCATGTTGGTTTCCTTGACAACCAGATTGCAAATTCTTTCTGATTTATTATTTACCACTTCAAACTCTCAAGTACCATGATTTAATTAGGAAGAGGGATTTTTTTTCACAAGTCTCTTCCTTCCCAAAGTAGAACTTCCCAGCCCCGTTCTTTAAAAATTGCATCATAACGCTCACATTGACTTGGCTCTAAAGCCTTCGAGATAAAAGTCATTGAAATTTTTGGCAATCCTTTTAGTGTGTTTAATCCTGTACAAAGAATATAATACCTAATGGGTTATTAAAATCTAGGTACTTTGCCTGATTGCTTTTTGTCACTGGGGGTGAATGATTAGGGGACTTTTAACTGGATTTGGTAGTATTTCAGGAATCTTAAGTCGATTCCTATATGGGGTGCTCCCCCAGCTCTGCTCATTGTTCAGCCAGAACGCAACAAAAACGAACAAACAAAAAGCCCCAGACATGACTTTTATTCTGTTGAAGCTTGGACACACATTTTATGCTCCCAAATCTTATGCTTTGTGGCCTGGGAACACAACCTTCAGCAATAGTCTGCAATAGTCCCTCTGGGAGGGCAGATGCTCCCTCCCCCATATATTCTGTTGCTATAAGCAACAAGCATTTCTCTTTCTAACATGAAGCTGTGGGATGCAGAGGCTAGGCAAAGCCCCAGTTCAAAGATAATTGGAATAAAGTTTCCCCCTTAAATCGAATTTCCAAATGAACCCTGTGCTTTTGCAAGAGACAGAATTGTAATAAATTGGTTTCTTGTTCTGGTTTTGGACTTGATAAATAAGTCTCAGATACAGTAGGACTATTAAGTATTACCTTGGGTAGTCAAGTTGGGTCTCCAGTTACCTAGACACAATAATCTTTAATTGGAAAACACGGTCAATGTTAACAATGGATATGGGGATGAGGGGAGGGAGGGGCTTCCTGTAAATGTTATCATAGGTACATGTGGTCAGAATAACAGAATAACACAGCTAAGTGCTATTTAGCTAGGCTAGCGCTCAAGTGAAGTGAAATTAATATCAAATTAATAATTTAAGCAAAGTAACATTATTTGAGTCCTTAAAATTTTCTGATTTGCAAGTTGTCATTGATAATAACAGGGTTATATAATAATGATGACGATGATGATGATGATGATAACAATAATAAAGTTGGAAGGGACCTTGGAGGTCATCTAGTCCAACCCCTTGCTCAGGCAGGAAATCTTATACCATTTCAGACAAATGGCTGTCCAGTCTCTTCTTAAAAACTTCCAGGGTTGGAGCATTCACAGCTTCTGGAGGCAAGTTGTTCCACTGATTAACTATTCTAACTGTCAGAAAATTTCTCCTTAGTTCTAAGTTGCTTCTCTCTTTGGTTAGTTTCCATCTGTTGCTTCTTGTCCTGCCTTCAGGCGCTTTGGAGAATAGCTTGACTCCTTCTTCTTTGTGGCAGCCCCTGATATATTGGAACACTGCTGTCATGTCCCCCCTTGTTCTTCTCTTCATTAAAGTAGACATACCCAATTCCAGCAACCATTCTTGATATGTTTTAGCCTCCAGTCCCCTAATCATCTTTTTTGCTCTTCTCTGTACTCTTTGTTTTATTTCTTTCTTTCATTTATTTTTCTTAATTATTGAATGAATTTACTGTAAGAATCCTTGATTGAGAGACTTTACATAGGGCAATGATGGCGAACCTATGGCACAGGTGCCAGAGGTGGCACTCAGAGCCCTCTCTATGGGCACGCGCACCGTCGGCCCAGTCCTAGGCCTTAGCTGGGTTTTATATAACCATTTCACTTTAGGCCTCTGCCGCCGGGTGCACAAAAAAAAAAAGTTCATTCAATCAGTCAATTTCAACTTCTTGTGGGGAAAAAAAAAGATCTTGCAAAGTTTGAATTGTTGGAACTTTTTAGTCCCACCCAGTCTGCCGTTACCACCACAGCCATGCCCACCCAATGGGCCATACCCACCCACTTGGCCACACCCAGCCAATAGGTCACACCCACCCAGCACCTGACGATGCATAAGTGGGTTTTGGGTTGCGGTTTGGGCACTCGGTTTCTAAAAGGTTCACTATCACTGACATAGGGCTTTTAAAATTAAATTGAGAAATAAGCAATAGGTTTAACAATAAGACTCATACAGGATTATTGATACATTGAAACATTTAATGGTTTAAGTAGAGCAGACTGGATTTCCCTCTCTGTCACCTAAGAAATTCACACATGGCAAATTGAAGGGAATTGAATTTAATCTGCCTGAGAAGAATATCATCAGTGAAACCTGCTGGGAACTGTACTTCCAGGAAGTTGCAGTTTTTCAAAGCAGGTTTTCCTTGTAACATTAGGATTTTATAATGTACTGTAATCATAACTTCCTGCATGCATGTTCCATTTTATTCAGAATACAGGAGAGCAGAGTTGATCTTTATGGCTGCCTTATAAATTAAAGAATAATGCCGTTAGTCCTGAGTGATGAAACAACATGGAGTGGCACAATGTCATAGGAGGTGGCAACTCCTAGCTGATTTAGCTGATCTTAAGAGAGCTAAAAAGGTCAGATAGATGGAAGACCACCAGAAAATCTCAGTGTTATAAATTTCGTGTTTCCAAGTAAGATTCTTGGAAGAAGCAAAACTATTGTATAGTTGTCAGCTGTCAAAAGGCATCAAGCTACATTTGAAGAAGATTTTCTACCTCTCATAGCAGACAAGCAAATCTGTTACACATAGGAAACATGTTTCCAAGTTGGAAAGGAAGGCTTATTTTATCACGGCCTGCATCCAGAGGTAGAATGACATAGTTTTCAGGGACTAAGCTATGTGAAGTTACATAGGTTATGTGAAGTTACATAAGTTACACGGTCCTGTTAAAATATGGGTGCTTGGCAAGTGCCCCACATTTATGACTGCAGCATTCCACCATCCTATCTTCTCCCAGCTGATCTTCACCATCTTCCTGCTGCAGGCCGGGATCCAGTTGGTAGGGGAGGCACAGCCATGGGATGCATGCAGCAACAGGCCTTCTGCTCACTCAGCCCAGTCCTTAGAGGCCTGGTGCTGTAGCTGCAGGAAGACTTTATCCCTCTGCTTCCTCCAGTTCTGGAACCTTCTGCAAGGCCACCCTTTTGCCCAGAGACCTGCTGACTATATCAGCACCTTGGCCCCTTCATCCGGCTGCTTTCTCCCCAGCTGGTTCCACCAAGTTCCCTTTAGCAGATGATACTCCACTGCATTGTTGCATTTGCCACATACATTGTGGGACCACACCGTCACCCAGGGCCTGGATTTTAGGCCAGACGAAGACAATCGTGAAAGTTAGCTGGGTGGTGCGGGGCAGCAGGGATAGGTAGCAGAATGCAAGGTGGCCAGAAAGTCAGAGATGGGGAGGGAGATACTTTAGACAGAGGGGTTGAAACAGAGGCAACTATGGTAGGCAGCAGAATCTTGTCTGCTGAAGGCAACTTGTTGGGTCCAGTCAGGGAAGAGGCAGCAGGATGGAATTGGCTGTTCATGCAGGACAGGAGTAGCATGATATTTATTTATTTATTTATATGAGACTTATATACCGTTTTAAGTGCAAGCACTCTCTAAGCGGTGTACACCAGTAAGCAATGTATATATATATTTACATTGCCCCCAACAATCTGGGTCCTCATTTTACCTACCTCTGGAAGGATGGAAGGCTGAGTCAACCTTGAGCCGGTGAGATTTGAACCGCTGACCTGCTGAACACAGTCAGTTAAAGTGGCCTGCAGTACTGCACTCTAACTGCTGCGCCACCTCGGCTCTATTGTTGTCTTGATGATGATGGTGTGTTCCCAGCCTAAGAACAGCAACTGGAACTGCCATCACTAAGTTATACGCTGTTTTACCTAATGACTACTTTGCTTAGCAACAGAAGTTCTGGTCCCAATTTATACTATTAAGACAACTATCTATTTACTATTATTTTTTCATATGTTGCACCAAAGTTGGTTTCAACTGGACTTGTCAATCCTTGATTACCAAGGTAAGAAAGTTAAATACAACAAAAGAGTTTCACATATTTCTATGTGTTTCCCCTGATTGACTTCCCCTGGTTTGGAGAATAATTTTGAATTCAGGATGATTTCTTAGGGTTAAATGTGGCATTCAGTTATTTATATATTTGTTTAACGGGCTTATTAGCCAAAACAAAACCTTCTGGAGTGGTTTACAGTTATCAGTAATAAGACAGTTCTTGCCCTCAGGTTTATAATGTAAAAAAATATGGCACATTAGCAAAATGAATGAAGAAGGAAGCTGGAAGCAAAAGGCAAGACACCAGTTCATAACATATAAAGAAAATGAGATGGGCAGTACCTAAATTTGATCAATAAAATAAATAAATAGATGTTACATTGTTTGGGATGGAAACAGTTTCCCAGTAATATGATCACTATTCTTCATCACAGCATGAAACTGAAAAAAAACCAGCCCGTCTTACATAATAACCAAATAAAAACCATTTTAGTTTTAGAACTATAATAAAGGAAATTTGCACAGGCTAAGGCTATTTATAACACAGTGAATGCCACTAACACAGAGAACAAATACCTCCATTAAAAGATTGCACATTTAAGACAGAAAACCTCATATTGTCAAAAACAACATTTCAGTTTATGGGCAAATTCAGAGAGAAGCTGAAAACAAAACATTTCTTAAATGGAATGTATTAGTATATGCAAACACTTCCTCCCTTTAGAATTCAGTATTGTGTACTCAACCTCCCCCCCATAAATACATCTAAAAACAAGCATGATAGAGGATGCAACTTAAACAGAACCATAGCAACTTGCATCTGGGGGCTTTTGGTTTGAAAGAGTAACATACATGCTATCTTGTTTTTAGCTTCTCAGCTAATACATCTGAATACTATACTTTCTTTCCTATCAGAAATATCCCAGTAGTGAATACTTTTAATACTTTTTATCTTTGAACATTTATCACTGTATGTGCAATTCTCAGAAGAGGGTGATCTTTTAATTAAGGCAGGAAGCTGGGGAATCAGAAGTGCTCATAATGCTTGCCACTTTTTTGTCACTCTTACTTCGGATTTCCTAACTCATAGTGGTTGTGTCAACTCACAATATTTCTAGCCTGTGAACCTTCTGATTCATATGCAAAATCTTAGCTAGTCACTTTTGGATCTTCACCTCTTTTGTGAACCTGCTTGTTCCAGTAGCAAATTTAAATTCGGCCAAATATAAAAATAGAACTTGTATCATGAAAACTTATCAGATCTACATGTGCTGTATTATTTAAATCCTACATAAATGCTGGTTAAGTGAAAATTAAAGAAAAGTAAAAAAACAGATGACTTTTAAAGCAGACGTGGAGATTTCACTAATTCTAACTTTGAAGTAAGATTACACAGTGTCCTTTGATTGTCTGATCTCATACCAATTATTTTTTATTTTTCAAGTATATTTGGTTAGTGTGCGGTAGATGATGTTGTCACACATCTAATGTTGGGGTTATACAAGCAATTATTATTTTGCTGCTTTTGCAAAACTACTGCTTCTGGGCTCTTTCTAAGATCAGTGTTAAATGGATAACAATTTACTAATATTAAAGCGTTCATATCCATAAAACTGATGGAAAATTAAAATAGTACAAACTGCTTCCAAAGTTATATAAATATGGAACATTTTTATATTACCCAACATAAAAGCTAACCAGTAAGGGAGATGAGAGAAAAACCTAAAAGAATATAAACTATCTGGGCTACACCAACATATGAGTTAACCTTATAAAACAGCATTGTAGAATTTTTTAAAAATACAGACAACATTGGTAAACCTGGCTTCAGGAATATTACTTAACTGATGGGTTTACCTGAGAAGCATTGTTCCAGCCACATGGATAAAATAAGCAAGGATTGGTTCCTAGTATGCTCATTCTGGGTTTGCACATTATTCCAAACTATGTTTGGCTGAAATAATTTACTGAATATACTTAGGTGACTGGGCTAATTCAACATGCTAAATCATTAAAGTATGTTTTTGACAGTACTATCTCAGGTTTGATATGGCTGTTGTCATAATCATAGTGGTTTGGGAGAGATACCAAATCTCACTTACCTCACAGCACTATTGAGAGGATAAAACTATGCACACTATCTTGTTCTTTGAAAATGCCTGAAATAAAGATATTTATTAGTATGCATTTTATACATGATGTAATGAAATATAGTCACCTAATGTAATACATTAAACTTTTGCCCAGTAAAGGTATCACTAAAGAAGAGAAATTAGAACAGTAAGGCTTTGACATATAAATAGCCAGTTGACTTGACCCTATTTGAAAATTGGAGAATATAACGTGAGTCAACATTTTGCAAATGCATTGTTTTACAGTAATAATCTCCAACAACAGTGATGCCTCTGTCATGGTTTAATGAACACTCTAGAGAGCTTTACTGGATAATCTCATGTATTATAACTATCAGCTCCTATGAGAATGTGTAGTTTCAGTTCACTCTGTTGGGCAAACATACAGATCAGTTTGTTATCCAGGCTCATACTGCGGAGAATTTTGCACCAAGCTTTAGGATTTTGGCTGTTAAAATGAGTCAGTCAGTCAGTCAGTCTGTCTGTCTGTCTGTTAGTCAGTCAGTCAGTCTGTCTGTCTTTCTGTCTATCTATCTATCTATCTATCTATCTATCTATCTATCTATCTATCTATCTATCTATCTATCTATCTATCTATCTATCTGCCATATTCACAGTACCTGTCCAGAGAGTCATTTGGCAGAGTCACAATACAAATTGTTACCAGTAATCAGGGTTTTGGTGGAAGTTGCCAAAGGTTTTGCCTTCTGAATATTGGCAGCATCTAATTGCTTTCTAGGCTTAGCCATTGTGATGCAAACTAATGATTGGAGTATTTTAGGATTCAGTAGTCTATCCAAATGGATCAACTAACTTGTCATTCAAATCTGTACTGGAAAAAGAAGATATGCTGATACTAAAGTGTTGCCAGTCTGAAATAAGTTCAGTAATTTTTGTTATTGTTGCTTAAACCGGCTTTAGAAAAGTCAAACTTTCCCATTATTTTTTGCAGCTTGCAGCAGAAGGGCATTTTCATATTGATCCATTCTGAAATGGATCCTAGAGCCCTGAAATATTATTAGGTTGAATAAAAAGTGGCAGGGGTAACCCAATCATACATTATTTATGAACAGGAGTACTTATACACTGATTCATATTCTGAAGTTTACAATGCAATAAAGCCTGAGAAATACATTTAAAGGTTTGCCTTTAAAGCCCTGCATGACATGGGTCCAGACTACTTGAGGAAGTATCAATGGGACTGGACTGTTCAACCTGCGCCAGCAGGGGGGGCATACTGTGGATCCCCTCAATCAAGGAATTTCAGCTAGTGGGGTCCAGGAGAAGAGCCTTATCCCCATAGCTCCTGCCCTCTGGAAAATCCTAGCCCAGTGATGGTGAACCTTTTAGAGATTGAGTGCCCAAAAACTGGCCCCGCCCCAGCCTCACCCCCTGCTCTGCTCTCACCCCGCCTGCCCGCGGGGCCACTCACCACCTCCAGGGCCCACCGCAGATCACCCAGGCAGCCCAGCAGTGCCATGGTGGCGACGCCCTCTGCCCGCACCCCACAGCATCAACTGTGCATGATGGGGCGTGAGGGCAGAGTCTTGTCTACACTGCCTGGCTGTCATGTCTTTGGCTGTGCTGCTCCGCGTGGGCCACGCTCAGGGGTAACTCTCCAGGGGAGCTGCTGGTGAAGAGGAGGTCATAGGGGAGGCAAGGCTGGGGCAATGGCATGTGTGCCCACAGAGAGGGCTCCGAGTGCCGCCTCTGGCACCTGTACCATAGTTCTCCACCACTGTCCTAGCCCCTGGGCTGAGATTGGCTCCCACCATCCTGACTTTTTGTAAGAGCTTTAAGACTTGGCTTTACCAGATGGCTTGGGGACCCAAAGGTGGAGCTTTACACTGGAGGTCGTTGACTAATTAAAAGCTAATCCCACCCTCCATGTATCCGGCTCTTTCCTTCGCCATCTTCTGTGAATGATTTTATTTTACCTCTTTGGTATCTTATATCTAATGATTTTATTGTCTTTTAATGTTTTTTATGCTATAAGCCATCAAGAGTTGTTTGACATGAGATGTGAGGCAAATAAACTTCATAACAAATAAAAATAAATAAATAAATATTCAAATAAACAAATAAAAAGTAATAGCATTCATTAATAAACTTTGTAGGAGCAAGACTGAATCATTTTTTTTTGGAAGAGATATAAGCCTAGCATCGTGAACTTTCAAATGTTATGTTATCATGTGTACAAATGAGAATGCTGGTTGGCTAGATAAAGTGAACTGGATCAAATACATTAAGATTAAATTTAACATGTCTGTACCTAGTTACCTGAAAGAAACCCTAACTGAACTTAGTGAATTCACAGATATTAATTTACTAGAATAATTTATCACTACTAGAACATTTTCTCAAGTGTTGCCAAACAACAGAATTTAACATTCAGATATAAAACTCACTTGACAAAAACAGTAAAAAGATGACTACTTAGCATTAATAGACTTTTCTGCTTTCATATCTTTAGGGCTCAACAATCTTTAAAACATGAGAAGTAGTAAAATGCTTTAGATGTTTTCTACACAGGTTTTATATATATATTGATGCCATAGAATCAACCCTATTTAGAAAAGAGGGAAATAGAGATTTCCCCCCCCCCCCCAAGAAAACACAACCTCCCCCCCCCAAAAAAAAGCTTATGTGTCAAACTGCTTTGTTGCAAATTTGGTTCACCAAGCCTGGGAACAAAGGCTTCCCCCCCCCCCTTTGTTAGTTTATGAACTCAGCAGTGGTTCTTTGAATTAATGTTGCTTAAGAGACATTTTTTTTTTCTTCTGTTTTGTTTGTCCTTTTATCAGCCTTATGTTGGTCATTCATTCAAACCAACAGGGATTGTATGAGAATTTAAAAGAAAAGTGTTTATTGTGCAACGTCAATCAGTAAACAGTTCTAGAATCTCTAAAATGTGTAGCTTTGTTTTTGCTCTCCTAGAAGTTCTGTTAAGAGGATATAGTGCAGCAGGAAATTCTGTTGACTCATAATTTAGCACAAACAGATATCACTTCTTTTGTTATACTTCCTTCTTGAAATGAGAACCTTTTCCTTCTGGACAAGTGGCATGTTCAGGGGGGGGGGGAAAGATATGTGAGGCTTTCTGACAAACATCCCTAAGAAAAGTTTTTGAGATGCTAAACACCAATCTGCATTTCACCCTGCTGTCATGGCCTATTGAATCATAAAACATCATGGACAATTTATTGAATTGCCTTTGGCCCCTGAACTCCCTCTTTTGCCGCTCTCAGAAATTCCAGAGCTGAATTTTGGCAACAAATGACTGAAAATAAAGACACAATTTTTCACTTTTTGATGGTTGGGGTGGGCATAAAATAATAAAATATACAGAAGCCTTCACTTAGGCTTAAAATGGAGTGCAAATGAAGTGCTTGTATACGGTAGGATCTATTGTCCTACCTCCATTCTCCCACAAAATTTAGCTTTACCAACTGCTGTCTTCTATTACAAGTCTCTAGATTTTTACAAAGTGCATCTATAAGAAAGTTGCCCATCTCTGGTCTGTCATGAGACAATCTGTTCTAATTCAGAACAGCCTTTTATGCATGCCTAGCACATTTATTTAAAGCATATATTATCTTCTGCCGTGTGAGAATTTTGAAAAGCAAGATATTACAAGAAACGCTAGCATGCTACAAAACTTTAAATAGAAAAATCAGCATTTTCATGTTTTTTTGGCATTCTGGATCATTATTAGAAAGAACATTATTTGGCTGAATAGACAATATATTGTCTCTTGATTTTACATGTTCTTGCCTATATATATTTCTGAACATGTTTATGTATACATGCCTACAGAGGTAGAAAGCACAAGATTGCCACGTTCCATATAGCAAACATTTATGTATTTATATCCAGCTGTCTATTTTAACAAAGTCTATGTTATCTTTCAGTTTAAAAGCCTCAATAATAAAAGCAATAACTATTCAAAGTTTTAAAATCAATACTAGCATTATGAAACTAGCAACTTTTTATATACACTACAAAAACATTATTAATCATTCTTGAATATAAAACTACCACCAAGAATGTATTTTTCTTATATGAATTTGGCTATTTAACAAAGTAGTTCAAGGCATAGAAAGTTTTCACTCAAATTATTTCCTTAAATACCCAAATTCATGTGAGAAAAATACACACATAAACATGATGTCAAAGTTACTAGCTGATAACCTAGCTATGTATTTTGAACAGCATTGAAGCTTCTAAAACAACAAAAGAAACATTTTATGACATACTTCAGTAACCAAGTCTGGATATTATATTACTATATATATAAAACTGAAAAAAATAAACTGTTTTACAGTTCTTTAGAACCAGACACGTCTTTTTGTTCTGAATTAGTATTACAAATTAAAGAAGAGGACTGTATCCACAATTATAAGGAATAAAACACAAGTGGAAAATTATACATGCATTTTCATAATATTGTGCCTGTCATTTAAGCCTGTTTAGACTTATGTTCATCAGCGTTGTATGTGTGTAATATATTTATTCTTAATTGTGTTAGTATATTCTGCTCAGATTCAATGATGATTGCAGAAAAACTGCAGTATGTGATGATATCTATAATGGAACAGATATGTTAGCTATTTTCACCTGAAAGCAGACACTTGAGCCTTACATCTTTATTATGTGTAGGTTTTAATTAGCTTCTTTTGAGATTTTTTCCATTTTCTTCATACATGAGACAGCCTGGTTGCTTTATATGAATGTGGATGAGGTTATGTTTTTATTGTATGGAATGTATACATTTACTGTATGTATACTGTATGTTTTTATGCCTGGCCTTTGTGTTTTTGTAATACATTTCATGCATATGAGAAAGTACAGTACTCATTTCATGTTTTTTTAATGGTAGCATTCTGATCCATTAACCAATGAGATGGAGACTTAATTTTAAATTTTATGTACTTGTTTATTTGCCAACATTTTTGTCCTCATTGGAATCAACTTAAAATTTTCATGAGTTCTAACGAGGAATGAACAGTGAGCCAGGGATTGAGCTGAAGTTGATGAGTGTTCTGTGTTAGAAGCAGTACTTATTAAACTATTCTTTAAAAAGTTAAGATTTTTGCCCTAATTTAGAATGAAAAAATCCTAATAATTTTAATAGTAGAACTTGTATATGAATGTGAATGTATTGCTTGTTCTGAATTCAAGGTGGTAAATACCAGATCTATTTCAGGTGATGAGTATTAGTGTACTGAATTTTCTGTGGTGTGTTTTTGATTGATTCGTAACATTAAAAAAACCCTCTTTTCTTTTTTATATAATTAACAAAATTACAATAAAAGACAAAACTTCTAAATATATTTAAAACTTCACACAATTAAATGAGATCAAAAGAAAAAAGATAGAAAAAACAGACCAAAGAAGAAAATAATCTATTTTTTATGTTAAACTTGTCAATAGTCACTGATTTACTGATAATAGATACTGCCATAATATAATCATTACAAAATATCAAACAGTGCATCTGTTTAACAAGAAACACTAAAATGTATTTTTGCACGTTATTTCATCAAGTTTTTTGGTATTACAAGATTGTCAAAAAGATATTGACCAATTCTAATTTTTTTTTAAAATGTGATATTTGCAAAATGACTTTTCTCATTCTACAAAACTAGCACAAGTTTTATTTTAAAAGACAATCATTTTATTCTTGATAGAAATATCTATGTATTTTTATGAACACTATGTTTGATATATGAACACTTTGTTTGATAATTTTTATACAGTTTCTTGGAGTCATGTACAGGAAATAAATGTATGCAATATTAATGTAAACTGAAATGTCACAGTCTCTTTTATTTGCTTGTTTGGGGATAAATTAAAAAATGAAAGTCCCCCCCCCCTTCCCCAAGATCCCCATGGTAGCAATTTGCTGTTAAATAGTCAAGGCCAGGGCATATACCTTTATTTTTACATCTTGATTACTGTAGAACAGTGTTAACTCTGGCATATCTTCACTGCAGAAATACAGTTAAACAAATGTTAGGGATAATGAATCGAACAAAGTATGTTGTTTGTTAAATCTCTGCAAACAGTTTTTAACTGCTTGTGAAAGCTGACTTAAGATCTATAGCAAAAAAAAAAAAAACAGTTTATTTTAGCTGCTTTGCCTTCCTTAGTGGAAACTTTATGTTATGAAATAAAAATGGATTGGGCAAAAAAGTTTATATTAAGCACACCATATGGTATATTTCATAAAGATTTTCAGCAAAACCAAGTACGAATTTCTAATATAAGCATAGAGAACTGGTTTATTTATTGGACAAATATAGTACATATGCATTTCCCCTATTTTACAATAAAAATGTGTAAGACAATGTATGTTTGTCCTGTATCTGGTTTATATGTTGAGTGTTTTCACCATTATTTTTCCTCATTCAGCTTCCCTTTTCTCAAATTTGATAAGGTAGAGTATCTAAGTGCAGATGAGTAAGAAGCTGTGTTTATGTTTACAAGGACATTGCTGTTTGCATTCAAATGGCACAGATTTTTTTTCTCCCAAATAGAAGATTTTTTAGAAAATATTTTAGTTCTTACTTTTTACACAGAGTAGTTTTAGCTGAATGTGATTTTTTTATATTTTTTTGTATATTTAAATGCTACCCCCAATCATAAGACTTTGGGAGACCTGCATAAATAAAACAATTTAATGAAAAATAAAATTTAATGAATAAACCCAGAAATTATTCTCTAAAGCTGGTGTGATGCAGGGAGAGGGTGATTCTCCAGCAGGATGACTGTAGAGTCCAAATGGATGGGTTCTATGATGGCCTTCCTGCCTGGCAGACTGGGTAAAAACTTCGGCCACACCCCTTCCTTTGGGCGTGACCCCAGTTTTGACTCAGTCTCGAAGCCTGGTAGAAGTGCGAGAAGCAGCTCTCAGAACAAAACTAACTTAACTTAAAAAAAAAAAAAAAAAAAAAAAGGGAATCCCCTCTTCCTCCAGTTGAACGAAAATTTGTCTGGCAGCGGATAGGACTCGAGAGAGGCAGCCGGGATCGGCGGATTCGTGAGTGGGGCGTCAGGGACTAACGGGAGGCTTGGAGCCGGACCGGATCGCTCGCCCGCCGATAACCGGCCCACCGAGCAGCTGTTGGGGCGGGGGTTTCACTACCGGATTGCTCGCCGCTCTCCGGGGCCGCCAAACAGCTGAGCGGTTCGGGCGATAGAACGAGGCGCCGCTCAGCGCCAAACAGCTGAGCCGCGCGGAAAGCGTGATTGGGGCCGATAGAACGAGGCGCCGCTCAGCGCGAAACAGCTGAGCCGCGCGGAAAGCGGCTAAACCGCGGCGCCGCTCGGCATAGACCAGCGGAGCGGCGCGAGAGGCAGAACCAGCGCTAGAAGTGCCTTCTCCTTAGAGGAGAGGCGCGGTCCCTCAGAGTCAAAGATCCGCCATTGTTTGAACCTCGTGGATTCCCGGGCTAACATTAGGAGGCGTGGTTTCTTCCCCATTCGCCATTTTGAGCGAACGGACCTTCCCGCCGTTTTCCCCTTGGGGGCGGGGCCATCCGGACTCCATTCCCTTGCAGACAAAGGGGCAGACCTTAAGCTAAAATCCGGGATTATCGCAAGAAACTGAGACAGGAGGAAGGAAGAGGGAAAAGGAAGAGAACCTTTCTGATCGTGGTCTGCTGCCACAGCCACAGACAGGGGGAGAGAGAGGTATAAACTGCACTTTCTCTGGACTAAGTGAGGAGGTGAGGAGGAGTATTTTTCTCTGACTGTTCCTATAGTGACCTTTAGTCACTGCCTTGCAGGATCTTCTGTCCAAAGACTCCTGTCTGTCCGGCCATTGTTTGTATAGGCAGAGGAGGGCTCAGCCCCAAACATCTGCATCTGGTCTGCGTATCCTGTCCCCCACTCCAGGCACTACCTACTCGGGGTGTCTGGCACAATGGCAGACAATGTCTCGTATTCAGTCACACAGGTCCCTCAATTGTCCCCCCCACAGCAACAACAAAAACGCAGATCTTCTGAATCTGAGGTGGGGGGGAAGAAGAAAGCTAAAACAAAACACCTTTCTCAGAAGGGACAGTCTAAAACGGCTGAGCGAGAGGCTTTGAGGAGACATTTGGCTTTAGAAAGACAAATTAGCAGGGCACAGAGAACCAATGCCAATGGGACAAATTCGGTTTCCCCTGTCCCAGCGGTGGCACCCAGCACAGACCCTACTGCCGAGGAAGTGCTTAAGACTTGGTCTCCTCCTGGGGAAACTGAACAGTTAGACTCCTCCAACCCCTCCTCACCAGCTTCTTCACCCGACCGCACCCCAGCGCCTCACTCTAACGACAAAGCGCAGGAGGGCATTTGGTCGGCACAATTCCATGCATTCATGCAGGATGCATTCTCCCAGTTCATGGCTTCTAAGGGACAAGTGGCCTTTCACACACCCCGTAAGGGTCGGGCTAGGCCACCCCCTACCAGCACCTCTGAAACTTCCTCTCAACTGGGAGAGGGTGACTCAGTGGACCTCGACATGTCAGACATGCCCCTCTCGGAGGACGAGGAGACGGCACCTGAGCAGGCAACGAGCTCTGGACTCTTTAACCCAGCGCTCCTAAAATCACTCCTGGTAAAGGCTGTTTCCACAGTCAACCTAACATCAGTACAGGATGAGAAGCCCTCAACAAGCAAGGAGGCCAATCCTCTGTTTGCCAAAAAGGTTCCACAAGATAAGTACATCCCATGTGCGGAGGTCTTCATGACCACGCTGGAGGAACAATGGTCCTCACTTGCAAGCCCACCGGCACCAAACAGCGCGGAAAGAAAGCTTTTCAACCTATCTCCCTCCTTCTCTAACATGTTAGAGGTTCCCACTGTCGATAACCCATTAATCTCATTATTTTCTACCTCCGCGATTCCAGGAGACATGGCGGAGGTCTTGAGGCCTGAGGAGAAGAAATTTGAACACTCACTCCGGCGTTCCCATATGGCTGCAGCCTGGGCGGCCAGAGCAGCCACTTCCTCATCTTTCTTCGCGAGGGCCAGCATCATGTGGCTGAGGGAACTGCAAGGCACGGTGCCTCCAGACCAGGTCAGAATACACCAAACATTGGCCAAGCTCCTCGCGGCCTCGCAATTTGTCTCAGACGCTTCACTGTACGCAACAAAGTATGCGGCTAGATCCATTGCGGCCACAGTGGCCTCACGTAGGCTACTATGGCTCAAAAATTGGAAGACAGACCTGAGGTCCAAATGGCGTCTTTCGACGTCCAAATACAGTGGAGTAGACCTATTTGGTTCCATTCTGGACCCACATGTCAGCGAAGGCAGAGACAAGAAAAAAATCCTAGTACACCCATCAAAGAAGTTAGACAGGAGAGGCAGTCAGGACTTCCGGAGACAGGGTTCCCGCCCAGGAAGCCCCTGGGAATGGAGGCAGCCCTTTCGATCAGGGCAATCCTGGGACTGGCCCAGAGGCTCACGATCCTTCTACCCCAGACAGGATCGAACCCAGGATCGCCAGAGCCCGGGAGCCAGGGGCCAGTTCCAGTCCAGACGCCCATATAGGGGAGCGGGAGGCAGATCCTTTAAACGCACCAAGTGACGCCAAACAGGATACTCCCATTGGGGGTCGGTTAGGAAATTTCATCAGGGTCTGGGAGCAGACCACGACCGACTCCTGGGTCCTGGAAACGATCAGACATGGCCTGACCTTAGACTTCTGCTCTCCCCCACCAAACCGGTTCATCAGATGTCCCATCTCCAGAAGAGCACACAAGACGAGGCTGATAACTTCGGCTATAGTCCACCTCCTGTCAATTCAGGCCATAGAGAAGGTACCAAAGGAGGAGGAGGGAAGAGGATTTTACTCTATCCTCTTCGTCATCCCAAAGACATCAGGAGGGTGGAGAGCAATCTTGGACCTGAAGGGCCTGAACTATTTCATAAAGTACAGGAGGTTCAAGATGCACTCCTTAAAGTCCATACTAGCCAGCGTCAGGGAAGACGATCTACTATCCTCAATAGATCTCACAGAGGCGTACCTACACATCCCCATCCACCCCAGCTACCGGAAATTCCTCAGATTTACCTACGCGGGGCGACATTACCAATACAGGGCATTACCCTTCGGACTGTCGTCAGCACCAAGGGTATTCACAAAGATCTTAGCTGTACTAGCGGCCCATCTCAGGTTGATTCCGGTTCGCGTCCAGTTTTATCTGGACGACATCTTGATTCAGTCCAGATCTCGGGAACAAGCAAGGACAGATCTCAAGACCACAATCCGAACCCTACAGGGGCACGGATTTTCGGTCAATCTAAACAAGAGCCACCTCATTCCCTCAAGGAGACTGCAACACCTGGGCGCGGTGATAGACACGTCACAGTGCAGGGTATTCCTTTCCCAGGAGCGACTGATCAGCATATCCAAGCTAATCCACCAAATTCAAAAGATCAGGAGAGTGCCCTTGCTACAACTCTCGAAGCTCCTGGGAAAGATGATATCTTGCATGGGCATCATCCCATGGGCAAGGCTCCACTCGAGGGAGTTGCAGTGGTTCCTCCTACCCTACCAGAGGAGGAACCTCAGCACCTCAAACAGGAGTGTGCTGGTACCAGCACAGGTGATGAAATCACTAAAATGGTGGCTATCCCCCATGACACTCAAGGGGAGCATATTCAGGGAACCGAACAGGGTCACGCTCACGACAGATGCGAGCCTGTTCGGATGGGGAGCCCATCTGGGGACCCAGATAGCACAGGGCCAGTGGGGTCAAAAGGACCTGTCACACAGCATCAACTGGCTAGAGCTCCGGGCCATACACCTGGCCCTCCGTCATTTCTCACACCTAGTAACGAGGAGACACGTCCTCGTGCTTACAGACAATGTAGCAGCCAAGGCACATGTAAACAAGGAGGGAGGAACGAGATCAGTGGAACTAATGAAAGAAGCATTGGTTCTGGCTCGGTGGGCAGAAGCCAATGTGAGTTCCATCAGAGCGGAACACATCTCAGGGGAAACAAACACCCAGGCGGACTCCCTGAGCAGAGCCAAGGTGGACCAGTCGGAATGGCGTCTGGACCCGGCTCTCTTCGAGGAGATCTCCCGGAGGTTCGGACAACCGCACCTAGATCTATTTGCCAACCACAAGAATACACAACTCCCCAGGTTCTTCTCCAGATTCCCGTCCCCGGGATCGGAGGGAACGGATGCTCTCAGGTGCCGGTGGCCGGCGCAACTCCTGTACGCCTTCCCACCGCTGCCACTAATACCGGCAACCATACGCAAGATGATCCTGGAGGGCGCAGAAATGGTCTGCATTGCCCCTCACTGGCCACGGCGCCCGTGGTTTGCCGACCTCGTGGACCTTTCGATATCACCTCCGTGGAGGATTCCCCCGGACAGGGTAAAACTCAGTCAGGGCAAGCTTGTACACCCAGATCCCCAGTGGCTACAACTAGCCGCTTGGCATTTGAGCGGCAAAGCTTAACTAAACAATCTTATTCTGCAGGGGTGATATCGATCATACAGGCATCACGAAGGGCGTCCACCAATAGGATTTACGACGCTACATGGAAGGGATTCTGCAGGTGGTGCGCTTCGCTTCACCTAGACCCGACCGCAGTATCTATCCCCAATATCCTAGACTACCTATTGGAGGGTCTTAATAGGGGCCTGTCAGTCAATACCATCCGCAGACAGATATCGGCCCTCTCAACCGTACTCTCCTGCGACAACTTAACTTCCCTAGCACAACATCCAGCGATTAATGCCTTCTTAAAAGGGGCGTCTAACACAAAGCCCCCAGTCATACACAGGTACCCGTCCTGGAACCTGCCTAGGGTCCTTCTAGCCTTGACATCTGCACCCTTCGAACCTCTTGAAACATGCTCACTCCATCACCTATCACTGAAGGTAGCTTTCCTTGTGGCAATTACTTCGGCAAGGAGAATTTCAGAACTAGCAGCTCTGTCAGTAAGGAAGGATCTGTGTACCTTTTTCAAAGACAGGGTCGTTCTTAGACCAGACCCGACCTTCATCCCGAAGGTAAATAGCACCTTTCACAGATCTCAGGAACTTACGCTTCCTGATTTCTGTCCAAGACCCAAACATAAGCTAGAACACAGATGGCACAAGCTAGACGTACGGAGAGCACTGTGTTTCTACGTGAAACGCACCTCGGCTTTCCGAAAGACTGAAGCATTATTTGTGTCCTTTCAACCATCAACTATGGGAAAGAAGGTATCTTCTTCCACCATAGGCAGGTGGATCAGAGCCTGCATAGCGCAGGCCTACGTCTCACAGGATTTGCCAGCACCCACTCAGGTGACTGCCCACTCAACTCGGAGCGCAGCCACATCTGCGGCGTGGCTAACGCAAGCTCCGGTGGAAGAGATTTGCAGGGCCGCAACCTGGTCCTCACCTTCGGTTTTCATTCGACACTACCGTTTAGACTCCCTAGCAGCAGCAGACGCGGCTTTTGGCAGAAGAGTTCTTCAACAGGTCGTATCTGCTCAGAGTTCGGTAGCCTAGACATTCCCTCCCAGGGGGACATGAGGGCTTTGGTATGTCCCATCCATTTGGACTCTACAGTCATCCTGCTGGAGAAGGGGCGTTGTCTTACCTGAACGCCTTTTCTCAGCAGGATGATGTAGAGTCCAAGCCCACCCAGAGGATAGGTCTAGGCAGGGATATAATAAAGATATAATAAAGAGCTGCAAGGTTAATTCCAACAAAGTTTCTCGCCTAAGTCAAAACTGGGGTCACGCCCAAAGGAAGGGGTGTGGCCGAAGTTTTTACCCAGTCTGCCAGGCAGGAAGGCCGTCATAGAACCCATCCATTTGGACTCTACATCATCCTGCTGAGAAAAGGCGTTCAGGTAAGACAACGCCCCATTACAAGATCCTTTCATGAGTGACATAGGCTAAGCAGATTCTACCAGGAGCAAATAGTCCCAAAGATAATCAAGAACCAAGCCAAGAGTGATTAAATTTATAGGTGACACTATGTGATGAATTGCTACATGTTGCAAATATAAAGTACCACAGGTTTAACTGTTTCCAAATTGGGAAGAGGGAATTATTTGTTTCAAGTGTGCAAGAGAAATGTATGTGAAAAATGACATATGCGAATTAGACTTACAAATTATCCTAATTTTCTTGACTACATGTTTCTTTTTTCCTGTAAAGCACATATTTCTATGAATATCTGTGTAATCTTACATATCTGCATTATAGATAAGTACAGCAGATATATAAACCTATTATTGAGTTTAATGTGGCTTATTGAAATGAAGAAATGTTCCACCTTGTTTTAAGACAAGCCAGAACTAATTTCCTTTCACAGTTTTGTTTATTGCATGCAGCTGATTTCTGACCACCAAAATGCTAGGATTTCCTTTTTCTTCTCATTCCTTTAAAGAATGAGCTATACATTTATCTTTTAACTAGATGCCAAGCAACTTATTAAAATCATTACACATATTTGAGTTGTTTTACAGTGCATTCTAATTATGGTAGCACTTCTGCTTTAAATCCCTCTTTGAAGTGTTAAACATACTTCACCATTATCTGCGTAGTTCTGTACCTCCCTTCAAGATCATTTCTGAAGGACAGTTTCATTTGTAAATTACAGTACAGAAAATCTGAATGGATGGTTTGACAGCTCAGCATTAATGACAGCAATATATTTTGATTGTTCTCTACTCCCAACTGAAGTGAGGTGGTGCATAACTGGAAAGGAGGGCCTTCATTTTGACCATACTTTAAGAAGTAAAGCACTCTTTTGATGGTGGTAAAGCATCTTTTGGAAAGAGCTTTGTTCCTCTAAAACTGTGTTACTTTGATGTTGCTTCAACTGGCTTCTTTACATTCAGTAAGAGAAAAGGGGCTTTGCATACTCAGTGAAAGTAATGAGTAGCTTCTGTGGTATTCAGAAGGAAAAGTCTTTTCTGACAACTAGATATGTGTAGAAAGGTGTGGGGGGGGGGAGGTTAGTGAGCTTTAAGAACATGACTTAGGATAGTATCACACAGGCCTAAATCTAGACTTTGCAATGATGCAGGAATGAAAGGTAAGATCTAGACCTCGGCTTTCCCAAATTGTATGGCGAAGTGAAACATCCCTTCGTTAGGACTTGCCTTTTGAATAGAAATATATTTAATAGATTTAATTCTTAGATCATATTATTGATAGGATAACACAACGGCATCTGAGAAAGATTGTCAAAGCTGTTCCCAACTCAGTTTGGCCTATTTATGAATTGTGAATCTTAACATAATTAAGATAGAGCTGTTCTGACTCTCCTTCCATAGAATCGTGTGTACGATTCTGATTCCTCTTCACTTTCCCAGGTTCTGTTACACATTTCATCGCAGACCATAACTTCCCTCTTATCTTATCCCCAATAAATCCCCTTGCACATTCCAGGTCACAATTGAGAGGTTAAAAGAAAGCACACCTACTACTTTTTTAAAAAAACCTGCACTTTTACTTGCGATTATGCCAGCACCCAAAAATTTGCTACCCTTCACTCAATTCCTAAAGAAAAGTAGGAAGGTTCTCATCTTTATCATGACAAGATTGATATGTTTTTGCTTATTTAATACTGATGACATGTTGGACTTCATAGCAAGATCTTCGCTTCTCATCATTTTGCAAGTTTGTTTCTCTTTTGTCAAAAAAAAAAGGAAAAAAAGTGATGGTGGTGAGGAATGTGCTACCTCTGTTGGGAATTCACCAAGGCTTAACCTAACTATTATTTTTAGCAGCAACCCAAAATATAGAGCAACCTAAGTTGAAGGATAATCTCTTTAAAAAGCTCTTTGTGTTCCCATCTGTTTTTTTTTTAAAAACTCTAATACTGCTGCATTCCTACCACCTCTCCTGAATTGTTGAAAAGAGACTGTAGAAATCTAGATGACAGCAATGTATAATGTTTTTCTCTGCCCCATAAATCTGTCCTTCTGAGCCACCAAATTGAAGAATATTCCTTCTGTTTTTAATTATTAATGCATATTTTCTTGGCGGTCGTTCATTCCCATGGTTTAGGGACATAGCTGAGCTACTTTCATAGAAGTATTTCACCATTCAGTTATGGTGTCTCTTAATATTAAAGCATGTTGCCATGGATTTGCTGATACTTTGTCTGGTTTTGAATTCTATAGTCCCGGCAACCTCAATTGAAATACTGTAATAGTTCTGATTTTTCCACAATAAATACATGGTTGAACTGAAAAAAAAAATCCAGACAAAGCACCCAAAGCTTTCTATTACGGCTTATATTTCTTATATTTCCTATAAGGAAATTTGGACTATAATATTTGGAATTGTTGTTCCTATTTTAGTTTTTACAGAAAAGCTTGTAAAGAGACCTATCGTGGAAATAGTTAATATTAGGCAAGAAAGAAGATAGACTTTAGTCCTTTCTCATGATTCAGGAAGATTAGTTCCAGCCTTGAGAAAGTGGTGGGAGAGGAAAAACAGTTACTGAATCTTGAGGAAGTAGAAACTGTGAGAAAGAGAACTATCTCATCTTGAGTGTATTGTCCTTAAAAAGGACAGTGAAAGTTTGGGGCTGGATTTCAAAATTCTCTTACTACACAGCAATAAAGTAGCATTTCTTGAATTCCTGTGGTGTCTGTTTCTTAATGCCCTATAGATGTGTGAGTTTACAATTTAGTCATTCCATGCCAGCCCATGCAACCTATATGAAAGCTAACAGATTGGAAAAAACTGGCAGTTGTCCTTTGTTTCAGATATTATTATTTTTCAGATGACTTGATAGAGGCAAAATAAATATATCCTAATTACTGAGATGAGCACCAGTTTGGTGAAGTGGTCAAGGAAACAGGCTAGAAGCCATGAGTCATGCCTCTCACTTTTTCTCAGATGTAGGAAGGAAGCAGTGGCAAACCACTTCCATAAAACCTTGCTAAACAAGTCTTCAGGGACTTGTTCAGACAGTCTCCAGGAGTCAACACACACACATGCAAACAGACACTCTCTCTCACACACATTCCTGTGAGGTACAATTCTATTTGTCATACTCATCATACCTCCTAAAACAGGGGTCTTCAAACTTGTCCCTTTTATGACTTGTGGACTTCAACTCCCAGAATTCCTTAGCCAACGTGCATGGCTGAGGAATTCTGGGAGTTGAAATCCACAAATCATAAAAGGGACAAGTTTGAAAACCCTGTCCTAAACCTTTTAGACCTCTTCTTCAAACAATGAAGAGAAATAAGATGAAGTTAAGTGCAGTGGTGAGGTTTCTTCTTCATAGACCTAGGCTATGGAGCTTGTTTATACTCCCACCTGTTTTTCATAACTGTTTTCCATCTGTGTCAGTTGCATTTCCCAGTTAGCACAGGCTATCAGTTAGGCACAGAACTGTTGCTAACTCAGTTGTGTGTATTAAAAAAATGGTATTCGAGGCTGGCAGAGTAGCTGGCAGCAACTTGCAGCTGTCAGAGAGTAAATACAATAAGAAGAAAAGTGCTGAGTTTAATATTGACTCAAAGTTGAATCTCCTGTTGTGGAAATAAAAAAGCCTTCATTTTAAGTGCAACTGCTGTGATGCTTTACCAGTGAAATAGCCGTGTGTTTTGTACATGCTTGAATGTCTTTTGTATTTTGTTACATGTCCCAATGCCATCCTTATTTAAAAAAAAAAACAGGTTGCAGAGCGCAGCCTTCACAAGAAGGTTGCAAAGCACAACCTTCACTAGAAGCTTCTCTTTCTGGTTCAACACAGAATTGGACTTGGTTCAAATAGTTTCATACCTTGTGACAAATATTCTGGCTTTGCAGAGGTGTGAAATGTTCAACACGAGGTAGTTTTTCTGCTGGTCATGCCAGTGCCCAGACTTCCTGAGAGAAGAAGAAAGACCTAGAGGTAGATCAAAAAAGGTGGACTCAGTCTGAGCAGTCTCAGCCCTGACCTGTTTTTGAGCCTTTGAAAACTCCTTTTCCAGTGCCTGGTGTCTCCTGCTGGCCTGTTTTTCAGCCAATTTGGAGGTTTTCCCCCCAGAGACAGCCTTGGGATTGGCCTTGGTCGCACTCCTACCAGCGGTCTCTTGGGAAGGGGATCTGTGCCTTTTCCAGCCTGAGGAAGGAGGAGAGGCAACCCTGGGTTGGAGGCCATGTTATCCTCCATGCTGGTATAAAATCTTCAGGTGTGCGAGAGGGTGCATCTGGGAAAGGATCAATTAGCTAATAAAGGTGTAGGGTAAAGGCTGAATTAGACTGCCCTACCCCCCCCGGCCACCGAACCAGTGGTATCCAAAAAACCTGTTCTACTTGCAGTCTGGAGTTCCTTCCACCTGGAGTGGACTGCGGCCTGCTAGTAAGGCTTGCTATGTTGCCAGGCCATCAATATAAAAGATGGCAACAGTACAGTGTTAGAGGCTAGGAACTACTGTAGTGATTATCAAGCCCAAGGTGGCCAGGACTTGAGACACCAGAAAGCCCAATAAAAAACTCTTGGGCCTATGCCAAGGATAAGAGGATGATTCCAAATGTCACAAGGGGAAACTCCAAGGATGACCAGAGAGAACTTACTCCCCCCTCCAGACAACCTTGGCTGCTACAACTCAGGAAGGCCCTTTGCCCAAGGAAGCCTCAGTGAGGCCTTAAATGGGGCACAAGACTGTTGCGATAATGGCGGCCTTGGTAGTAGGCCAAAGCCTCCAAGATGGAGGTCACAAGCAGCGGGGCCCTGTGTATATCTAGGCCTTCAATAAGGCTGATGAAAACCTCAGGGACTGAGAAGAAGGAAAACGCCACTACTGAACTAATCGCTGCCAAATTAGGTGAAAATGTCTCTTTCCACTCCCCCTTCCCTTACAATCTGCAAGGTTTAGGGACCACGTGGTCACAAAATGGAGGCCGCGACTCAGATCGATCACCCCCTCTGGCTCTGCAACAGGTAGGACTCACCCAGCCTGTTACACCCTTCTCGGGCGGGGGGAACGGGGATGAAAATGCCCTCCCCAGCTGATCGTCACCGTTCAATCGAGTCTGCAAGTCACCGGAATGGCCAAAAAACGGGACAAGACAATCCGAGGCCCCTGCAGCCTCCGTGAGCCAAACCAGGTTCTTTAAGGCCGTCAGAGCTCCGATGCCAGAGGAGAGTTGGAGGAATGGGGGGGATTTTGGAAGGGCGCTGTGCTGGAAGGGAGGAAGGATGGAAGGAAATCCCCTTTCCCAGCGAAGAGGGCATGGGGTGGGGTGGGATTTAGAATGAAAAATGGAGTCCTCCGTTTGAAAAACTGAATCTCCAATGGGAATCAGTAGGAATTTGTCCTCTAGAGGAGCGCTGGTCCCAGCGCTGTTCAGGGGACTAAAAATTAAAGAAAGTTTAGTAAATTTAAAATCCTAATGGATAATCCACTAAGCGGTAACTACCTGCCTGTGAGCCAAACCTGCACGTCTGTTCTGGGCAAATCAAGTCGAAAACTGGGGAATCAGGCCCAGGACAGGCGTGGCAAGTTTGGCTGACTTGATCTGATTGGGCAGGAGGATTAAGTTAACCCCATTAGTGGATTATCCATCTCCGTGCTGAGAAACGGCATTCAGGTAAGACAACGCCCCTTCTTTTTCTGGCTCAACACAGAATTGGACTTGGTTCAAATATTCTGGTTTTGCAGAGGTGTGAAATGTTCGACACGAGGTAGTTTTTCTGCTGGTCATGCACTTACAGCATCAGATAAAGATGGAAATCCCAATTTGTCTGCTCACGTTATCACATTTAATGTGAAATGATTGGGTGACAGATGCATCCACTGAAAATCTTGCACGTGGCTTCTTGCCATGGTTTAAAAACCACTTTGAGTGGTTAAGTATGCATGCTAGAATACATGCTGCTTCCAGTCACTACAGGCCACAGAGGATAATTTATGATAAATAAATCAGGACTGAAATAATGTGTTTGGGTAATCAGTTTTAAAAATGGTTTACAAATCAGGTTTTCAACTCTCCAGCTATTATTGGAGTTCCAGGTTGAAAATTTGCCACTGAACCCTTTTATAATTAGATCTATTTGAGAATAAAATCATAGTTTGTACAAAAGGAAAAGAAGTTACATTAATATGTAGTTCCCAAAAACATCAAAAAACTCATTCAGCAGAAAAATATTGCCCATTACAAATCCCACATGCCTGTGTACCAGATCTGAGACGAAAGGAACAAAATGAACAAAAGAAACTGAAAATTTGAGGAACACATTGGTTTTAAATTATCAAGTTTAATAAGTGTAACATTTTATTGGTTTTGGTTGTTTTCAACAAACAGATACCCTATTTTTCTGTTATTTTGAGACAGGGAACATATAACCTTGCTGTGTAAACTTCTCAGGCTGTTCTGAGTTCAGCAGTAGGCTAGGAATGGGAGAGAGCATTGAAAATAAATAATACTTGTGACATAGTGCTTGAGTTTAAAGTGAAGTGAACACAGAGGCTGACCCAGGATGAAGAAAGCCAATCACAAACATCTGTTAAAAATAATTAAATTAGTTAGAACACAAACTAGGGCTCGTTAAGCAAAGATCCTAGCTGAAAGTATGGTTGTAAACCTGGTGGCCAAAATATGACCCAGCCATTCAGCCGCCACTGCTCACTTAGTGTAAAAATTCCATTCATTGTTTTTCCAGAGTTTGACTTGTTTAGACCCTGAGTATCTGTTGGATGTTTCCTGTAATCTCTTAAAGTTCATAATTTATTTTTTAAAGAACAAATTTCAACCATGTGTTTATTTATAAAATGATACATTCAGAATAATGGCCACATTTAACCTCTGACTCAAGAAGGATGCGAACAAGCTGCTCTATTATATGAATACTCCCTATCCATCTACATAGAAAATCCAGGGTGGGCTATGGACGGTACACATTTTCTGGAATGATAAAAGTCTAAAAATGCCCTCATGTTTACCAAGGTGTATTTTAGAGTTATCTCTCTAACTTATTTGGGAGGAGATAATTTAATAATACAATATGGTTTTGTTTTTGTTTTTTTAGGTTTTAGTCGAGCAGCACTACCATTTGGTTTGGTAAGGAGAGAACTGTCCTGTGAGGGCTACTCCATTGATCTTCGATGTCCAGGAAGTGATGTCATTATGATAGAGAGTGCTAATTATGGACGGACAGATGACAAGATCTGTGATGCTGACCCTTTCCAGATGGAGAACACTGAATGTTTCCTCCCTGATGCATACAAAATTATGACACAAAGGTAAAAGCAGTGCTGATTAAAAATGTTAATAAAAAAGAATACTCTGATGAAGGTTAAATTACAGATAATAAATATTTTAAGAAACTCCAATATACCTTTTCCTCATTTCAGGAGGAAAAGACCACTCATGAAATTAAACTAATACCAAGGTTGACTGTTTTTTTTTCCTAAGCTCAAGGAAGGAAGGAAGGAAGGAGAAATATGATTTTTAGTTTCTGAGATGTCAAAGATCTATTCAGATTTTTCTACCCAAAGCCCTATAGTTAGGAGAATCCATAACACTCAGCACAACTCACTTCTGGGTAGATACATATAGGACAGTGGTGGCAAACCTATGGGCACGGGTGCCAGAGGCGGCACTCAGAGCCCTCTCTGTGGACATGCGCGCTATCACCTCAGTCCTAGGCCTTCAGCTGGGTTTTATAAAACCTTTTCACTTTAGGCCTCCGCCGCCGTGTGCAAAAAAAAAAAAAAAGGTTCAATCAGTCAATTTCAACTTCTCGCGGGAAAAAAAAGATCTTGCAAAGTTGGAATTGATTGATTGAACTTTTTAGTCCCACCCAGTCTCCAAAGTTGGAATTGATTGATTGAACTTTTTAGTCCCACTGCAGCCATGCCCAACCAATGGGCTACGCCCAGCCAATGGGCCACACCCACCTGGCACTTGACAATGCATAAGTGGGTTTTGGGTTGCAGTTTGGGCACTCGGTCTCTAAAAGGTTCGCCAACATTGATATAGGAGTATATGGCTGGTCCCCTACTAATGAAAAGTTATCTTCCAAAAGGCTGTTCCAAGTCCAACGAGTGTAAAAAAATACGCGCAGTATGGTTCTTGCCTTGAACTGGTGGTGGCCAAGGGGCTTTGCTTAGTGGCAGCAAGGAGAGCTTGAGCGTGGTTTCTGGCATGCCACTTATGTACATGGTGCAACAGAAGCCAACCTTTTTCTGCATTCTTCTGCCTTCCTTTCCTGCCTTTTGCTTCGGATATCCAGGATTTACTATCCCCATCAGGTTTGCTACAATGCTGCCACCTGTATGAGGTAAGAACTGTATTGTGCTGCAACTCCAGCCCACAGGGTCCCATTAGGGAAATCCATTTTAAGTCTGCTAATACTTTTTCTGCTAATACTAACAGTGCTTGACATGACATAGAAGGCATTAGGCGGATCACCAGAATATTCCACATGTTTTCCTTCCCTATCTACTCTCAATTTGATTTCAGTTTGGAAACGCTTGCTAACATTCATTCAAATTGACCACAAAGTGTTCACATTCTTTAGTGCTACAATGAAAGTACCCTCACGTGCTTGAAAAAGTAATATTTTGCTTTAATATATTTCTTTAGATTATAGTTGGATCCCAGGTGAGTTGTGAAGATCATTAAATATAGAATTTGAAATTTCATTATTATTTCATTTTGTCTGAATTACTCATAAAACAAATTTCGTTAGACAAATCCGTGTGAAATTGCAGTCTCATTTCAAAGATTGGAAAAATCATTGAATGAATAAATGATGCATGCCAAGATCCAGATTTTTATGGTAATTTCTTAGGAGTTCTTTGACAAGTTTAATTTTCATTAGAATTAAATCTCAGGAATCTCTTTTCTAGTTGCTTTATTAAACTGAGGAATGATTTATCAAATCAATATCTAAATCAGCATAAGAACAATGCTAGGGTTTTTAGCTTTTTAAAAAGATTTATAAGTAAATTTAAAACGATCGCTCACACCTCTGTATTTTCTTAAAGCAAAAAAAAAAAAAAACAAAAACAAATTCCCAGTGATTTTTGTCTCCAATTTACTTCAAGATCAGTGCAGACTGCTGCTAATTCATTCAGGTTTCTTTTCCCTTCCCCCCTCTTCTCATATTTAAAGGGAATTGTGCTCCAATGTTTCAGTTTTCCTCTAACAACACATATGATCAAAATTTCTTTTAAGTGTTATAACTGTTACTTGAAAGCAAGGTTGTAAATCTATTATTGTTTACTATCACTATTTCAGTTACAATTTATTTGCTATTATCCTTTCAATTTCATCATCCTACAACGGCTTAAAAAGGATAGGTAGGCTATTTGCCCATTAGTATTTTCATAGCATCACCCAGGCATCCTTGAAATAATGATGTACCTCATTACTCCAGTATTATTTTGTCACAGCAATAGATCAATGATTCTAGAACTTACAAGTTGCTAGTAGAGAAATGACCATGATCACAAAGGGTGTGCTTTTACAAGTGAAATATCAGCATGAAAGTATGTTCCATAGATAAGGATACCAAGCCTAGTTTATTAAGTGTTTTACGCTAGTATTAACAACTGGATACTATGTTACATTCTGAAACTGCAGGGCATCCTCTTCCTTTCATTATGTCAGTCATTTATTCTTCTTAGAACACAGCTGTGCCTGTCAAAGCTCAAGACAGGAGCTGTTTGCACTCTGACCTTTCTATTTCTAGGTTAGCAGCCTGTGTATTTCAAATTCTTAGAACTTCATTGAAGATTTCTTCTCTCTCTCTCTCTCTCTCCCCCCCCCATATATATATTTCTCTCTGTCTTTATTTCTTGCTCGCTCACTCTCTTACTGAAGATGTCCTCTAAGAAACAAATAACTTATGCCAAATGTTTTTAATGGCTTTTCTCAACATGATTGACACATGGGTAGAAATTCCCCCCCAAAAGAACTAAATTACTTTTCTGACCCAGAGTGTCGTTTACATGTATTTCCTTCCTTGTCAACCTTTTTTTTAAAAGTGCAGGTTTATCAGATGAGCTTCCTTTCAAGTGAAAACAAAACTGCTCTTCTTCTTACTAAAGATAAAGAATAAAAGGAAAGTCTTTCATGGATGATCATAGCATTGGAAGGTTGGATCAGGAAATCACCCATCTCATCTGATTAATCTCATCAGTACTTGGTTAGTTTGGTCCCTTAATCCTCAAGTCTGCATGGGCCAAAAACTAAACCAATTTGAAAAGACGGCATCCTTGTTTAATTATTCAAAAGATTTGTATGGCTTCCCATCTTAAAACTAACTCTGGCCAGCCATACAAATTAACATATAACTCGGCATCCTCCTTGGAACCATATTGCAGCATTTTGGCTATAATACTTTGTGACGATCGTATACTGAAAACATGCGATTGTTACAATTGCATTTTTTCATGGATTTATAACATTCTTCCCTTCTATTTCTTGTAAAGTAATCAGGTTATTAGGATTCGGCTGACTTTTTAGAATCAGGAGTTTTCAAAATGGCAGCTGCTCCTCTTGTGGATCAAAAGAGTTGTTATTTTTTAAAAAATATTTCTGTAGGAAATGTGTCTTATATAGTCATCAACAGTCTGAATTTTTTTCCTTTCTTTCTTTTCCTCTGTGGTTTTGATAACTTTTTGTCCTTTCTCTGCTCCAAAAATGATTGTATTGATTGTCACATAAAAGATACTAATTTGAACTAGCGTGTTTCTGGATGAATGAACATGAAAGATGTCATTGTAAATTACTGATCTCAAATATCAGACCCTTATTTTCTTTTGGTAAGTTACTGGTTTTCACTATCAGAATCTGAGAGATACTTGACAAACCTCTACTGTACATGATTATCGGAGCCAGACGCATTCTCTTAAGCATTCTTTTATATAGAGCTGGCTTCAGGTTACATCAAAGTGGATGCAGAAACACAGACATTCTTTCTCCATAGTCATCTCAGACAGTATATTTGTAGTTTGATGTGGTGTTTGCAAAGTGCTTTCTATTTATCGTTAGTTTTTAATATTGGTTGCATATGAACTCTTCAGGAGAAAGGAATGATGGTGGTTATATTTGACCAAGTAGTCACATATAACTGAATCATATTTTAATAATAATTAGTACCTACATAGAATTTGAGAGTTTCAGTGCTTTTTCTTCAGTGTTATCACTAAATAGTGACAATCGTGCTTGAATTTTTTGACATTCTTAACAAGCACTCTTAGAAGAAGATCAGTGGCTACTATGAAGTGAAAGACATGGATCTTTTGAAGGACATATAATGTTATTTATTAAATTTATATGGTCCATTTGTTTCCTCCTGGAACTCAAACCAGCTTACGTGATTTGTCCCAATCTTTTTATTGTCTGAACAACTCGGTGAGATAGAGGTTAGGTTGGAAAATGGCAATGGACTCAGAGCCACCCAAGTCAGGATCTGAACCGGGATCTTCATAGCCCTGGAATAATGTTTCCCTTATCATCCCCTACTGTAATGCATTTCATCCAATAAGTTAGCTTATGAGTCTTATATCTTTCCACACACAATATGTCACTTAGATTCAATAGGTTTTAATAATTGTTAGTCCAAATAATTGGCTTTTTATGTGAACAGTGAGAATTATTTATATTGGTAATAGAAAATTATATTTCAGTGAAGGGGAATTGCTGTATAAACCAAATTTTGTGATAGTCTTAGCTCAAGAGTTACAACTTGCTTTACCATAGGAAAGCAATTAATTCTTTTATCAGTATTTCAACACAGATAAATTCACTGATGGGCTATAATATTTTCTATTCAATTGTATCACATTCAGCTGTGGTATGGTAAAACAGTTTCTGTTTATGCTAGAGCCTTCAAATGACCAAACACCGGCTGATGAAAGACACTTGCCTGAACAGAAAACAATGGACAGATCTAACAGTTGTATGAATTAGCAGTATATTAATTTAAAAATACTTTGAAAATAAGAGCTTTAAGTTGCAGATTGGATTTTGGGCCAAACCTCAAGGCTCCTGAGGGACTATAGCAAATCTAATTCCTCTTTTTCCTTCATCTTTCTATTCAACCCAGCTGCTGAATTTTGGAACTGAGACTATTGAGTACATTCTGTACTCAGTACATTTTAGAATGAACCCTTAAAAAAAAAATCTACCGCTATCACTACTGTTGTCTTGCTGGTTCATTTCAGCTTATCAAACACATCCTGCTTTCCCTAATGGTTCTACTAGAGCTCAGATTCATGATTTATGTTTTTTATATTTATTATACAAAATAATAAGACAGTATTAATTATGCCTAGTAGTGCATAAACACTTCACACATACATCCCAATCATAGGGTAGCTAATTATATTACAGTCCTGATTGGTACAGTGATGAAAAGTGATTTTAAGCTTCCTGTAGTAAGGACAGCTGAGCCATTTAGCTTGCTGTCTTTCCTAAAGAGACCTCTAGTAAGCCATAATAGCTGCTGAATAGGAAATATAACCACAATTATTTTTATTCAAACACAGTTTAAATATTAATCAAAGACAATTTATGCTTGAAACTGACAGAGTTTATTAACATCGAAAATGTATAATTAACTGCACTGGATATCATGAAGCAGAGTTAGGCAAATAACCATGAGGTCAAATTACTCTGAAGTTTCCATTGCAGTATTTTATATAGTATATGATCGTTGTGCAATTTAGAGTAATGTGGTACCTATGTAGGAATCCTGTAGGAAAACATATAATAAATAGTACTGATGCATTAAAGAAATAAATGAAGATGAGATGTTAGGTGAATGAACATCATAAAAATAATACTTTTACTGGCTAAATTTTTGTGTTCAACTTTAAGCTACATTTAAAAAAATAGTAAAAATAAAATGCTTCCTAAGAACATCTATAAAATTGCTTTAATTCAGGGCTGACCTATGTTCAATGTTGCTGCTTATGTTGTCTCTTTAGAGTGTGCCTGTTAAGGTGTGATGCGTGTAGAAAAATAATATGTTTGTATTATCACCCTACTTTCATAAGTCTGACCCTCTTTTTTCTCCCACTAACACAGGTCGATGGGTGAATAGGTAATGCTGTATAGATACTGTGAATGTATGTTATTGTGTATGCTAATATCTTCTAATAATAAAAAGTAGCAGTAAAAGTTTTTGTTGTTTAAAATGTCCTATCCTGGTCTTTTCAATTCTATTGAGCCTTTGCAGTAAATTTTGAAAAAAGTATCTTTAAAATATGAACTTTACATTCTTGCAACCTATCTGGTCCCGAATTAGTTACTTCTGATTACATTTTGCACTACAAAAATGGCTGAAATGGAAAGTTGTAAGGGTCAAATGTAAGAACAATAACTTGTTTCTGTGGTTCTGTTTTTAATTAATGAAATCATAATTGCCAAAGATGTTGGCCAACGCTACTCAAAAAGTAATTCCAGGCTTGTACCCTTCCCCTAAAAACACAGAATTTGTTCATTAACAGAAAACAAAAGGGGATTCTCAGCTTTCCTGCATATGAATTTCATATTTGAACATCTTTGTCTTTGTATACTGTACGTGCATTTCTATTGGAAAAGAACAGGGACTAAACTCAGTCTGCCTTCCTGTTGCTTAGAAAAACATTGCCAGTGTTATACATTATTTAACATGTGTACTCTGTTTATATCAGTGACATAAGAGTATGTGCTAGTTTTTTTCATAAGGGGACAGTTTTTCCCCGCTTTATAAAACACTGCCTTGTGCTCTCAGTCCCATGCATGGTGCTAGTGGATATTTAAAGCAGTTCTGCTTAACATTTTATAGGTCATGATCAACTGAACCCATAAAGCAAGTTAATGCCATAGAGCTAATGTAGTTTAAGAGTAAAGTAGAGTAAATGCTTTATTCAGAGTAATAGTTTTATCTTGCTACTAAAATATGAATTGGGTATTTTTTTAAAAAAATACTGTAAGCTCCCCATCTCAATTTTCTGTGATAGCATGGTAGTGCTGCTGCAGTATTATTGTACAGATTTGTTATTTTTTTTGAAGTTCCTGTCTCCCTTTTTAAAACAATTTCATAGGAGTAGAAGATTTTTGTACTTTATACACAATGGATACATTAACCCACATGCCAGTTTAATAGACAGTACAATTGAAAGATTGCCTACTAATACAGAAAGATGTCTCTCCAAACTCCTTCAACACATAGAAGCTAAGAATAAAAGCAAGGAAATGGAAGTATGTTGGGGCAAAGCCAAAGGTGTGTCCCCCTTATAATTTAATCCCTTGGCTGCCCTATACATTGAATAATACAGGAAGAGAGCTATTGTTTTCCATGAAGCTATTCTTGGGAGTTCCAGTAAATGTCTTCAGGCATTTGCTAGTGTAAGTATAGAATTGCCGAGGAACTGGCCTCCAATTGTCAGATAAAGTTTGGCTGCATTTGCCTGAATGTAGTGCAGTAGTCCCACAACAGGGGATCCTGTTGCTCAGGAATGCCATTCTCATGTAAAATGAAATCTTCAGATGCTAGGGAACATCAGGATTGGAGGGAGATGGCACAGAGTTTGTGTCTTCATCTTGCCTTTTTGGATTTTTGAGGAAGGCCTGAAGATATTTGCAGTAACTGTATTATGTATGAGCAATTTATATGTGTCTATTGTGGATGGATGGATGGATGGACGGACGGACAGATGGGGCAGTCCTTTCTTAATGATCACAATTGGGACCATAATCTCAGTCATTGAGCAAAGCAGTCATTAGGTATGACATCATGTGACTGTTTCACTTAACAAGTGCAATCTAGGCACTCCTGGTTGCAATCATTAAGCAACCTTGTGAGTTGTTAAGTGGATGGAATCCCAGGTAAGGAGCACATGATGGGGGAGAACCTGGGAGATCTGGTACAAGCCGTGCATGAATGCTTCTCCACTCAGTAGTTGGAACTCCTCTGAAATGCAAGCAGAATTTGTAGGCACTGAGTGAAACCACATGAGCAGGTCCTGTGCTGAGCGTCCCCCATCCCTCTGAGACACCCATGTATCTTACTGCGCTGTCTCTCCACTTAGGAGCTGAAAATCCTCTCTGATAAAATCAATGAAGATTTTCAGTCCCTAACCAGGGAGACACACAAACAGCCTCCACTGGACCTCCAGGGCTTCCCTCACTACCACCATGGGACACTCAGTGCTCCTTACCAAGTGCCTCTTCATTCTGGGGGTTTAAATCTTTCATAGTTAAAAAGCCTTCTTTGATTTTAGTGTGGATTTTTTTGAGAAAGCCAATGGAAAAGATTGCAAATGGCAATCACGGGGTGCCTGCTGAACAGTTTTAAGTGCAAACAGGTTGCCAAACATGCAGACATGCCCAGACATTTTACATCATTGTGAGCTATAATACAGTATTCTTTGTATTGTGAACATTATGCTCTTTATAGTCCAAGCATGGGAAAACTGAGCTGGGCTATATTTCATGAAGCCATAAACAAAAGCATGTTCTTGACGTTAAAGCATCTCTCTTAGTAAGTGCTTAAGACTTACTCTTCAGCACTTGTATTACCTGCTTTCTTGCTGTGGTTTCTAGATATACAGGGTAATCAGGTTGAACATGTCTTAATCTAGGCATTTTATGATTTATTTTACCATAAATCAAACTCTGTCCCTCAAATCCATAGCTTGTCATGCAGTTCATTTCTTTCTCTTATGTCAAACAAGCCATCATTTACCTATATCCTGCAGAGAAAATGTTAACCTTCGGGGGGGGGGAGGTGAACTTGGGGTTAAAAAGATGCTTCCAGATCTGAAAGTTTACTTCCTGTCAAATATATCAACTTTGTTAGTCCATTATTCCTTTACTTAAAAATGCAAAAAAATCTTTTTCTTTTTAACTTTCCTAGTTTTTCCCCCCTTTGGCAACTGAGACACAATCTAAAGTTCCTTCAGAGCATTCTGAATTAGAGAATAATTTAGGTAACATGCTATAAAACTAAAACAGCTCCTCTTGCTTGAGCAGGGGGCTGGACTAGAAGACCTCCAAGGTCCCTTCCAGCTCTATTCTATTCTAAATACAGAAGATCAGGGTTCCATTATCATGAATACTATCAATGTTATGCATGATAAAGGAGCTCCTTCTTTTATTATGATTCTTGTCCTGCTGTCATCCCAGCACTTATTTCAATAGGGAAGGATTTACATCTAATACATTAGTTAGGTCAGGTTAAAGTGAGCCTTTTTTAATTGTGCAAACACAGACCCTCTTGTGGAGGAAGGCAATTTGAAAAAGGATTAGATTATGAACATTTTCAGCTTAATTAAATACATGCTTAGAGTGGTGAGCTGGTGTATCTCCTCATATGCTGCTTGTATTTCTAAACTTGCTTTTGATTGAAGAGGGAGAGTCAAAGCACTGTTTGCAGCAATTTTTTTTCATTAAAAATGGATTGTAGCTTATGAATGAATCATACAGATTCTAGCAAAATATGAAGAGAAACTTGTAATGCTCCCTTCTCAAAGATTATGCTTATTTTGAAACATAAGAGGGTGTTTTTTTTTTTTAAAAAAAAGAGTATTCCTGAAAGTTTTGTAAATTTTCCACTACAAACTTTCCATTACAAATCTTGTAAATTTCCCACTAATTGTGGCAAAATATTGCTATGTCACTGATAAATAATTATTCTTTTCATGACATCCAAGTTATCTCAAGAGAATAATATAATAATGCTCACACAATGCTTCTAGCACAAATTTCCCAAACTTCTGTTTAAATAGCAAATGACAGCACTGGAAGTGATATGATTAAAGGCCTTTCCTAGGGGACAGCACTTCTGTCATTTGAGTTGTCCATGTCTATGGAGAAAAAAGGTGGTAAGGAAATCAGCAGATCAATTCCGAGGGCCTTTCCTTTGATTTTTAACCTTCCGTTTGACATTAATACTTCTAAAGCCATACTTGGATAGTTAAGATATTTCCGTCTAATCAGTACAAGAAGGAAAGCAAAGAAGATACACATATCACTAGGAAATAATTAGCTGGATTATGATTTTAGATTTTTTTAAAAACACTTTGCTTCATAATTGAAATGGGCCACAATGTTTTATAAATACAGTGCAGACCCTGCAGGGTCTACGAAGAAACACCCTTGCAAATGGGTTTGTCCCATTACAAAAATACACGACCAGACCAATCCCAGATTTGAAAGGCGTTGAATATAAGACCCTGAGCAAGTAATTAATGGTCTAGAAAACTATTTAGGGAAATCCAGAGCTGTGAGAGTGAAAAATATCTTTTTGTGGGAAGGATCTTTAAGGAATAAAATAATTAGAAGTGCCAGAGGTTTGCAATGACCGATGTAAATTTAAGTATAATTAGGAGGAGCATAGGCTGAGGATCAAAGTGCTTGGCATGCATGGTTGTCTTCATATCATGCTACTAATTAAATATTTAAAGACCCCCCTCCTCTCTCTCCCCTCCCTCCCCAATGAGAGAAAAATAAGCTGCCACACAAGAATGGGTAATTTCTGCAGATAATTTACAGGTTGTAGGTGGGAGGATGCCAAGGTTTTGCAAGGTTATGTCCTATTATTCCATATTTTTTATAAGGCCTAGTAACAAGTTTCTTGCTAATTTAAATCTTAACTAGGACATCCCATAGCGATTTCCCATTTCCTTTGTCAAAATGGGGAGTGATAGTTTTTGTACGTGAAAATTGCAATGGAGAAACATTTTCATGAGTAATTGGCCCTAATTGACACTGGCTCCAATATATGGCAATACATTGTAATTATCCAAGGAGAAGTTTCAAAACTCTAGGCATCCTATGAATGTTTAAATAAAGAAGTACGTACACATTTATTCACTCTGTATATGTGTGTGATAACTGTGCCCCTACATTATGTTTCGACACGATGACCCCTTGAAATAAAGGGAGTCTCAGTGGTCTACTCAGCAAATAAATATGCTTTATTTTGCTCCTAAAATTAAGCCACTTTTATGTTGAATATGCAATTTTGTAAACCAGGAAGTTGGGCTAGATTAATAAGACTCTGGGTGACTCAAGCCTAATTTGCATTAAACTGACCCAAAGGTCTTGTAAAATGGCTCAGAAATATCAAGGCATCTAACATATCAGAGGTTTTATTAACAAATTGTTGTTGCTATTTTTAAATTGCTTATTTTGCTAATTAAAAAAGATTAAAGGAGTTTTAGAGGCAGTTTCAATTTTTATTTAACATATATGCAAATCACATTATATAAAAGAACATTTGCATATTGTTAGCATTGTAAATCCTGGCTAGTAATCAGAGAATCACTTTAAAACAAGAAAAGGGGGAGACAATCTTGACACTTTAAAATGTTTAACCCTTTATGTATATTTAACTACTACTAAGATGTAATTTATAAACAAGTTTGATAGCATGCAATATTTCTTGCACAATTTACTCTTTTATCCTTTTTATATCCATCATTAGGATATTTTAAGATAAAATCTCCCATCCAGTAAGGGGTAGCTCCTGATTATTTCATAGAAATACACACATCATTTTTGTCTATGGAAGTTCTCAGTCATACAAGTCATGGTTTTTCCAAAGGTGCTTTTTCAAAAGGCAGCTGGACTTCCTTAGTTTTTCCTTGAAGACGTTTCACTTTTCATCTGAAGCTTCTTCACTTCTGACCAGAATTGAAAAAGCACCTTTGGTACCACATCATTTTTATTAGCAAAAATATAGAGATTGTCAAAATTTCCATACTGGAATATTGTTTTCAGCCCTGCTTCGGACTGAATGGTTTAAATGGTTCCCATTTAAGTACTAAACAAATCTGACTCTGCTTAGCTTTTGAAGATCAGCCCAGATTGGCTAGGTCAGTGGTGGTGAACCTATGGCATGCGTGCCAGAGGTGGTACTCAGAGCCCTCTCTCTGGGCATGCACACTGTCGTTCCAGCCCTGCCTCACACTGTGGTCCCGTCCTCCTCAGCAGCCCCCCTCCTCAGCAGCCCTCCAGAGGATAGTTGCCCCCAAGTGCGGCCATGTGGAGGAGTGCAGCCAAGGACATGGCAGCCAAGGACAGAACTCCGCCATCATGCCCCATCATGCGCAATTGATGCTGTGGGGCATGGGCGGAGGGCATGGCCTCCATGAGCAATCTGTGGCAGGCCGTTGAGGCAGTGAGTAGCCCTGTGGGTGGGTGGGGTGGGGTGTGTGGAGCAGGCGAGGCAGGGGCAGGGCTGGTTTTTAGGCCCTCGGTCTCTAAAAGGTCCACCATCACTGGGCTAGGTATTCTTATTGCTATACATAAGAAAGTTTGTTTGAAATTAGCAATCACATTAACTAGCCATTCAGTATTTCTACACTAAATAGACAATATTTTTCTCCAAACATCAGCAGTACAGTGCTTGGTCATATTTAAAGGACTGTAGAATTATGATGCCCAACTCTCCTTAATAATAGGCAATATATTTCAGAGTAATAGATATCTGATAGCTTTACATTTAGAGCAGTGGTTCTCAACCTGTGGGTCGGGACCCCATTTGGGGTCGAACAACCATTTCACGGGGGTCGCCAAACCACGCAGTCCGCCATTTTCCCCCCTTTTCCTTAGCTGTGCTACTCCCTTTTATTCTATTGGCTTTTGAAAGCCAATAGAATAGACTCTCTTGAATAGAGTCTAATTCTATTGGCTTGTAAAAGCCAATAGAAATTGTCCAGGCTGTCTCTGCCCTGCTGAGCCCGCCAAAAGTCCCATTCTGCAAACGGTGCTGCACCGGTTGAGTAGTCCTCGACTTATGACCGGTTGGGGGTCGCGGCATTAAAAAGGTTGAGAACCACTGATTTAGAGTGAAAATACATGGGAAAGCTAAGCAAATAGTTTTCTGAGAAAGTCCAGGGAGAACAGATACAGCTTTGCACTTAGGAATTCAACTTTCTTGTTTTAAATCATAAGACATTTCTCATTGCTTGAGGATTTCATCTTTTTAATTACTTTATTTAAGAATGTATAGACCTTTCTTCAAAACAAAAAGTTTTCCAGAGTGGCTTATAACATATTTTGAAAACCAGTATCTAACATTTTAAACAAATAAGTATAACATAAAACTCAGAAAAGCATACAAATGTGTAATATACAAACAATTAAACAGATACTTTAAATGATTACTAGGCAGCCAAGATGAGTTGAATTAAATGTTTCTATTCAAGCATAAATAGAGAGTTAATATTAAAAATCCTGAAATAATGAAAACTTTGCTTGGAGTTAAAAACACAGTAAAGTAGAAACCAGACGTTCCTTATTAGAAAGAAGAGAATTGCCAGTAAGAAGGCACATTTGTGGATAACCACCAGCCATAAGAGAACATGGCACCCAGAGTATAATTGACACAGGACTAGAGAAATAAATATTCTTTTTTTCTCTTTACATACTAGGTTAGTTTATCTGTTTTATTTCATTTTTGTTCAATTTATAATACATAAATTGATTTATTATTGTAAGTCAGACATGTCAAACACAAGGCCTGGGGGCCGGATGCGGCCCATGAAGTGGTTTCATGTGGCCCGCGAAGCCATCCTAGAAACAGTGAGGGAATGGCCCCCTCTGCCTTGGCCTGGCCCAGGCCAGCTGGGAGCCAATGTACAATTTTGTGGTGGCCATGTATGCTGAAACACATTCAGTCTTCACTCCATAAGTCCCCTTGGCTTGAGAGGAACAGTGAGGCCCCTCCAGTGGACCATTCCTTGGCACTTGCCCCGGTCCCACCCCCTTCTGCCAGAGACCCTCAGAACTATCCCACGCCTACCCAGGCCCCCACAGTCACCATTGATGCGAACGATGTAGAGCTGGCCACACCCTCCCAGTAGGCCACACCCACTCCATCCACACCCACCCAGTAGGCCGCACCCACCCTGGCCACACCCACCTGGCCCCCTGAGGGCAACTGCAATGCTGATGCAGCCCTCAATGAAATTGAGTTTGACACCCCTGTTGTTCCTATAGGAAAGCATGTTTGAAATCTATTCAGTACCTGCCCTATGAAAGATCTGGAAGGCTATGAAGACTTGGCTTTTCTCCTAGACATTAGAGCCAAAATGTTAATGGCAACCAATAAGTGTGTGTTCATATTATGGGTTAGGCAGTGCATAAATTATTTTGAATTGTTTGCTTGTAGGAGTTTTATCATATTGTTTTGTGTATTAGTTGTTGGCCATTTAGAGTTACCTGTTTAAGATGGACATCCGCATAAATATTATGAAATAAATAAATGGCATTTATTACATCCGGTTACAGTCATACAGGCTAAGCAACTAGCATCTACATGAGGCTCAGTAAGGAACTCAATTAAGCCAGTGGCATAATGAAGCTGTAAAGTTGTAACTTTTAGTTGCAGCCAATATTCTGTTGTATTTTTTAGTAGCAGAAATTAGATCTAGCTTGAATCAAAAGGTGTCTTTCTTAAATGGAAAGGCACTTTTAGAGTGATCTCTTGTTTTCTGTTCATTGCCTCAATCAGCTGTTACCTAATACTTTGACATATTTGCACACTCTTCAAAGTATCCTCTGATAGTTTCGAGTAACTGTTCCGGGCACCATTGCTTTCAGTTGCATTTGCTAAAACTTTACTAATTGTGTAGCTTTGTAAGATTTTGTTTAATTGATCATGTCCTTTCGTTTCTACTTGTAGAAAATTCGTAGGGTTCTTGCGTTTCAGTAAGCAGTTACCAATTTACTTTCAAGTTAATTTGTTCCCCTTTATTGATTTTGAGAATAAGGAAAACAGAAAAAGATTGTTGTATTTATACTACATTTCAGAATATTTGCCACAAGCATTACTTATTACATTAATTATGACAAATGATCATTATCGTGCAACATCTCCTATGTTATATTAATTGCACTACATTTAGTTTCCTTATGTTTATTTAGTAATTAATAATGTCCAATAAATCATTATCTATTAAACAATTAAAGAAACTATGCATCTGTGTTTTCCCTGGTGTACTGAAAATAATTGGCTTTTATACAGATGCTATTTTTTCACTATTAACTTTTCCATGATGTTTCAGGCAATAAGTATCTGTGTGTATTTGCATAAACAAAGCTTGTGTGTTTACATATAAGCAGGCCCAGACACCATCAAGCATCTCAAGCAGTCCCAGAAGGGCTAGATTCCCTATTCTATGGCAGTTTTATATATTTGTAAGTCAGATTTATTAAAATTAAAATGGGATGTAGTCACATGTGTTTTGATGCGTCTTTCTGCCATATGCAGAAATAACTGCTACACGAATTCTATTGATTCTTTTAAAGAGCAGAATCCATGATCTGTCCGACTAGGGTGAGACCCGCTAGCATCTGTCACTATCAGATGGGATAACTGCATAAAACTGCACACATACCCACCACATATTAAAAATGTGTTCAACAATTTCTGAAACCACAGTAGATTTGTAAGAAAACCATTTTTAGAAAGTTCAGTGTATTACAGCATTATGAATATGGTCAGCACTGTTCGAGTCTAGACCTACTAATGCACATTTCAGTCTTATAAACCTGACTTCCATTGAGAGAAAACGGAGGTATAAGTTCCACACCTTTGAAATGAAGCTGGTGCAATTTATATCAGATTTGCTTCTAGGTATGTTAAGACCATAGCTCTAAGAAGTTCCAGCTGGAAGGGATTGTGAATTTAGAATTCCAACTGTCCATTAGAATTAGCTTTGTTTCTATCGCCTCCAGTTTGCCTGTGCCCTGTGATCTATAACAAACTCAGTTTGTATATTCAGTCTTAATTCAGTTAGTCCTAGTATATTAGCCTTGTTGTTTACACCCAGATCTTCATTTTAATACTGGAGTATTTGTTCAAGACTATAGATCTTGCATTTTTAATCTTCCCTAGAACAGTGGTGAATAATGGCCCCTGGCAGGAGATAATGAAATTTTTCTTAATTTATATTTTAAAGTGAAAGCCTCAATTGAAAATGGCATCCGATGGCCTGGAGACATAGCTCTGGTGCATGTTTCAGGGGAGCTATAATAATAATTCTGTGCCAGTGGTGACAGGAAATGATAGGACAGTGAAGAAGTAATTTAAGGAAGAAAAGGGAATGTACCAAAGCTTTATTGTAGCATATCTAATGATCTGCAGAAGATTCCCAGTGGCTTTTGGAGCATGACAGGAGAAACTAATGTTATCTTGCCAAAACAGAAGTCTCCGCTTAATCACCAGAGCAAGACCATTGATTAAAACACCTCGCCCAGATAGATTGCTCCTGGAATCTCATCTCCATACTTTTCTCTTGATAAAGTATAATAATGAGCATATGATAATCAAAAGAAGGGTGAAAGCAACAGAATTGCACGTTGAAATAATGGCAAGAATGCAAACGAATTAGAATGGAAACAAAGAGCATTTTTAAACCCAAGCACAGATGGGACAGACTTCCAGAGTGATAAATGAAAAGTGGCAAATGCAGGAGCAGCGGAGATATGTAACCGCAGCCTCTTCGCCTCGTTTTTTATTTTATTTTCTTTGGTCTTAGAGATTTTTCTTCAGCTATTTTGTGAAGAATCAGACCTGTGTTTTTGAAATTGTTAATTAGATGGCAACCTTTGATTTCAAAAATTTCTCAGTGCCATGAAGCCCCAGTTTTTCTGAATGTTTCAAAAATTTAAAAATACCACATAACAGAAAAAAACGTACATACCTTAAATTATAACTAATCTATAAAATAGATGTGTTAGAAGTATCTTGGATGTTGTTTACACATAAGGAATGTTCCTACATTTTGAGAAACCTTCAGATTTTTTTAGAGTGTGGTGGAGATGCTAATTTTCCCAGAGAATGTGCTAATGTTTTTCAGGAACAGTTTTCATACACTGACTGTCTTTGGTGTTGCAGTGTTCACATTATAATTTCCTATTTCTTCCACCCCCAAGAATTCTCAGTCTATGCACCTCTCTCTATATATAGCACTAGCAATATATGAAATACTGGCCTGGGAATGCAACAATTTGATAAAATTTAGCTACAAGCCTTCCAAAGCCCATGTTCCATCTTATGATATTGTAGAAAGGTGATTGAAATCCTGCTATCTTATTTGGACAAATTATTTGTTTATATTTACCCAGACTTCTGTGCTGCTAAATTTCTATAGGCCATGGGCAGCTTACAAAAGGCCAGAACATAGGATTTAAAAACATTGGATATATCAAGCACCAATCAATGAGTGTTAACAATATTACCCGTAGGTGTAGACTAAACTTATATATTCCCAAGTGCATGGGTAAAAAGATAGAAGTGTGAGAAAGAGAAGGAGGACCAGTAAACCAGGGATAAGCTGTTCCATAGAAATATTATAAGTTACTCTATTATAGTCTGTTTTTCTGGAGGAAGAAAAAGCTCTTACCACTGATGGATATTATATACTTCTTTACCCTAATTGTTCAGTGATTTATATCTGCCTAGTGACTTTGGCAGTTATAGCAAATCATGTTACATTATGCAGGTTTGATAAACTATAACATAAAGCATAGTAAGACTTTTTTCTCTCTTCCCGTTAGACTCATTTTTTTTAAAAAAGGACATATTTAAAAACCACTGAATAGCATACCTATTTTGTCTGTTTCAGATAGGAAGGCAAACTATAAATATTTTGAGGGTAATAGTCATAGAATAAGACATATAAGTATTTAAATTCTAGATGGTTTTCAACTAATCCATTTTGCCCATAAAATAAGGGCAATTCCCACCCTTTTGGAGTCCCATTCCTATGGTCAAAGCCTACTCCAGAGGGTTGTAGGATCCAAAGGGGTGGAAAATTCTTTTAGGGCAGGGGTGTCAAACTCAATTTCATTGAGGGCCACATCAGCATTGCAGTTGCCCTCGGGGGGGGCGGGTAGGTGTGACCAGAGTGGGTGTGGCCTACTGGGTGGGCGTAGCCAGCTCTACATCATTCGCCTCAAGGGTGCCTGTGGGGGCCTGGGCAGGAGTGGGACAGATCTGAGGGCCTCTGGTGGAAGGGGGTGGGACCAGGTCAAGTGCCAAGGCATGGTCCACTGGAGGAGCCTCACTGTTCCTCTCAGGCCATGGGGGGGCTGGATGGTGGTGCGGGCTGCCGGGAGCCCTGGACAGCAGAGGTCAAATGCCCAGCCTGGCCCTTGAGCTCCTGCGGCACCAACCCCAGCCCCACTTCCCCAAGGGGGCGCCCAGCTGCACTTATCTCCTCCTCAAGGCTGCTGCTGCTTTGTTTACCCAGGTTGCTCATGATGGGTACAAGGGCAAAGTCAGAGAGAGGCCCATTCCCTTTCCATGGGAGGAGACCCGGCTTTGTATCCAAAGCTTCCTTAGCAATAGGATGGGAAACCCGCAGGATAGGCCAGAGGAGGGGGCAAGGGGATGGTGAAAGGGCAGCAGGGCAGGACAGGCAGGACTTCCCTCAGACCCTCCCTCTCCTTCTTTCCTTCCTTCCTAAGTACAAAGTGGTGGGAAAATATTTGAGATGAGGGACGGAGAAAAACAGGCAAGAAACGCAGCTGGGGAGGTGTCACCCTTTGTGAGGAATGAAGAAATGCACCATCGCCTGGAAGTGGCCAGCACATGACCCTCACCTACTTCACATATCTGGCTTGGTGGGCTCCGGGGGAGAGGATGCCATGAGCAGCGTGAGAGTCAACATTACCTGCACAATGCTGCCCAGCCCTCAGCCTACCGGTTTCGGCAGACAGCGGGGCACTTTCCTCATAGCGCAAAGAGGCTGAACTAGGCGGAGCAAATCCCAAAAGAAGTGCGATGCCGGCCAGCCCTCAGCCTGCCCGGTTTCGGCAGGCAGCTGGGTACTCTCCTCACAGCGCCAAGAGGTTGAGCCAGGTGGTACAAAGCTTGCCAGCTTTGCACCTTGCTGCCTGCTGAAACCGGGCAGGCTGGGGGCTAGCAGCATTGCACTTCTTATCAGATTCGCCCCACCCGGCTCAGCTCTTGGCACTGTGATAGGAGCGCCCCGCTGAAACCAGGCAGGCTGGGAGCTGGGCGGCCTCACGTTTCTTTTTGGATTTACGCCGCCTGGCTCAGCCTCTCGGCACTGTGAGGAGAGCACCCCGCTGCCTACCGAAACCCCTCTCCCAGAGCCCATTAAGCCGGATATGTGAAGTAGGCAAGGGCCATTAGCTGGCCACTTCCAGGCGATGGTGCATTTTTTTCATTCCTCACAAAGGGTGACACCTCCCCAGCATTCACCCAGGGGGTGGGGCCGACATGGCAGGGGCTGGTTCCTCGCTGTTTCCAGACAGCCTTGTGGAGCTAAGACTGTACATTGGCTCCCAGCCGGCCTGTGCCAGGGCCAAGGCAGCAGGGGCCGTTCCCTCACTGTTTCCAGGATGGCTTTGCGGGCCACATGAAACCACTTTGCGGGCCGCATCGGCCCCCCGGGCCTTGTGTTTGACATGTCTGTTTTAGGGGAACTAAAAGAAGAGGAGATTTTCATCTAAGTGAAACTAAGGAACAAAATCAGACTATTATATAAAACAATGCTTAAAGAGACTTGCAGATACTACCCTTATCAGAGCTTTAAGCCAAAGATTTTTATTGTTATACTATCTTTCCATTGGGACTGCTCATGAAACCAAGCAGTTATCCATGTGAATACATAGAGGTAGTTCTCAACTTATGACTACAGTTAGGAATAGAGTTTCTGTTGTTAAGCAAAGCAGTCGTTAAGTGAGTCACTGCAGTTGAGTAAATCACATGGTCATTAAGCAAATCCAGCTTCCCTCATTGCAAATGGTGATCATGTGACTTTGTGATGCTGCAATTATTGGAAATGCATGTCAGTTGCCAAGCATGTGTGATTATGGGGATGCTGTAATGGCTTTAACTGTTACCAGTTGTAAGTCACCTTTTTTTCGTTGAACAAATGGTTGTAAATCGAGGTTGTAAACCAAGAATGCTTCCTAAGTGGCCATACCAAGAGTATCAGAGGTCACTGCTACCACAGCATTTTAAGGAGAGTCATTTTACTTGGGCCAAATTGTTTTATGAAAATCCCCTTTGAATGCTTTCCACAGCCTAGTCTTTTTCATCCAGATCATTTAAGTATGATAAAAGAAATTTAGCACCTGGTTTCAGCTAGAATAGTCATGCCATTTCAGTCTACAGTACTTGGAATATAAAGTTAATTTACATCTCTAACTACTGTTACGAAAATATCTCCTGAGCTTATTAAGAAGATGTACTGTATATATATATATGTGTGTGTGTGTATTTTTTTTGTTGTTAAGACATTCTATAAAAAGTAACAGTTAACCATAGGGTACCTACTATCTAGTTAAGGTGGGCACATTTGTAAGGAAATTATGTGGCTGTCAGCTTATTGTAGGAAACTGCTGAATATACATTGTCTGGTTTACAGTAATAGACTCAACCAACAGGGATTATCATTGTTGTAGGAATGAGACAATCAGCCTAACATCTATAACAGGTTTCATGGGGTGTTTTTATCCATGCCGCAAAAAAATTCTTTTTTTCCCCTTCTGAATGTTAAAACTAGGTTCTTTTCAGAAGCTAATTACTAAAAACAAGGGGAGATGTCTGATGTATCATTTAGTAACAACACTGAAGTTATTCTGAAATACTGCAGTTAAGCTCACTTTAATATTCATTTAGCAAACATGAATTTAAAACATGGCTTGATCTTACACCTGTTTTTTGGAAGACAGATGTCAGAAACCCTCCAACTCTCTAGCATAAGATAGATGTCTTCTACTTATGCAAGGATATTCAATAGTATGGGAAGTGCTAGTAATGCAGTAGTTTGATATATGGCTGGAGTCAAAGGCTAGACTATTATTTTAAGATCTGGCTGCCTTTCCTTCAGTTTACTGACAAACAGAACTTACCCAGGAGAGCAGCCAAACTTCCTTTGTTTTAGTTACCAAACTGTTCCTGACCTTTTGTGTGGCTCCTTCCTTTGACTTCACAATGAAACACTGAAGGTTGTTTTGCTGAACTTAGTTTTATTCTAAGTTTTGACAAGTATCACTTCATTTTTATTCAAAATTAAAGTTCAGTTTGAAACACCAAGGCTTTTATATTGTATCTGTCTACAGGCTGCCAGACTTCTCTAAACCAGCAGCTTCCGAGTAGCATGGTCATTTTGTGATAAATGGATCAAGGCTTGATTTCTTGTAAAGGTTTCTTTGCGCTAAGAGGGGAATGTTGAGGGAGGATATGACTGGAATAAAATGCCAGTTTAGAGAAATGTCTTATAGATCAGGGGTCCCCAACCCTCAGTCCATGAACCGGTACTGGCCCACTGCATGCCAGCAACCGGTCCACACAAACAAGCAAAGCCCCATCCGTGGAATGCAGGCAGCACACAAAACCATGCCCCCTCCGGTCCATGGAAAAACCTCTCTCCACGTAACCAGTCCCTGGTGCCCAAAAGGTTAGGAACCTCTGTTATAGATGGACATCTTCAGTAAAGTTGTTCCAGTATGAAATTTAATGTTCATGCTTGCTTTCTTTTATGATTTTTAATACTGCACACTTTTAAAAAATATCCTGATTTTCTAAAAATTTTAATCTACATTTTATTTTACAGTTTTGTGTAGACCTGATTAAATTATTTGTTAGTTTATATTACCATATATTTTATGTTGAGCGTAACCACTTGGAAATTTGCCAGTAATATTATTGGTGGCACAGGGCCTTGTCACACCTCCACAATCCCATCAAGGGTACTGTATTATTTCCGTCTTTAAAACTTTGCCCCTTCAGATGCAGAGCACAGCTATTGGAAAATGTCCAGCTCTAAACAATAAGTATAACTATTTAAATTGTGCTGCTTTTCAAGAAAAAACATTGCTAATTTGTAATGTCTGAAAATTCATCAATTGTTAGAAAAATTGAGTTCAAAATGTAGAGTAATACTTTCACCACCAAAAAAGTAAACAAACAAAAAACTTAGACTTTTGAAAAAGGACAGGAATTATCTGTTGTTACCTGAACTCTTAGTTGTGATTGCTGTGAATCGACATTTCATTATACGCTGAACATTGAACATTCATTGAATTAATTAAGTATTCACATTTCTTCTACTTTCTGGGGAAACATGCACGTTATAATCCATTGCATCTGACAAGTATTGAACTATAGATGGTTATAGAAATTGCCACCAGAAGATAAAAATAATGAGTTATTCTAAAATTGCTCTGTTGACATTTTCTCTCCTTTGACAGGTGCAACAACAGAACCCAATGTATAGTAGTTACTGGGTCTGATGTGTTTCCTGATCCTTGTCCTGGAACATATAAATACCTCGAAGTCCAATATGAATGTGTTCCTTACAGTAAGTATGCTTTTTCTTCTTCTTCTTCCTCCCTTACTCTAGCGTTCACAATTGATGCTGGAGCCATACTGATGGAGAAACGAAGCACATGTTTATGGCCTGAGAACCATTTTGCATGCTGAACACTTGCAGGCTAGGATCTCCAATTAGCTTCACAAAGTATGGAAAGGAGCCATGGTGTGATGCTGGCCAAGTGTCTGTCTGTGTTCTTAAGTGTTTGGCTTTTAAGGCTACTAGAGTTGCTTTTTTTTTTCTCTCTCAGAAAAGAAACTTGAATTAGCTATTCAAAAGAGTCAATAGGAATTTGTACTTATGCCCAGTACCAGTTCTTGACAAATTGGCTTGGCTTGCAGTTCTGTAAAGAAACTACTGACTTTACTATTAGTTTTGAAAAGACTACCTGCTGTGATAATTTTGGCTCATGCATTGGAGCGTGCCATGGAAGTATCTGGGAATAATATCCCGGGTATTACTAGATTTAGCACAATTTATTTTACCCCCCAGCTTAAATATCATGATCCTTGGTCAAAAATACATCTATAATAATCCATATTCATCATTTTACCTCAGCAGAATTCCATATTTTAAAACTACATGTCTACTCCTTTATGTAAGGCTAAGTGATAGAGCTGTGTGCCAAGGATCAGGTATCCCTGGTCAAATTCTGTGTTTCACTGAATCCATAAGTGAACAGAAGCTCACACAATCACTACATTGTATAAAATCAAGTAATGTATCTTTTTCAAATTTTGGACATTTTATCCGTCTGAAGACAACCTAAACCATGCCTGCAAATCAGTCATGAGCTACTTACAAGAAAGAAAGATAAATATTTTGGATTGGCCTTCATACTCCCCAGATAAAATATTACTGAAAATCAGCAGTGAAATCCCAAACATATTGTGCATACAAAGAGATCTAAGAATATTTCTGAACTGTAAGTCTTCTGAAATAAAGAGTAACAACAACAACAAGAACAAAAACCACAAATAGGAGTCTGAGGTGGCTAGAGTTACATTTAGCAACTGTTAAATTTCTTTTACAAAAGGAGGCACAGGTGGTCCTCACTTAGTAACCACAATTGGGTATGGCAGCTCTGTTGTTAAGCCAAAAATCACGTGGCTGTTACAGTTTTATGACCTCACTTCCCATTTGGTCATTAAGTAAATCATGGTCATTAAGTGAAGTATCGTGTGACTGCAACTTATGATTTTATGTCTGCCTTCTCTATTTACGCTGCTTGTTGCAAGCCAGCTGCAGATTACACAAATGGTGATTAGGTGACTGTGGGACTTGGCCACAGTCACAAATGTGCACTATTTATAAAGAACCTAAATGGCAATCATGTCACTGCAGGATGCTGCAATGATCATAAATGAAAGAACTGGTTGCACAGCTATTTCTTTTACAATGTTGTAACTTTGAAACAGTCATTAAAAAGGCAGTCAATAAATTCAACTTAAGACCACTATCAGGACCAGGCTTTCTGTTGCTAAATCACGCAACCATTAACAGAGTCTGATTTTATGACCTTTTTGCTGCAGGTCGTTAAGTGAATTATATGGTGATTAATTAATCATGCAATCTTCAAGTAAATCTGACTCTTAAACACCCCCCCATTGACGTTGCTTGTCTGAAGCCCCCTGGAAAAGTCACAAATGGTGATCAGATAACCCCAAAACACTCCGCCTATTATAAATATTCTTGTCAAAGACTCAAATTTTGATCATGTGACCATTGATGTAAGGACTGGTTATAAATCCCTTTTTTTTAGTACCTTCCTAACTTTGAACACCTGTTAAACAAATGGCCATAAGTCAAGGACTACCTGTATTACAAAGTGCCAACTGAAAAGATATCCAAAACTTTTGTATCTGCCATTTTAACTATTTTCTTATTTTGAATCTGTAAATAACTACACACTGAAAGTATGCGTTCAAATTTGGAGGGAAATGTTGAGGCTACAAAACTTGCATTTAGTAAGGGATTTATTGAAATGTACAATTTAGGACTTCTTCCCCTCCCTCCCTCCCCCCCTCCCTCCCCCCCTCTCTCTGTATATATATATATATAGAGAGAGTCCTTTCACAGAGGTTTCTTCAATCCAGACCAACAGCTGGTCACAAATCTTACATTGCTTGATTCATTTTTTTTCACTTGATTCACAAAAAGTTTCATTCACTTTTTTTTTAAATTTCATTGTTAAAAATAAATTCAAACTTATTGTCATCTTTTCTGTTAGAAAAAAATATGTTGCCTATAACTGTAAAATTTAGTGGTGTATTAATTGTGCATCCATTTATTCCTCATGTCCCATTTAATTATTTTATTACTCACAACCTTAACCTTTTTTATAGTGAAAGGGAGGTACATATTCCATAAGTTGAGACAGTTTTGGATTGGTGCTATTCTTGTGTTAAAAACAATGAACCAGGTTAACAATCAAGACTTCATCCACACTTTATATTTATACTAATGTTCCTATTTACACCATTAAAAAAACACTGTATTGTAATTTGTACTGGCAATACTTTTATTTAATTCTTCTATAAATTTTACTAAGAAGCAATTAAAGGCCAAACACAGTTCATATTTTTTTCCCATTCTTGCTGTGTATTTCTACCATCATGTCATTGCAGAAAAGATGCTTGCTGTGGTTTTCTTTTTCTCTACCATCATTAGATTTGAGATGCACTGCACATGCTGAACTTTAATCTGTTTTCCAGTGACTTATCATTAGTGGCTCATTGTATCATTTTTCTTGTAGCATGTTGGGAGTAATGCATTTTTGCCTACTAAGAAAAAGATAATTCTGATCATAACATCTGCTTACCTTGAAATTACCATTTTAAATTGCCAGAAAGAGACTATGACATCATTCAAATATCAAGGTTCTTATATTTCTTGGGATCATTTCCAGTAGCAGGAGGAAGTGTTTAAATATACATAAATATTATTTTCAGATCATTTGCTGGGCTCTTTTAGGACACAAATGTGGATGCATTCCTGCCAGTCAATTTTTTTTGTTTGTTTATTAAAAATGATTTCTTTTGCAGTTAACTGAAGAAACCTCTGAATGACATTGCAAAATACTGGTGGTCATTTATTACATATTTTTATAAGTTTTTCTATTCTATTTTTATAAGTTTTTCTATGCAGGACTAATACGGATAGAATTTTTTTCTAATTGAAGGACCAAATTTAGAATTTAATTTTGAATAAATCTATTTGGAATTGACATTGGGTGAATATTTACATTTTTTAATTACATGTTATTTTTAAAAAATCTCAGGCAAACATGATGGTGCTTCTTTTAATTTGTACTGCATTTAAAGTGTAATTTTTTTGTAGCATATGGCGAAATAAAATTAATTCTGTAGCCCAATAACTGATTCAGAGCTGCAGCCTTTCTCTTGACGGATCAAGCACCAGCTTATTTCAACTTGCAGATTTAAAAAAAAAAATATGAGGCCAATGGAACAATGTTAATGTTAATAACTCTTCAGTGCAGCCAGAGTATACATAGTGCTGCTTATGTTAAGTACCTAGTTTTGGTATTATTGCCCTTACTCTGCAGCCAGTGGGATCTTCCTACTGAATGTATGGAAATCTCTCATTCAAAACCACCTCTCTGTACCATAGTAGTTGTAGTTATATTGCCTTGCCCACTATTTATAGTCGGTGGAGAAAATTATTCAAGCAATATAATTTAAGGTACAAGTAGTATGGTGTTCATTTTCTGTACTATCACTGTGAGATCACAAAAGGCATTTTATTCATACATGTACATATTATATGTGCAGTAATGCCAAAAATAAGGTACACATCTGTTCTCTGACATTATCCATATTTCTGTTAACATATTCAAAATCTCCCTAGGAGCTTCATTTGCTTTTTTCGAATCTCTGCTCTTTTCCCCAGCAATCTACTTTCAAATTTTAGTTTTCTTCTTTCTGCAATGCCCAAATTCTTCCTTTTTCTGCTTTTCACATTCTGTTTGCAATGGGATTGTAAGCCTTTTTTATGTACATTTTGAAGATGTTGAAGGCTTTGCATTGATCATTCACAGCAACCACCAGTATCTGGGATATCCAAAACTCATGCTGCGATTGTTATAAAACCGCTTATTGCACGTAACTTTGTGCATCTGTTTACTTGCACTAAAGCACTGTATTGCATGGTGTTTCATAGTTAATGCACTTATAATCCATCGTATGTTTCAGGTTCAAGGCTATGGAGAGGAAACCATCCTTATCAGACAGTGCATATTGCCTTCTGAGCTAATTTACTACCAATGCAGCTACAACAGAAAACACTATCAATTAATTCTTTATTAAAAAACATGGAGGGATGACTGCAGTTTCTCACTGCAGCCTGACTTTTGTTATTGTTATCCCCACTTGGCCATTGATGGATGACTGTTTCATGATAAGGTTGTACTCTTATCACTTTGGACATTTCAATTTCTTATCAAAGCTAAGAGATCTGAAAGAGATGAATAGATTTGGGACTCCTACATCCTTACAGTTTTTCTTCTTACAAAACTGTTGCAGAAAAGGCCAAATGATCAAACATCCAAAGCTGTTTAAGAATACAGTTATAAAAACATCAGGGATAACACTGGAATATATGAAAACAATTAATAACCAACTGTATGGTTATGGACTGCATTCAGTTGAAAGCATCATGGGAGTAAAAATAAATGGCAGAACGTTAGGAAGTCATAGCACTTTTAATTTGATTAGTTCTCTTCATTTTGGAGCCTTTTTTCTAGGCACATATTATTGCATGTACAAGAAAGAGGAGAAGAATTATCATATATTACAGCCATTGGCCCTGCTGTCTCAGATTTCCAATTGTCACCATTTTGGGATGTACAGGGAATAGAGCAGATCAAAAATTAAAGTTGATAGAAAATGTACTGAATTCCAGTGAATTTCCCCTCCACCCCTAGTTCCTGACGGGAACCTGTAAAGTTCTCAGAAGATCTTAGGGTGCCATGAAAAATCCTGGCATAGAATTTTTTTTTAAAAAAAATCATCAAATGTGTAAATTTGTGCAAATAAATCAGCATAGCATTTGAATCCAATGAAATTTATTCTTAAATATGATAATGGGATAAACCTTCCTTAAGAGGATCTACTTTCTATATCAGTGTTTTTCAACCTTGACAATTTTAAGGCATGTGGGCTTCAACTCCCAGAATTCCACAGCCAGCAATATAGCCGTATATTTTCTTAGTTCCTCTGCTCACTTTGGAATTTCTTTCATAAATCAGCAGGGCAGCACATAGCACAGCACTCAGTTGTCACCCTTATTTCAAAAATTACTATTCAACATTAAAGCACTGGTAAACTTAGTTTAACCACAAAGCGGAATAGAAGGCCCCGTGGTAAGGCAGATGTTTAATATAAGAATAATACGTTCCAGTGTTCATAAACTTCTGTTATTGTTCAGATATCAATATATTATCTCAGTTGAACTCCCATGTATACATTAATATATTCATTAAATGAACAGATAAATTATTTGGAGACCATATATTACAAACAGGATAAAAACTATTTTTGTAGTTGGTTGCTATTTTCATGTGATCAGGATTATATTAGATATTTAGTATGTGCACTGCTTCCCGATGTTAGCCATCTAATATATATAGCTTTAATGAAAAAAAAATCTTTAGTTTCCAAAAAACACTTTGTCCTACCAACAATTCATCTTCTGTGCCCCCCAAAATTCCACATTTCTAAGAGAAATACTTTAAAATCAGAATTTTAAAATAAACCGAAAATGCTTTGCTTTATCCTTGAATAAGAGTGTTACTGATTAAATTTCAGAGCAATGGAGACAGCCCGCTTAACATTTCTCTGAATTGTGCAGTATATGTTGATACTCCAAATAACCCAAGTCAGTCCTTTTAGGATTAAAAAGCACAGACACCACTTCATACATCTATGCATGATGTTTTATTTTAAGCCTTGCTTGGATCCGGGAATTCTATGGAAGATACTCAGAGGTATTTTATTTTCTAGCTGTACTATTGTACCTTACAGTTTTATTACTTTACCAGGCTGTCCCCAAAAATGTACAGCTCTACTCAATGTGACAACTGTGTACATGACACTAATATTTATTTGTTTATGCCATTGTTCTGCTATTCTGAGCAGGTAGACTGTTGTTTCTTTTAATATAGAATATGCTCACATCCACAAACATCAGGAAATGATGAATTATAAACCTCTTTTTAATTTTTTTTGTTCTGTTTACTTAGTTATATTCTATTTCCTGGGATAGTAAAATGATTTAGATTTTTCAGATCTAGTAAAAATGGACCCTGGCCAGGTAAAGCTGTATTTGAGTATCATTAAAATTAATAGAAGTAATTTAACTGTATATTTTACAGTTAATGATTGAATAGAGTGCATAAGATTCATATGGTAGACTCTATCATTATTAAAGAGAAATGTGATGGTTCCAAATAATTACTGTCATGAAAATGATTTTTGGACAATGCCAATGTGTTTAAAATAAATTTGGTATGAAATATGTAATAAATTTCCTTGGCATTGAGGCATGCTGCATTAAGAAGGCCATGACCAACATTTTTCAAGGTGAATGATTTTCAACCAAAGCAAAAGTAAATAAAGCAGTTTTATAGCTAGTATTTATTTTGCAGTAAGTTGCTTATACATTTTACTCAAAGTCTTGCATGTATTCTGATAAATATGTAGACTTTCTTGTTAGTTTCAATAGGAAAAGAGTTATTCATGCAAGTAAGTATACGTGGACACAAATCAGCATTATTTATTTAAACAAATTAAAAAGTCCTACAGGGCAAGAAGATTTATGGAATTCTCTTTGTCAAAACACAGTTGTATTGACTATGTGAACATCCTTGATATATCCCTGCCTTGGATTAATTATATTAGACAAACGGTTTGTTTTATTATCCCACTTATTAAAAAACAGGATAATAAACAGTAACTTGGTACATATTCTGATGATAACTCTTTGTCCTGTTTTGGGTTAATCTGATGCAAAATTTGCCTAAATGAAAATATAAATCTTGATTTTTGTTTCTTTTTACTTATTCGTTCTAGACCGTTATACTTATTCATTTTAGACCAGTGGTTCTCAACCTTTCTAATGCCACGACCCCATAATACAGTTCCCCATGTTGTGGTGACCCCCAACCACTTATACATCACCGGGTGCCAGGGGTGTGGCCAAAGAAAAGGGGGAAAATGGCGGACAGCCTTGTTTGGCGACTCCCGTGAAATGGTCGTTTGACCCCAAATGGGGTCCCGACCCACAGGTTGAGAACCACTGTTTTAGACAGAGGATTTAATTCAGACCTGAAAGTCATTCTGTCTCAATATCCTATTCAACAGCTTAAAGTACCATGATGAGAGCATGCAAATGTGTAACTTTCCTTATAAGGAAAGGGTTAGAAAAACGGATAATTGCATAATAGTCATATGGAATAATGCACAAACAATATTTAAGCATTTATTTTGAGCTCCAGGAACAATTCCATATTCTGTCAATAAGAGGAAATTGCAATTACAACACAAAATTGTTCAAATCTTAATGTGGACCTTACCATTTCCATTTTCCCCCTTTTTGGAATTATTGATAACTTTTTTCTGCAGAACAAAACAAACCGTACTTGCTTCATTCTTTCTTTCCTCTGTTGTCTTCTTTCCATTTCAATTATAGAAAACATTTTATGTGTGCGGGGAGCGTTTCAACCCAGAATATTTCTGACATTGGCCTTTAAAATGTTTCTAATATTCATTTTACTTCTGAATGTAAATCACCCTGATTTTTTAATAGGTAGTGGGATGAGATAATGATGGAGCAGATGTCTCCATTTTGATATTAGTGAAAAGATTTATTATTTCTAAAGTTGAAATCCCAACATTCCCATTTCTAAGCAATGGGAAATGAAATCAGGTTAAGTTGTATAATTTACATTAAACCACTGTAGCAAATCGAAAGGTAAAGTGAACTAACAAAGTTAAGATAGCAAGGTATTCCACTCTTAGTGCTTAAAAGTCACCTGTGAAGATATATATTATTGGGTTGGTGATTGTGTGTTTGTGTGTGTGTATGGGTGGAGGTAGAGAGATTTTCATTGCATCATATTTGTTGGTGATAATCCCTCCAGCTGGTAATAATACATCCATTCTTGAAAACAAATGACCTTTTTTACTCTTTTGTCCTCTTGAACTCCTTCTTTAACCCTGGAGTTTTTAACCAGCAATACAGCTAACGTGAAGAAGGTATCAGCTTCCCTCTCTCGTCATAATGAAAGGAGAAATCATGTTCCATGGAAAAAAGTATAATCTGACCTTCCCAAGATGTTCCACTCTTACTTATGGAGTTTGTCAAGGGCAAAAATTGTATATATTTTACCTTTGCTACCAGGATTTTCTGAATGAGAAAAGACACTGGGTATCTCTCTGAAGATTGGGGTTTTTTTTTCTATAATGGGTAACAGCCAAAAAAAGAGAGAGAGTTCAAATAGTAAAATTGGTAATCTTATCTCCTACATGGCACAGTGGGAAAGGTCAGCCTGCTTAAAGACTTTTCTAAAACATACCTGTGTGATCTAGAAAACAGCGGTATTTTAAAGCAAAGAAAGTCCATAGCTCTGAATGTATGAGCATTAAGGACTGTGTCTCTACCTTTGCATAGTTTAACTTAATTTTCAATACTTTTAAAATGAAAATGTGTTTTGCACAATGCTAGGCTTTCAGATACAATCAGTAGGTTCCGATCTTTCAGGCTGAAATGATCTGTAGAAAAATTCATAGCCAAAATAAGTGGTCAAATTCAGTTTTGTAGGTTTTTCTTTTCTTTTCTTTTCTCTTCTCTTTTCTAAAAATTCTAAAATTGGGAAATCTTTGATTTAAAGGAAAACTCAAAGCTCCTATAAATCCATTGACGCAGTAAAGCATAGACTTTTGAGCTTAATGATATATTGTGTGGATACATATATTATGTTCTGTGGTTTGTTTCCTTTTGGTTTAGAGTGCTGAATAATCTCAGCCAATTGTGGTTTATTCAGTAACTCTAGTCCATAGCTCAATCCACTGTCTGTATCCTTAAGAAATATTCTTCTAAGTTGTAATTACTTATTTGCATGCCCAATTTTATTTGAACTTTTGTCCACTTCACCCTTAACTGAAAACTCCAGGAAAGCTAAAGACCACAAGAAATTGTATCTTTAAAAAAAAAAAAATAAAGAAACATCTGTATTTGGAAAAATGGGAAACCAAACTCAGCATGAATTGGTTTATTGAATTGATTTACATAAAAAGCAAACCAATTGAGAACTCTTATAGTGTCTAAATATATTGGGTTTGCTTTTGGTTCAAGATTTGGATTTTGCAGTCTCAGAGAAACTTTGCAAGAGATTTTAAACATAAAGGCTAATCCAATTTTACTAGTACCTCCTGCAATTTCAGTAACAGAAATACTTCTGTCCTGCAGAAGAATAAGATTGGGGTCCCAAAAGAGATCTACCTATGCAAATCCATTTAGCCTTTCCTTTAACCAAAGCTGTTTCTTTATACTAAAATACAATATATAAAACACATGCATATGATAGCATATTAATAGAAGGCCTTTTTACGTGCACTTGTTAAGGCTGCTTGGGTAACAGAAAGCTATGTATATCATGCATTAGTCAAGTCTTTCATTATTTATTCAGGTTGACTAAGTGAAACTACATCCCAGCATTTTCTGTTCTGCCTCTTTAACCTACTAAAATGATTGATCCATGTTCACTTATGTAACTGTAGAATCTTTCTCCAGCTAGGTTTTCCTGTTGTCTGTTTCTCTCTATCCCATGTTGTGCAGTTCTTATTCTCCCTGTGTTTAACGTCTGTTAACTAATTTAATCTTCGCCTAATAATCAATTTGTGTTAATCTTCTTCTTTTTTTCCTTGCACCTTTTTTTTTCATTTTTCTTCCGATGCTTGAAATAGAAGTGGAGCAAAAAGGTAAATAACATATATAGTCCAAACCCCTCAGCTCCTTGTTATGTGCCTTATGGATGTTAACCTCCACCTGTTCCCCTTCCCCACAACATTCTGAAATTATAATAATCAGCAAGGATCTTGATAAATACCCTTCCTTAAAGAAGTTGATTTTGCAATTTTGCAATAAACTGACTTGGCTATTTAAAAGCAGGTGATGGGATTTAGTATCTGATGGCACCTGCTCTGGGATGAAGACTCCCGTTGCTTTCTTCCTCCCTCTCTTTCTCTTTCCCTGTCTTTCTCTTACCCATGACGACTATTTGTTAATAAAAATGTCATCTTGCTTGGCTTTCCAGAACCCTCTCCATAGCATGCCGTAATTACAGGGTTCCTGGTCTGTTCCATCCATTGCTTTGGTTGCTCTTTATTTCTGTTGCTCTTGATGAAGGTCTACGGATCTGATGTTTTAATTTTAATTTTCCCCCCTTGTATGTTGAAGCAGCTTTATTTTCAGTCTGAGGGTTTCTGAATGTTTCTTGAAAATGTTAAGAATTAAAAACTTCTACCAATTAGTTGAATTACTGCACATCAATTAAAAGGTCGGGAGAATAAATGCTCCTATGCAATGGTAGTTCTATTTTTTTTCCAGATTTAGTAATATGCCATAGAACCTTGGTTTGTTGTCAGAGAAAAGACTGCATATACTGGTTACTACTGTAACTACTGTTACTACTGTAAGAACCATAATGACAAAGGGTAACACATGTATTAATCACATATGAATTATAAGGCATTATAGTTAAAGAATTTTTGTTTCTTTAAAGTTATACAGACATAGAGTACTTGCCTAGACTTTATGGATATTGTGAATTTTATTCCTTTTTTTTTTTTAATCGCTCTTGTCTTGCTTCTTTCTGTGACTACCAGTTTTTGTTTGCCCTGGGACGTTGAAAGCTGTGGTGGATTCCCCAAATTTATATGAAGCTGAACAAAAGGCAGGTGCATGGTGCAAAGACCCTCTTCAGGCTGCAGATAAAATATACTTCATGCCATGGACTCCATACCGCACTGATACTTTGATAGAATATGCATCTTTAGAGGACTTCCAAAATGGACGCCAACAGACAACATATAAGCTTCCAAATCGAGTGGATGGTACCGGATTTGTGGTGTATGATGGTGCAGTCTTTTTTAATAAGGAAAGAACCAGAAACATTGTGAAATTTGACTTAAGGACTAGAATTAAGAGTGGAGAAGCTATTATAAATTCCGCCAACTACCATGACACATCCCCTTACAGATGGGGGGGAAAGACTGATATTGATCTGGCAGTGGATGAAAATGGCTTGTGGGTAATTTACGCTACAGAACAAAACAATGGAATGATAGTCATTAGCCAACTCAATCCATATACTCTGCGTTTTGAAGCAACATGGGAAACAATCTATGACAAACGGGCAGCCTCTAATGCTTTTATGATATGCGGGGTGCTTTACGTTGTGCGATCAGTTTACCAAGACAATGAAAGTGAAACTGGTAAAAATGCAATTGACTATATTTACAACACCAGGTTAAGCCGAGGAGAAAATGTAGACATTCCTTTCCCCAACATGTATCATTACATTGCTGCTGTGGATTACAATCCAAGAGACAATCAACTGTATGTGTGGAACAACAATTTCATCCTACGATATTCTCTTGAATTTGGTCCACCTGATCCTGCCCAAGGTAGGAATTCCCTTTTAACCATTTAAATAAATATATAAATAAATAAACGGCTTATAAATAAATAAATAAATAAACTGCTTAAGATAATGAAAGTCTAGTCTGTTTGGAATTAACAAGGAATCCTTCTGCTTTGCCAAAACAAAACAAAAACAAAAGGACAGTTTTGATTTAATTTTTATCTGCACCATGCCAAAATAAGGGCAACCTTTAATACATTATTTCTAATACCCCATCTATTTATAATATAGAATATATTCACATTGGCGCTTTCCTTTCACTTTGAAATGAAATATATAAAAACCAAGTTAATTATTTTGTGCTAGCACTAGAAAAGAATGTGATGGTAAATCATCTTGTAGAGACAGTTTTGTTTTTGCACGGACATTGTGAAGGTTTTCATTTCAGTTTCCATTTTGAGCTCCAAGGAATGTGGTTTAATATTTTTGTTGCACGTTACTGCATTCTCATATTTCCAATTATGTGGCAAATGCAGAACCAAATATGTATAGGAACCTAAAAGATAGTATCATTATATGAACTGCCAGAGAGCAGACATTTAGGAAGCTTCATCAGTGGAGAAATGTTTTCAATATACTGTGATTCACATACAGATATTAAACACTGAGAATGTTGTTTAGATAAATAATTGGCAAAGGAACACAATAAAAATATTTTGTTACAGCCTGCTGAAATTGATTCAGTTTAAAATATATGTTATGCACAGAAACATTTGTGGCTTTTGCTGCTTTTTGTTTTTGTTTTACTTTATATATTTTTATTAGATGTTCCTCTTCAACTGTTGATGAGCTGTTATATAGAACTGGTTGTTTGGTGCGCTGTAAATGTAAAAGAACTATAGGGTCAGAAGTGCTATAAAGTAAGGTAGGGCTGTATACTAAGGTCTATATATACTAAGGTGTAAAGGTACTATATATGTGTGCAAATGCAACTATGGATAGTGTGTATGTTCATTTCTGAATAGAAAAGTAGAGTAGTTAGATCAATGTCATTGGTTGGGGAATTTCCCAAAAGAAGACAGTAATTGGGTTAGCCTTGAGCTTAATTTTATTAGAGGTTGTGCTAAGAATTTGAAAAGTTACCTGTTTAATCAGTATTGTATTGAACATACAGGAAGATGTTTAAAGGCTACTCTGCTGAGCTTTTTTAAGGCAATGAAATAAAACTCAGATAGGTAGGTAGGTAGGTAGGTAGATAGATAGATAGATAGATAGATAGATAGATAGATAGATAAATAGATAGATAGATAGATAGATAGATAGATATCACATATCACATATATATACACTCACTCTCACACACGGTATATATATGTATGTATAGATACATATACATACATAGATGTGTATATATAATACACATGAAACATACTACACAAACACAAAAGTAGACTATTTTCTATCTTACCTGTATATTTTTTACAGGATGTCATGTAGAATACTTTTATTTATTTATTTATTTATTTATGAGACTTATATACCGCTTTAAGTGCAAGCACTCTCTAAGCGGTGTACACCAGTAAGCAGTGTGTGTGTGTGTGTGTGTGTGTGTGTGTGTGTGTGTATTTACATTGCCCCCAACAATCTGGGTCCTCATTTTACCTACCTCGGAAGGATGGAAGGCTGATTTTCATGCTAATTTCTTAAAAGAATTATAATAAATCTTCTATTTATATGACTAGCTTAAATTTAATTATTTTTACATACATAAAGGTAGTCTTCAACTTACAATAGTTTGTTTAGTGACTGTTCGAAGTTAGAACGGCACTGAAAAAAGTAACTTATGACTGTTTTCGCACTTATGACCATTGCAGCACTCCCACGGTCACGTGATCAAACTTGAGATGCTTGGCGACTGACTCATATTTATGAGGGTTGCAGTGTCCATGACTCATGCGAGAACAGCTGCAAAAATTAACTCAGCTAAACAGTAGACAGCATCCATCCATGTGACAAATTTAGACAAACTTGGATCCAGTAGATTTTATGTCTAAATCTGCTAAGTAAGGGTTACAGGTTTACTGTAATCTACAATGTCTAAAAATGATAAATATAATGAAATAATAAGGAAATGCTCATGCAAACATATTTTTCAAATGACAGCTTTGTATAATCCCATACTTTATTTCATTATCTCCGGTGTGTAGGAATAACCTTTTTGTATATTCACAATAAATAAGCAGCAGCCAATTTAGAAAAATTGCAGTTTATAGTTATTTTTAAAAGCATAAAGTACATAAATTAATCTACTCAATCCAAATGAGTTTAAAAGTGTTGCAGGAGATTTATTTAAAACAATACTGGATTGGACCCAAACTTAGTGTTACTGTCATTAAGTCCATTAAAGTTAATAGGACAGATTGATTTCAGTGAGTCTGTTCTAAATATGATTAAATCTGGGTCTGATCCAATGAAGTAAACAAGCATTTGATTCTTTGACATCCATTTTTTTCAAGAATGAACATTTAGGAACATCAGTTACATGTAAACATTTTTTTAAAAAAATTAAGGATTACAGTTTATGCATACTGCTCAGGGTTAAAGCAGATATAAACAACCATTTCTACACTTCTCTGCTTTTAGAAAAGAAATTGTCCCAATATCAAACATCTAATGATGTCCCAGGGTCAGAATACCCATTGCAGAAGCCAAAGCTTATTCTTGTAGAATATCTAATTTAAGACCATTATAGGGAATTCAGCTATCACTTTACTTGCGATGCGTGCAGTAATGATATGTTCAGAAACTCAACAAACCCTCTGTCTTTCATCTTATTGTCTGTTAGTACCTGTCTATACCATAACTTCCTTCTTCAAAATGGTTCAAATACCGCATTTGCCCTCTTTTCACCAAATAGAATTATTTATCTCACTTACTCTATCTTAGTCCCCCATAGCTAAATATCATACTCATCCATGTCAATGTTTCCCTCTAAGAAGAGATATTCCTCATGTTACTTCTCTGTATTATATTGCAGTATCTGTAACACTGCCAGAATTATTTATAGAGTGGTTTCATAAAATGCTTAGTTTTCTATTCCTGCAGTGTTAAAACCATAGCTTAAACTCTCTTTAAGGATCCATGCAAAATTAACTTCATGGAATATCAAGAGTTGTGGACAAATTAATTATTTTAAGGCCTAGGGTATTTCTCAGACTTCACACAGTTTTGAAGTTCAGCCTCTTGCACACCACTCAGAAGACCGGCATAGCTCTTGACCTAAGCAATAAAGCACAAACTTAAACTAAAGCAGGGATTTTGCTTTAATTCCTTTTATTATATTTCTTTTTCACAGTTCCTCTAACGGCTCACAATGGCCTGTGTGATATTGTCCCTTTCTCCTACCATATCTTAAGAGCTCCAGCTTGTGAATTAGCTTAGGTTGACCCAAAGCTATCCAATGAAGGAAATGAATGAAAGAATAGGAATCAGAACCCAGATCTTTTCATTCACAGTGTGGCAGGAATAGATATTACTACTACTGCTGCTGCTGCTACTACTACTACTACTGTTATAGATGCTATTCCTGTTTACTACTTTGACTGTTATTTTGCTTTGATGTACTGGCCTATGTTGCCTTTGAACATCTCTTTAAAAAAAATCATACATTGAGAACATCTCATTTCCTTTGTATCTAAAACTGAAGAATACATTAAACAATTATAGCAATAGCAATATCAGTTAGACTTATATACCGCTTCATAGCCCTCTCTAAGCGGTTTACAGAGTCAACATTGAGCCGGTCAAGATCAAACTGCTTGCAGTCAGCAGAATTATGCATTTTAACTACTGCAACACCACTTATGTTTGATTTTTAAAATATTATTTTATATAATATATTATTTTGGGGAATATATTATTTTTGTCTCTTATATTTCTGTTATATAACAGGAAAACCATTTTCTGACTTTACAGGCTGATAATTTGATAAACTTCCCAGAATTTCAAAATCCAAGATTAAAAACAGGATTAGTAGTATCTTCTCGCATTTTTCATGAATAAAGTCCCACAGTATTATAGGGCTTATTTCTATCCAAAGTATGGTTTAGGTTTATTCCTTTTGACTCTGAAATGTTTTTTTCTTAATTACTCTCTGGACCAATCTCTTGTTGATTTTTATGCATTTAAGTGAATTCTGGCACTTTCAGAGGCATGAAACTATGGTGTATAAACAGACAGACAGCAAAATGATTAGACCATATCAGCAGTATGAAGACAATACAATATTCTTCCAACCAATTTGCATGAGCTGCTATAATTATGTCTTTTATTTCAACACGAAAAAGTTCTCTCTCTACCTCCCTCCCTCCCCCCTTAAATAACAGGGCTATAGTGGTGCAATTACTGCATTTCAGAATGCAGATGAGAATCCTGTAATCAAAATGGGTTTACTTTTAATTCCAACATGCTACATAAGTTTAAAGCAGCTGAACATCATAGAAATAGTTACAAAATTTCAATGTCAGTTATCCAAGATGCAAAACAAAAAACAAAAAAACCCACCCCTTTTAACTATTATGGCTATCTGGTTACACTCAGATTGACTGAATTGATTGATACTCTTAAAATGTAGATAATGCTAATTGCTATTTTCTGCCAAATACATATTCTTCTGTAAACCTTTCTTAATTTCTATTCTGCCAAATCTGTTTGAATGCTTGTGGTGCCACCTTTAGGGAAGGAAGTATAGATATCCTCCATTCAGATTGTGCATGGTAAACAAAAGTCGGGATGTGACTCCACAGGGCTTTTTTAATCATTCTAGGCTTTAAATTTAGTCTTTAAACTTTAAATAATTCTACAGCACAGGTAGCACGAGTACTAAAATTGTGCAGATCATTTTTTTTAAGACAAAGCAGATGTATTTCAGAACTCTTTTTTTAAAAAATAGCCATACTGGTGGCAGTGGTATCTGTCTTTGCAAATGAACAGCTGCGCATAGAGTGCTGAATGAAATTATATGCTCTTGTGATTTTAACCTCCTAGCTGGACGCAAAAAAAAAAAAGAGTCATCATGATCCCTTTTAGTGATGTTAAGCTGTAGGGCACAAGGGTAGCTTAAATGAGTTAGAAGCTGTCAGAAGTAAGAGGATCTGTGCGAGTATTAATTGCACTATTGTTGATACAGATTTCTGTCATGGAGAAATGACTTAATTAAACACATGGTGTCTAGAATATCAGTAATAAGGAAAACCTCCCCCAGATTCTTTCCATAGCGCGCGCGCCCCAAGAGCTGAAGCGGTAGTGGCTTCTTGACACTTTCCGAAGCATTTGTGATGCTTTTGACAACATTAATTGAGAAAGCATTGGAAGTCTGGCTGCATTGTAATCAAAAGGAAAATTACAGAGATTTCACAAGATGCCAGGCAAGTACTTACAGAGAAAGATAGACAGGTTTGAGAAGTCTGTTTCCTTTTTTTTTTCTTTTTTTCCCAACAGGTAGGCTGAATAGAAAGTTCAGCAAGATTGCATAGGGGGTGCTCTATCAGACTGGCAATGAAACGTGGCACTTCACAAGGGTGTGTGTGTGTGTGTGTGTGTGTGTGTGTGATGGAAAATGAGATTCAGAAAACCATGACTTTCAGAAAGAGTTAGTTCTTTAGAGTACTCAGCTAGAAACAAGGAAATGGGTAGGTAGACAGAAAGAGTTGTGTACATTTTGTTCTATATAAAACTATATAGAATGTAAAGGAGACAGGTAGAAAGACCTAAGCATAAATGGAAGCCATTCCTGCATTAATTTTACAGATGACTGTATGAGGTTGGAGGTCGTCAACAGACACTGAATGTGTGTAATATTAGGCACCTTGTGAACTTTAAGAGGGATTTACAACCATAGAAAAAAATTATGTTTTATACAGGGCTTTTTTTCTCATAGAATGCCCAGAACAGAGTTCTGGCACCTTTTTTGGATGGAACCTTGTAGGGTAGGCAAGGCGGGTTGTATGACATGTGTGAGTTCTGGCACCTTAAAAAAAAAAAAACACTAGTTTTATATAATGTCCTCAGTAAACGTAGAATGAAACAAGTGAGAGGCACAATCAACTCTGGGTTTCTTAAACCTTTGCAGAACATATGGATATGGGTGCTTTCAGTTTTGATCATTATAGGAATATAGAAAAAAATGCATGAAAACATATTTTTCTCATCCACATTCTAATAGAACTAAAAGTTTCTCACCTTTCTCTCTTCTTCCTCTCCCTTACCCCTACAAGAAAGAAATATTCTTTTCAGGTTCTTTGAAAAGACAGATGTCTGCCTATCTCCTTGTTTGCATTTGTGGTTAAATTCAATTTACATTCAAGAATACATGTTTTTAGAAGTTATAGCCTAAGGACAGAAGAGGTTTAAATCCTTTTTTTAAAAAAAAAACAGCATAAGCCTTTAGGAAATAAGTGTCAAAGGAAAAAAAATTAAACCTGAAAAGTGTCAAATCCAGTTGTTTCCAGAAGGCCTGAGTTCTTAGGGAGTGAATGCTTGTCACAGTTTATAAATTCCTGCAGGCAGGGACCTGTCTCTTCTTTGGAAAAATGGAGAAAACACCAATGGAATTAAAGGTTTTTTTTTTTTTTTTTTTAAGAGAAAGAGAGAGAGAGAGAGGGCGCAAAAGTTCTGAGTTGTGTCACTTTACCAGTTAATAATTCTTTTTAATATTGCAATAGCTGGAGGCAGATTAAATACTCTGATGTGCAGGTGAACCTGCTAATTCTGCCTTTTGGGATGGTAAATTAAAATGCCTTTTTTGGGGGGGGAAACTGTTCCTTTTGATGACTGGCTGCTTGTTTCCTTTTCTTCTCTGTAGCTTTCCGGGAAATTGTTATTTGCAATTCTCATAAATTTTTTATAAGCTATGATGGACCTAATGAGACTTCCTTTCCTGAAAATCAGATGGTATTCTTAATTTCATGCAGGAAATACCATAGTTGATCCCTCTTCCCACACAACAGCGTTCAGTTTCATGAATCCCTTTTCACGTTTTCCAGGCCTCTGTGCAGAAAGCAAAGCTGCAGGATTCCTAGTTGAATACAAGTAGTCTTTGACTTACGGCCACAACTGAGCCCAAAATTTCTGTTGCTAAGTGAGACATTTGTTAAGTGCCCCATTTTATGACCTTTCTTGCCACAGTTGTTAAGTGAATCACTCCTATTAAGTTAGCAACACGATTCCTCAGTGAATCTGGCTTCTCCTATTGACTTTGCTTGTCAGAAAGTCACAGAAAGGGATCACATGACCCCCCCCCCGGGCACTGCAACTGTCATAAATATGAATCAGTTGTCATGGGGATGCCTTCAACGGTCAGAAGTTCATACGTCATTTTTTTCAGTGCCATTATAACTTTGAACGGCCACTGAATGAATTATTGTAAGTCGAGGACTACCTGAACAAGTTTCCCATGAGTTTATCTGTTTTAAAATATTTCATCAGATCTTTTAAAATCAGGATTGCTGGACCCATTGCTTCACAGGCATATCAAACCAGAAACACAACTTAATGGCAAAGAGGGACTGTTTTTTTCTCTTTCATCTTTAAAACCATACATCCGGATCCTGGTTACCTATTTATTTATTTTTAAGTCAGTGTGTAGTAATGTTTGGGGTTTTGGACAAAGAGTGGGTTCAAATTGCAATCTGTCTTGAGAGGATTGATGTTATCATGCAAAATGAAGAGAGATCCCATGTAAGCCTCCTAGATGGAAAGGCAGGATTAGCAATCTTAACAAATGTTGCTATCATTCACTGCAGACAGTATGTTGCCTAATACTTTTTCTCAGGGATCTTCCTTTTTTCCACCTGATATCTAGTGAAATAATTATTCTGGGATTTAGCTTCTGAACCTTAAAAAAAAAAACCATTGCAGTGGCAAATTCTTTTTCTAGTTAATTGTTGATTTTCATGACTTTTACTCTACATATTATACTATTTATTATTTTATAACTTACGCTGTTAACGTAAGCATGTTAATATATAAAATTATAAAATAAGTCAATATATATGTAAATACTGTGTAATGTACTAACATAGCAATATTTTATGGAATATGTCACAACAGAATCATCCATTCCATGCATAGTAATGTAGAAGCTGCATCTAATTGTGGTGCATTAGATTGAGCTGATACTCTAGAGCTCCTACCTACACATTATTTAATTCATTGGTTAGAGTTTTGAAGTGTTCATGTTATTAAAGAGATGCTACTTTATGTATTTTCATATTTTTCCCATTTAAAAGTTAAAATGACTAGCTATAGGCATCAAACATAAATATTTTCAGAGAATAACATACACACAGAAAAAGAATTACATTGTCAATCCAACATTTTAATAAAATAGATTAAATCAGTTATGCAAGATGACATTTTGGAGACATTTGGTTCAACCCTTATTTCTACATAAGGATTCAATTTAAATTTTAAACTCTAATCCTAGAATTAGTTTTCCTTTTAATTTTAAAAACAAGTGGCAATATTTTCCTTTGATATTGTTATTATGAATTGTCTATCAAACCTGTCAGGTTTTTTCTAAAAATATTCTTAGAGAGCTTCTAGAGGCTACAGCACATCTTAACATATCTTGAGTCAGAAAATAAGTCAACTAGAAATAGATTCCAAATCTCCATCACTGTTCAGAAATATAAACATCTGTATTCTGACTAGCACTGGGAATCAACAGCTTATTTTATTTCCTCCCCCCCTCCCCAATTTGAGAAAATAGATTAACTTTGAAGACATAGTAGGTGAGAAACCTGCACAAATCAAGAGGTTCTTTTCCAGATAAATGATGTTTTTTCTAAAAATGAGAAATTGTAAGGGATGTCCATATAAGAAGACCTAAGCGAGGAAATGATGTCACAATACACATGCTATCACTGTAGTTTCAAACAGATCCTATGAGAATTGCCATTCTCTGGAGCCCTGAAGTTTTCATGTTCCTTTTCAAGATGCATTTATTCCCTGGTTGTTATGAACATCATTATTTTTAAAAATGTCATTTATAGCTTATCATAACTGAAAAACACTAGAGTAGATTAATAAATACATTATTTTTTTTAAAAAAAAAAGACAGTCTGAGGTTTAGTGAAAGAATTTTGCTTCCTTTCTCTCTGCTTCATGATTGTTTATCTGCACGAAGAAGTAAAAATATTCAAGCATTTAGGTGTAAGGACTAGGGAGTTTTATACCAAAGCAAGCTTAGTTTAAGACATTTTTTTTCCTTAGCAAAGATTCATTAGGATATATTTCAATCAGCATCCTCCATTTCGCCTATTTAATCTGTTCTAGAAAATATAGCTGGGCCTCATCCCTTCCATGGCTTTATTTTTGAAATGAGTAAACTCCCTATACAGTATAATATTGAATAGGAATAGTTCTTAACCACGTAAAATAATAATAATATCCTAGATTCTTAGGAAGAACTCAGTGTGTAAGAAGACCAATCTCAGCTAAAGAAAAAGAAGCCATGATTTCACATTTTTATGTATTTAATAATGGTGCTCATCATTATCTAATCTAAACATCTGGCTGACTGTGTGACAAACCACGACTCCTTTTTTTGAATTCTTAAGTTTTGGCAGGTATAGAAAATAGCTTTGAACTTGGAAGAGTTACCCCGATCATTTCTATTAATGTTAATAAATTGACACAATTGGACAAATGGATAAAATGAATGTAATTCTAGAAGTTAACAGAGAAGCAACTTTTTGAAAACAAGTTTTCTCAGATGGCTAGGCAGAATACTTGGCTTGAGTTAATTCTTGCTTTATTAGAAAGGGATGCTTAAGGCTTGAGATGATAACGCAATGCAAGCAAGGTTCCAGTCTCCCAACTCCTTCCCACCCCAATTTGGATCTAATCAGGTGTGCTAGAAATCTCTGAAGCAAGAATGTCTGACGGGCTGCAAGATGTTACACTAATTATCTTTCTTCAAGTGACAGAGTGAGTGACATCAAGTAGGGCTTTCTTTTTTGGGGGGGGGGAAACAGAGATTTTTTTTTGTTAACCAACCTAGTTATTTATAACCTGTTCTTCTGTTGTAGGGTTTCCTTGTTTATTTTGCCTTTTTTCAATGTGAGCATTGATTTTATCTCTTCAGTCAATATAATTTTACAATCTTTTATTAAATGTATCTCTTATGATATTAGACAATTTTATATTTCTGCCTCCCAGGCTTTAGAAATATATCTATCAATATGTATTCAAGAAATAAGAGATAGATATGCGCAGAACCAGCCACGTATTGCATCTAAGTATGGATCGTGTGTTCATTATTATTAATATTCTTAATTCTTACTAGATATTTTCATCTTATTATCCTCTTTGAAGGAGAAGGAGAATGTTCCACAGTTGTTCTTATTCAGTCTTCTTTCATATTACATTTTATTTTGTTTATGTATCAAATTTAAAATCTGCCTATCTCCCTTATAAGAGGCTCTGGGCAGTACACAGATAACATATCAAACCATAAGAATATAACATATCAAACCATAAAAATAGTATATAACATTTAAAGGGCAAAGAATAACATTACTTTTCCCTTTACAGTGCCTACCACAGCAGAGACAATAACTCCATCCACAGAGCTATTCAAAACAACCGTATCTACCACAAGCACTACCCCACACAAAGTTTCTGTTAGCACAACTGTGGCTGCGGGAACCAAAGAAGATAGTAGAGGTCCCAAGCCACCACCAGCAGTTTCTACAACCAAAATTCCTCCTGTTACAAGTTTTTTCCCTCTGCCCGAGAGATTCTGCGAACCAGATGTGGCCCGGGGAATTAGTTGGCCTCAGACTCAAAGGGGAATAATGGTGGAACGTCCCTGTCCCAAAGGAACACGTGGTAAGTTTTTAAAACCAGATACTCAAATCTGATCAAATAAGATGTTTTAGAAAATCTGTCTTGAACTCTTTTTTTCCCCCCTTACTGACTATTGTTAAGCTATATTTCATTTGATTTTTTCTTTTTTAGGAGAATATGACATCTCCAGGTTTTAAGCTGTAGAAGGCATTGAATTATAGGAATATAATTATAGCCCTTTTTCTATGGTTTCAGATTTATTTATATTCCACCTATAAAATTATTATTTTATAAATAACTCAAGGCAGCAAACATACCTAATACTCTTTCCTCTTCCAATTTTCCTCATTGTGAGGTGAACTGTCAACTTTAGCAGAAACACAGTCAGTTTCAAAACTTGCTTCCTTCCATTTTTCCCATCAACTCCATTTTGATTAATTCCAGGACAAAGAAGAAGACAGAAAGCATTCATTTTTTATTGATTTACCAGAAATATGATATTTTACCCAATATTATTAGCACAGCTTTAATTTTCTATTAATATCCTGTATTTTTTATCTCATCCTCAGCTAGCATTTTTTTTAATCATTAAAAGTTGAATATATATTAAATCCCAGTCTGATTTTTTTTCAGGGTACAAAGATATATGGAAGATTGAAAAAGGGGAAAGAAAAGTTCATAACCATATAAAATGTTTTTGTGGTATCTTTTATAGGAACAGCTTCATACCTCTGCATGATTTCCACAGGAACATGGAACCCTAAGGGTCCTGATCTTAGCAACTGTACTTCACACTGGGTAAACCAGCTGGCCCAGAAGGTAAATTGGAATAATATATTAATATGATAGCATGCCTAATCTGTGAATTTTTAAATGAATTTTTATTAATCACAGGTGTTAGCAATGATGAGAATCACATTGCTCTTAGGATAGACCTTGGAGCCTATCTGGGGTAATCAGATTTAGGATGCAAAATTGTCACCAGACTCTAGATGGAAAGAAATAGATAGGCTTTCTGAATTCCTATTGTGATCCAGTGGTTCTTTGGACTTCCGCAGAACAGTGATAGCATTAGGTCCACCCACAGTCATTCTTGCCTTTATAGGTGATGTATAAAGTCATATTTATTTTTACAGTCTATGGGTTTAATTGTTATGGCATGAGCCCCTGAAGACACAAAAAGGAATGTTCTTCATATGCCTAGGGAAAAAAAAGATATACCGTAAATGCCGGCGTATAAGACGACTTCCGCGAGCGTTGAAATCGGCGCCAAAGACGGGGGTCGTCTTATACGCCGAGTCGTCTTATACGCCGGAAATACTGGTAGTTTCCGGCGTATAAGATGACATTCTAGGAATGCGGCCCGGCTATAAAGACGGGGGTCGTCTTATACGCCGGGTCGCCTAATACGCCGGCATATACGGTACACATCTTATTTGTTATTATTATCTTATAATCTGCAATTTTCCTATGGCTTTCCATTAGAGATGAACAATACTTAAAATTTCAGGATTTGCATTGCAACTTGTAATGTTCCAGAGGCTGTGGGAGAACGTCTTGGAGTGTATTATCACACCAGAAGACTTGCAGAAAATGTATTCTGCTGTTTTAGAGTTCTTAAAAAGAGAACAAAAAATCCCTGAGAAGCAAAAACATCCGATTCCCCACCCTTAAGTCCATAAACCATCTCTATAGTCCAAAACCATATAATTGAATGTTGACATCCTACTTGGAGATGATTGGTAGAAGGGGGGGGGCAGCAGTTGTAGCCTGCATGCCAAAATTTTCTGGTGTCTGGCCTGTAAGCAGGCAGTCAATAAAGCCTTATTGTTCACTGCTCAATAAGGCTTTTCTTCCCACAAAAGCCTATCCTACCTAGCTTCTCAATTATGGTACTACTTGCTGCTGCCATGGCATTTCTTCACTTTAAGTTAGTATAGCTTTCTTGTCTTTATTTTTATGAAGCTGGAGAATGCTTTTAGACACCAAAGCACAGTAATTGAAGGATAATTGATTTTGTTTGTTTCATAGTTTTCACATCCTATCCCAATCTTCAAATTCTGTCCCCACAAGAAAATAAAAATAAATATTATATGTATGTATGTATGTATATATGTATATATGTATTTTACCAACCCATGCCCAGAGATTGTCTTTCACATTTGCATCTCTGGAGCTGCTCAAAGCATTGCTCAAATCAAATCTTTATTATGGTCACATTCTAGCATACTAAAGCAATGTTACAAATGTTTCCACAAACCATCTTCCCTCATTGACCCAAACCCTCGGATATCTACCACAAATATTCACTTTTACTTAAAAAGTCTTTTTTAAGACATTCAAATAGAAATATGTCTTATATTTCTTGGAGTGAATACTGTGTTTTCTATACAAATTAGGGTGAAATGTAACAATTTAGGTCAAGTCTGGAAGTTAAGAGTATTTGTCTAGAGTTTGAAATCTCTTTCTTGAATTTTACTGAATAATTATCTACTTATCCATAATACCTATCCTGTTTGATTATATTATTATTTTTAATCCCCATTAGTATTTAGATATTGTTTCAAATCATGACTTAAAAAAGCATTTCTGATTGTATCTGGCCTTAGGGCAGGCATGTCAAACGTCACGCGATGTATCGGAGCTTTTTCACTATTGCCGGCAATGGGGTGGGTGCGGCTCTGGTATGATGAAACCGGCCCGCAGGCCGGCAGTTTGACACCCCTGCCTTAGGGCTATAATAAAATTAAAAGTTGAAATTATGGTTTGTTTGTTTTTTCTGCTCAAAAACAAGAGATGCCTTAATAGATTCTTATTAATGGAAAGAAATCTATAGATAGTGGACTATTTTCTGTGTGGTTGCTTAAGGTAGTTTGCCTTTCAATTGCCATTTCAGATCAGAAGTGGAGAAAATGCTGCTAACCTTGCCAATGAATTGGCTAAACATACCAAAGGACCAATTTTTGCTGGTGATGTAAGTTCCTCAGTCAGACTGATGGAACAATTGGTAGACATCCTTGATGCTCAGCTGCAAGATTTGAAGCCCAATGAAAAGGACTCTGCAGGGCGGAGTTATAACAAGGTAGATAAAGATTGGATCAGATTTCTCAAATGTATTCTATAAAAACATATTTGTCTTGTGATTTATTTGTTTCCAGTAATGTCCAACATCTGCTTGTTTTACTCCTGAAGTAGGGAAGGTTTAGGAATTTAAGAGAGAAAGCAACAAATCTAGATAGGTGTGTGGATGTTGAAGCTATTGTACATTTTCACAAGCGACAAATTGTTTCACTGTAAAGAGTAAGAACTTGCCCCATTGGGCAGTTTTATTCATTTTATCTTTACAACATTGGATTAGAAGAAAGTTATAAAAACGTATCTGTTGGGCTATAATTATTTGGTCTCAATCCCTTCCTAATATGAATTAGGGTCCTAGAAATATTTGAATAGATCAAGAAGTTGATTAACCCATAATTTATTGAAACCTCCCTTTCGTTAGGCTTCCTAAAACAGCACATTGATTGAGAATAATTAAACACACTATGATTATTATATCAGCAAATATATTTCTTAAGTTTACACTTAAGTAGTTAATAATCATTAAATAGTAGCATTTCTACTGCACTTTTTTTGTGTCTAACTTCTGATTTTTTTCCCCCCTGACTTACTAACAAGCTCCAAAAGCGAGAGAAGACATGCAGGGCTTACCTTAAGGTATCTCTCCTGTCACCTTGCTTTCTCCCTGCTGCTACATTTCTGCTCTTGTTGCATGATCCTTTGTATTTCAGTATTTGGATAATATGTATATTGTATCCTTCCACAGCCCCTGTGCAGAGTGTTATGTTTGCACAGATTCCATTTCTGAGAGTAAGCCAATAATAGATAAGCCAATAATCAATAGTTCATTTTCTTCCATGCTCTGTGTAAAAAATACAAGGATGGTAATGGGGATTAAACTAAATCCAAGATAGCAGTAGGTTTGTTTCCTCAGTATTTTACTTTGAACCCAGATGTTTTATATGTTTATGTTGTTCTGTATATCACACACTGTTTAACTGTAGCAAACAAAATCCACAGATGGATGTCACTTCACATACCCATTTGCTTCACTAGATTTTATGGAGCAAGAATGTCACATGACTCCCACTTTGTGTTTCTACATTAACACTTCCTCTTTTTATTTTTCTAGTGTACTATTGAATTCAAAGCAATAACTATTTGTGTGACTTTATACACATTTTCCTGTTACTGCAACTGCTGTTACTGGAAAATCATCCTATTTTCTAGAGCAGTAAAATAATTCAGAACGTAAATGCAGGCCATTCTTGACTTACAACCAATTGGGACTGGAATTTCTCTTGTAGGTTGTTGTGTCAGGTCCAGGAGGACCTGATTTTACAACAATTTTTACCATGGTCATTAGCAAATCATATGGTTGTTAAGTGAATCCGGCTTCCCCAATAGGCATTTTTTGCCAGAAATTGGCAAAAAAATGTCACAAATCGTAATCTTGTAACTGCAGAATGCTGCAGTCAGTCAGAAATGCAAACTGGTTGCCAAGCACCTGAATTGCAGTCACATAACTGCACATATAGGTCATATAGTAATTCACTTTTTAAAAGGCCATTGTAGCTTTGAACCATTGTAAAATGAATGATCGTAAATCCAGGACTACCTGTATCTGGCAATGAACATTCTTGTTCATGCCAGTATCTATACATCATACCTCTGATCGATGCTATTTTGGGGTTGGAAAAACAGCATGGCATTTTTAATTATAGAATTTCCAATTAGTATTACAAGAAGAAATTACAAGTTTAAATTGAATCTGACTATAATAGAGCAAAGACATTTTTTATGAAACTGTTAAGTTATTACAATTGTAACCCTCCAAATTGCTTAAGAATAATTATGCTGTTCAAGATTAATTCACTTTCTGCCCCATTTCCACTGAATCTATAAATCCATTACTCTCAAAAGGGACAGCTGAACATTATTAGTATTACATCTCCAGCAGTGCTAACTTTGTTTAGAGCTACTCAGGTTAAATTGATGCAAGTTCCTGGGGATTAAAGAAAAGCAGGCCTGGATTAATGTGAAACTTAATTCACTTTAACCCAAGTTATGGGTATAGACATGAATAGAAACAAAATGGGAACATAAGAAATATATGCATACAAGTCCTATTCCCAGCTGACCTTCCCATCCAATGCTGGAATAAATGCAGTTTTAGAGGTTTTTTTTTTATACCTTTAGCATATAAATTTGAAAGGAGATTAGTGCCTTCAACTTAAAGTTCAATCTTAAACCAATAGAATGTGTGGATATATTGGGAATAGGGCTTGCAGGGACTTCCCTACATTTTCCACATTTTAGCTATAATTATGTATAATTACCAACATTATGTATATCGGGCTATAATACTTCACTAAATTCATTAAAGCCAATAGTGATTGTTACATTCCAAAAGAGGTTGCTGGATTAGAGTAGATCTGCCTAGAAATTGCTTAGTCATTGAGAAACTACTTCTTTGTAGGTCTAAGTAGTGTTCTTTTTTTCTATTCAGTGTTGGTAAATGTTGAAACTTAACAACAGGAAAAAATGAGAAAGGGGAACAAGTCAATTCTTAACCAATTTATGATTTAGCTTTCTTAACTGGAAGCTGGGAGCTATAGCGGTTAAAGTAGTGGGACTAGTAGTGGGAAGAAATAGTATTCAAGTTCTACCTTAGGCACAGATGTCAGTTGGGTGACAGTTACTTTTCATCAGCCTTAGAGACAACGCAATGGCAAACCATTTCCAAAAAATGTTACCTGGAAAACTGAGTCAATCAAAAACAGGCATAAAAAAATAGAAGGAGGATAAATGGGCAGCTAAGCAAAAAGTACAGTTTACTTTAAAAGATAAATTTCATGGTCAAATCTGTGTGACCGTATTTGTAACTGCAGTGACTGTGAAATTGGGAGTCATCGATAATTCTCATTGATTTCTGTGAACAAAATTAATCTCCTGCTTAACTCCTCAGAAATCAAAAGGGTCTCAGAAATGCTTAGGCCTATAACAATTGTGATCTTAGGAGTTATTCTGCCTCTTCTCTACACTTATACCCACCCAGCTTCTGACAAGCCTTGTTACAGGGCTGATTATTTCTATACCATTGGAGGTGGGGGGGAAGGCAGATGTCATTAAAAATGAAGAATCAAGCAAAGGGGTTTAAAACAGACATATATAATTGACATAGCATGTATCACCAATGAACCCAAAGTGCACCACAACCTTAATTTCTGACTGGGACATTTTAGTAGTTCGCAGATGGATAAGATTCACAAAATCTCCCCAAATTATTAATCAAAATATAGCTGGTGCTAAGCAAATAAGGCTGGTTCTCACTCCCTGGCAGAAGATTCATTTGTAGTTCAGTTCAGAGTCTCCAATTCATATTTCTTGGTGATTAATGAATCCGGCCTCCACAGACCAAGACAGATGTGAAGCCATTTCTAAATGATAGCCATAGCTACTAGATAGCAGTTTACTAGAAACTGAGACTTTAGTTGACTAAAGAAACAGAGTATTGGGACTTATATCTTGATTGTAGCCACTAAATGCTCATTTTTTTTCTCAAGTTTTTCTTAAACTATAATCCTATGGAGTAGGTTGGATTAAATGAGGGTGGTAGGCTTAAAATCAATCCAGTAAGGCTGAATTTAAGCATGAATGCCCTCAGTCATAATCCCATACCTTGGCTAAATCTATATATCTATATCTATCTATCTATCTATCTATCTATCTATCTATCTATCTATATGTAGGTCTTTGGTTGTTCGGGTTTTCTCCTGCGTAAAATTGGAAGTGTCTTGGCGACGTTTTGACGAAGTCCCATTCGTCATCTTCAGGCTGGTGTTTTCAGCTTCGTGCTTCGAGCAGCAATGTGTGGTCTTAGCTGTTTCTTCCTTTTAACTGCCAGTGGGGGTATGAACTGATTGGGTGGGAGCTTGGCTGTGTTCTGATTGGTTAGGGGTTGGCTGTGCTCTGATTGGCTGGGGGGTTGGTTGTGCTCTGATTGGCTGGGGGAGTGTTCTGTTTGGTTGTGCTCAGGTTAGTCTGAGTTGCAGAGGGGTTTAAGATTTTGGGGTGCCTTGCTATGGATTCCATAGAAATAAGATTACAAACCTAATCCAAAAAGAAACCCCCACTAAAATCCAAGACAAAGAACAAGAAAACGGCAAAGCCCTCCTCCCATACATAAAAGGCACCACAGACAGAATCAGAAAGATCCTCCATAAACACAACATCAAAACAGCATTCTGCACAAACAGAAAAATATCCACCATCCTTAGAAACCCCAAAGATAAAATTGAATTAGAAAATCAAGGAGTATACGAAATCCCATGCACCACTTGTCCCACCACATACATCGGACAAACCAACAGAAGAATAAGTGCACGCATTGAAGAACATAAGAACTCAGTCAAAAAAGAGGAACCAACATCTTCCCTGGTCCAACACCTTAAAGCCACAGGACATGAAATTGACTTTAAAAATACCAGAACCATTGCCAAAAGTGAACATTTTAATAACAGAATAATCAGAGAAGCCATCGAGATAGAAAAACGCCCACACAGCATGAACAAGCGAGATGATACCTCCCGCCTACCAGCCATTTGGAAACCCGCCCTTATTGACAAACGACTCCCTAACACAAAAAATGATACCAGACCCACACTCACAAAAACCACACAGGATGTCACCACCACACATCCACGCAAAAAGCAAACCCAAAGCCACACCGATGATGAGGCACGACCACAAACCAGAAGCCAGACCAGAGCTGCATCATTAGCCACTTTAAAGCCCTCCAATCCATACATGAAGCAAACTGACACCCTCCATGAAAATGAGGCACGACCACAAACGCGAAGCCAAAAAAATAGCAAGGCAGCCCAAAATCTTAAACCCCTCTGCAACTCAGACTAACCTGAGCACAACCAAACAGAACACTCCCCCAGCCAATCAGAGCACAGCCAACCCCCCAGCCAATCAGAGCACAGCCAACCCCCCAGCCAATCAGAGCACAGCCACGCCCCTAACCAATCAGAACACACCTCCACCCAATCAGAACACAGCCAAGCTCCCACCCAATCAGTTCATACCCCCACTGGCAGTTAAAAGGAAGAAACAGCTAAGACCACACATTGCTCCTCGAAGCACGAAGCTGAAACCACCAGCCTGAAGATGACGAATGGGACTTCGTCGAAACGTCGCCAAGACACTTCCAATTTTACGCGGGAGAAAACCCGAAAAACCAAAGACCTACATATATATATATATATATATATATATATATATATATATATATATATATATATATATATACACACACATATACATATATATATATATATGTAGGTCTTTGGTTGTTCCAAGGTGTGTGTGTGTGTATGTATGTGTGTGTTAATCAATCAATCAGACTGGCTGTCATATATTTCATATGGCTACATTTATGTGATTAGGCCAATACCTAACATTTTTCAGTTCCCAATTACTTGAAAAACTCCTGCAGATTCATGCATGCCTCAAAGCCTCTTGAAACTTTGGATTGACACCTCATTTTCCAAATTAAAGCCATGAGTATTTGCCTTTTTGCATTCTTCAGTAAGTTAAGTTCTTTTTCATACTTGCTCTAAGGCATGTTGTGCTGATCCTCTTTGTTCTAAAGCAAAGCAGTAGCTTTTTTGTCTTTAAATCATTGTAAATCACATTGGCAGTTAAATATTGCAATTGCCATCTGATCGTATTAGGAACTTTTTCCTGCTGCCTAAGGCTATAGAGCCTAATATTTTTCTAATGAATGCAGGCAATCGTTGACACGGTGGACAACCTCCTTAGGGCTGAGGCTCTGAAATCGTGGAAAGATATGAATTCTTCTGAACAAGCTCACGCCGCAACAATGTTACTTGATACATTAGAAGAAGGAGCTTTTGTCTTGGCTGATAACCTTTTAGAACCAACAAGAGTTGCGATGCCTACAGATCACATTGGTAAGTCTTTGCATTTCAGAAAGCCAGGCATGATGCTGTAAATTAAAGGAAGAACATGCTAAAATAATGGCTTGGGAATAGTCATATATGCTGTGTTTTCTGGAAAATTATATTTGCTCAGGCAGTAATTCTTCTATTCATATTTTAAAAAGTAGAAATAGAAGAATTCTATTTATTTATTTATTTATTTATGACATTTATATGACGTTCACACTGGCTCCAGAGGGTTATAGGAATAAAAACCCCAATATAAACCTGATACACCTCCACTCTCCTTGTGACAACATTCAAACTAACTCCTGGATGGGCCTTCACTAATGTACAATCAACCATTGCACAAAAGCCTTCCTGGCCACAACTGTCACTTGCTTCTTGAGCAGGAGTCACAAGTTCAGGAGAACCCCTAGATTATGCACTGAGTCCATCTGAGGCTGTCAAGGTAATGATTTAGAAGCTAACCAGCTGATGTAATGTAAGATGTGTGATGTAATGTTGGGAATGACTTAGCAGGGTCTGTGTCTCTTTAAGAGCTTTGTATAAAAGGAAAGCTCTGCTGCTGTGTTCTCTCTCTTCTGTTTCCTACTGTAACTGCTGTGTTTTGGAGACTGTGTATTAACAGGTGCATGTATATTGTTCCTGATGTATGATATTGTAGATAGTGTAAGATAAACCACCATTTAATATAGACCACTGTTTATTGTGTTTACTCCTGGGTTATCTCAGCGCAATAAGACTGTGCATTCACTGGCAGGCTGTGCAACCTGTCCAAGATCAAGAATGGCAGTTCTCCATGAATTAAAGTGTTCCAAACCCAGAGTCATCCCATCTTGCCAGAGTTCAGTTTCAGCCCATTGCTCCCCATTGAACCCTTAACAGTGTCCAGGCATTGCACGATAGAGGTTGTGGCATCACTTAACTCACCATGGGCTGAGTTATGTCACCCTATTGTAATGGATAACCTTATCCAGTGGCTTCGTGCAGATGTTAAAAAGAAGCAGAGAACGTACTGAGCTTTGTTGTTGTTGTTAATTGCGAAGTCGTGTCCGACCCATCGCGACCCCATGGACAATGTTCCTCCAGGTCTTCCTGTCCTCTACCATCTTCTGGAGTCATCTCATTCTCTGTCCATCTCATTATCTGTCGTCCCCTTCTTCTATTGCCCTCAATCTTTCCCAGCATTAGGCCCTTCTCCAGTGAGTCCTTCCTTCTCATTAGGTGGCCAAAGTATTTGAGTTTCAACTTCAGGATCTGGCCTTCTAAAGAGCAGTCGGGGTTGATCTCTTCTAGGACTGACCGGTTTGAACGCCTTGCAGTCCAAGGGACTCGCAGGAGTCTTCTCCAGCACCATAGTTCAAAGGCTTTGTAGAACCCCACAAAGCAAGAGTCAAGGGCCAGACCTCCCTATTACCACTGACTAGGAACAGTTGCAGAGGAAGAAAATCAACCAGATAACATATCTCTTTTAATAGCAGCTTAGCCAGACATTTTTAGTTAAAAAAATTTCTTTACTGAAATCATTATTACAGAAATTTAAACAAATCATTTTTATCTTAACCATATCCCATTCTGTGAAGTATCAAGATAATAGTACTAACCTGTGATGGAGGTTTTTACAAGGGCTGACTAAAAATTGTGTTTGTGTATGATGTAAGTGATTGATGTGGAAATTCTTTTCTCATTATTTATTATAATTTCATACTGAATTTTACTCATTTCTGATGACAATACAAACCAATTTTGACCAAACAGTGTAAAAGCTGTTTTTATTAAATGAAATGTAATTTCACCCAAGGTGAAAATACATTCAGTGAGCTGTATCTCCAAAATACAAAATAGTCATGTTTCATAAACTGCAAAATAGTTACTGAGATTTCAAGCATAATGTATAATTTAAATGCTGAGAAGGAGGAAAACACTTCTTTTTAGATACATACATGTATTTCCTAGGTTTGTTTCTTACTTAGGCATAAACAGCTTTCTGGGTAAACTTAAATCCTTAACAATTTTTTCCGTTTTATAGATATTAAGTAATATATTCAATTAAATACATTACAAATAAAGACCAAATATCTAATTAATTACTAGAAAAACTTCTTGCTTGGATTTATGAGTGAAATTACTATGTTTCTGCTGATGAAATGAAACAGTTTACAGATATCTAGTGTTGTATTAAGGAACTTGATACTGTATTCCTAAATATGTATCAACGTTTCCTTTCTTAGATTTAGTGACCTGTGTTCTTTAGTTTAAGTCTGTGTTTTACCAACACATTTTCTCAATATTGAATTCCAATGAACTTATGTAAGCAGTTGTATCTCCTTCCATGTTAAATGATTTTGGCATTAAAATGTATATAGTCATACACATAAATTGTCTGAATCCTTCCAGGAACTTTGAGAGCAGTTTAGCATTATCTTGGATGAGAATGAGATGTCCCAGATTTTGTTCCAATTAGCTATTGCTTAACTAGTCAGAGGGGTCATAAATTAGTCAATTCAGCAGGTGCGTGTAGAAACCTGATCCAGCAGGAGACATGACTTCTGTAATACCTTCCTTACTTAGCAATGGCTTTTGTCCAGCCTGGGAATCTGTACAGGGATGTTTTTTCCTCCATGCTAATTTACCTTGCTTACTTGAGATGATAATGCATTTATACCTTCCCTTCTTCAGCATCCAGAGGTTGTAGTGCTTTCATCATTTGATTGTACCATTGCAATCAAATGAGTGTCCCGCATGGCATTCAAGAATGGGTGGAGCTTATGTTGGCACAATGCTGCCTTCATAATTTGCCTATCCTTGACATGCTCTCTCTCTCTCTCTCTCTCTCTCTCTCTCTCTCTCTCTCTCTCTCTCTCTCTCTCTCTCTCTCTCTCCTTCCCTCTCAGCTGGATGCTTCTGCTTGCTTCCTTCCCATTTAATTAGTGAAAATACCAAGGTATTAAATTCAGAACATTATACTCTGTAAGTGTGAAGGAAAGAAAGAAGTAATAAACCATGCATAGTTCAATAAAATAGCCCTGCTAAATTTTTCAGAAGTCTCTGTGGGGGACATTGGTTGACCTCAATTAATAGCACATTTCATGTGAGTGTAGAAATCTTTATAATAAATTGTACCATTACTCTTGTCGGACTTTAAGTATATTTCTTTTAGTGTTGTTTTTTTTAATTAAATGTTATTCTTCCTTTCTTTGAAGAAACTCAGATTAATATACATTGTTCTGCTTCTATACCTTTACAAGAATCTTGTGAAGCAGTTTAGGCCATGCTGTGTTGTCTGGTGCTTGGAGTGAGAATTTTAACAGGGTGCTTCTTATCTTTGTCCAAGTTGTTTGATTACTATACTACAGTATCTACCTGATACTAAGATACTTGTTTTTTCAGCTGCTGGTAGAATGCACATTGTAAAAATTCGTGCAAAACAACTGCATTTGTCTCGTAGTCGAACATTTCTTCCAAGTAAAATTCTCGATTTTTAAAGTGATACATTTTAGACTCACATCTAAACCAGGTAGAGCGTCATGTCTTCCAAACCATTCTTTTCATGCATTCAGGTTAATTAAAATTTAAAGAAAAAGTATTCCATGAAGCTGAAACAATCCATATACATCTGTCATGTATAAATAAAAACTGTCCAATGCTCTCCTAAAAAACCAGGCAAATTTGACCACATTTTTTTTCCCGCTTGACAATGAGATGGGAGTGAGATTAATTTAATAAATAATAATATACTTTTTCTCTTTTATTGTGTTCCACACAGTCCTGGAAGTTGCAGTAGTCAGCACAGAAGGGCAGGTGCAGGACTTAAAATTTCCTCAGGGCAATGCACGCGGTAACTCCATCCAGCTCTCTTCAAGTACTGTGAAACAGAACAGCAGAAATGGTATGTCGTGATCAAACAAGTTATTTTTAACCCTGATAGGAGCTCTTATCCCGTCATGGATTAAAGCCCCCTTGACAGCAATAAAAATTGTTCGTCCTTTGTACCTTTTGGCTGCCATTTTTTCCTTGGGATCCATGGTTCCTCAGTATAGATATTGTGGTTAGGAAATTAAGGTAGAAAAGGCTATTGAACTGGTGCACTTTAAGTCAATATAATGGAAGGTTTCTGTTTCCAGGGTTAGCAAAGCTGGTGTTCATCATTTACAAAAGCTTGGGACGGTTTCTTAGTACTGAAAATGCAACCATCAAACTAGGTACTGAGTTTGCTGGCAAGAACAGTACCATCACTGTGAACTCTGATGTTATTGCTGCCTCCATCAACAAGGAGTCCAGTCGTGTTTATTTGACCGATCCTGTTCTTTTCACCCTGGCACACATTGATGTAAGTTATGGAAATGAATTAATGGGAAGGTCATAAAATCAGCAAGAGCAAAGAGCAGATGGGGGGGGGTGGAATCTTTCTATTTGAATTTTAAATATCAGAAGGTCAGAGGCATAGGTTTATTTAAGTCTGCGAACATAAAATTAAATGAGCTGGTTCAGTGATTATTAGAACTTAAGTGTATTCTTAATGAAAGCTAATTCAGTAATCAACATGAAAATGTAAATGCCTCTAATTTGTTCCTAAGTGAAAATTAACTCTTACCTTAGCAGCAGGGCAGAAAACATGGGCTTTTACAAGTTTTGCCTGCTTAATGTAGCAAAATTTAAATAGCACTTAGAACATTTTGCTCTAATTCTGTGCTATCTTCTGAAGCCCATTTACCAATCACTCAAGTAGGTTTTATTCAGGAGGGTAAACTGGCACTCTTTTCTTTGAATCAGGTTGACACTGTCTTCAGCTGACTCTTAAAAGACTCTGCTGGTCATATCAAAATGCTGTTGATTGTCCAGGTTGGGATTTTCCATTTACCTAAAGCAATATATTGGAAAAGCCAATAAAACAAAAAGATCTATCCCCCTTCATTTTTCTGAGGTGTTTTCAGTGCAATTTAATCTGGGCTGAGAAGCTGACATGTCTCTTCTGTTCTTTTATATCTGATTAAAATTGAGATTGCATTCCTAAATTCTAAATTATTCAAGAAGTCTGTTTAAAATAGATCCACCTGTTTCTACTGCTAAAAGTTGGAAATCAAATAGCCACAAGTAGTCAATATAAGCACCAAACTACAAGTAGGAAATTTTAGTTGCATGAAATTAAATTCTTAGTAATGCCTGTGTTACTGCATACCTATAACTAAATCACTAGTTTGTTCTAGGGTCCTCTAGTTATTTTTTTTATTTATTTTGGGCACAAACTATATACCTTTTCTCCTGTGTCAGCTTAATTTGCTTTGGTATATGGGGTTGTATTAGATTTAAATAAGCTGTCTTTAGGAACCTTTGGAATGCATATCATTCTATGTTTTTTTCCATCCTGATGTCTCACAGCCCAACAATTATTTCAATGCTAATTGCTCCTTTTGGAACTATTCAGAGCGGACTATGATGGGATATTGGTCAACTCAAGGCTGCAAGCTGATTGACACAAATAAAACACATACTACATGTGCATGTAGCCACTTAACTAATTTTGCAATTCTCATGGCCCATAGGGGAACTGTGGTAAGTAATCTTGACAAATAATGTAAGCATTTTGAAGATCCAATAAAACTCCTGATCTGTTGGACTACTCATAATCTTACTTTACACTATTCCATGGCCTTTGTAGTTCAAAGTTCAGATATCACACACACACATGAAAGGAAGAAAGTTGAATGTGGCCACAAGGAACAAATCTGCATTATAATTTCAATACATCTACAATATTCTATAATATTTATCAATGAATGACATACCAATAAAGAATTTTATTTTATTTTGCATGCAATTCCTGCCCATATAGATCCCTTTTAACATTTAACCCCAATGAAGACAGAAAAATAACAAGCAAGAACAAAACATAAAATATGTCTTCCAGAATAATTTTCAGTAATTTCCTAAAAACCAGCAGAGAGGGGGAGAACCTGATCTCCATAGGAAGGCCATTGTAGAGTATTAATGCCATCCCAGATAAGCAGTGCCTTCTAGTCTAAGCCCTATTCATCTCTCAGACATGTGAGACTTAAAAGCAGTTGCTCTTTACTAGATCTAGTGCTAGTCTCCAACAAATAATGGCCAAGCAACCCTGTGCAATCAAGCTAATTGGTGCAACAGCTATTTGTTTGTGACCCACAATTACTTTTAATTTATCAGCGCAGCCCTTTCCCTTCTACAACTTGTTCATGCTTGATCTAGTGGGTCACGCTGATTCTGCTTCAAACTGGTAGTCCTGCAAATTCTCGGGCTTTATGCCATGAAATATAACACCTTAATTTGTACTTGCAACTAGCGTAGGTCTTCTGGAATTGATTTTACTTCCTGTGCCAGGAACCAGTAAGTTTACAAGCCGATGTATTTCAAGTTGCCTTTGAAGGTAGCCCCATGTAAAACCCTGGATGGTAATCTCATGAGTTATTGTACCTAGGTCCTAGGAATGCAACTGGCACACCAGGCAAAGTTGGGCAAAGTCCCCTTTCCATAATCTCCACCTATTGTTCCAGAATGAGTTATGAATCCAGAAAGACTCCAGATCCCAAATCTGTTCCATCTGTTCCATCAAGAGATAATGCTATACAATTCTATTTTGCTTGGGTTCAGCTTCAGTCTATTCTCTTTCATCCAGATTATTATAACCTGCAGGTACCAGAATATGACACCAACAGCATCTCATTTACAACCTGGGATGACAATGTGAACTTTGTTATTATTAACATAGTAATTATATCATACCCACTGGCTTTATGTAAAGACTAAAGAACAAAAGGGAAAAGACTAACCTTAGTGGCAGCAGAGGCCATCAGACTGATTTTTCATCCCCTGCCAGACACTACTGTAAAGATAACAATAAAATATAGCTCTTCTTTGACTGGTTAGGTTCTGATATTAATAAGCAACAATTTAGAAACCATCATTTATGGACTAAACTAATATTGAATGCATACATGTGCAACATTAAATCATGAACTATGGTTTTCATAACACTAAAACTAGGTTCACATAAATTATAAACCATCATGGCTTGTTGTGATGTGATGTGCAGACCCAGCCAGTAATATCTTTTATTTAACTGGAATGTTTAAAAATACATATTTATTTTATTTAAGAATAGTACATTTTACTAAAGAATTCCACAGTACTTCAACTTCATTTGTATACTCAACAGAGCAATTTCCCAAAATTTGTCTTTTTAGTTTAATGTTTATATTGTTTATTTTAGCATCATAAAATTATTTCATAATGAGCAAATTGCAAGTTATTTTATAGACAGACCAACAGATAGGTTGGGCTACCTTGCTTTGCTATCTCTCTTTGTTATCAGTGCAAATTTGTACTTCCAGTGAAAAACAAATGTCTTTTTTTTTTTAACTAGCTAAGCTCTTGTATAAAACAAAATTGTGATTCCTTAGTGTTAGATGTGAACCTGGTATTTTACTTGTCCATTAGTCGGTAATGACACTAATTTTCCTCCCTCTTCATTACTTCCAGTACAAAAATGGAATGCATGGCTTACTCCTCACTGTCATCACCTGGGTAGGAATTGTCATATCCCTCGTCTGCCTGGCAATTTGCATCTTTACTTTCTGTTTCTTCCGTGGGCTTCAAAGTGATCGGAACACAATTCACAAGAACCTTTGCATTAACCTCCTCATTGCAGAATTTATTTTCCTAATAGGCATCGATAAAACTGAATATAAGGTAGGCCTTCCAGACTTGTATACATTTACAGGTTTATGTTTTCTAAAAAATAAAAATAAAAAAAATGATGTATTTTATTTTGTAATCCAGTTTTCCCTCCAAACTGGATGATCAAGCAAGCAACAATTAAAAACAAAACAAAACACAGTGAGCAGCAAAAAAAAAAAAAAAAAAACTGGTGAAATTAATTGGGTTTAGGATACATTCATAAATATTATAAACTTCACAGAAACAATTTTAAACAGAGATTTAAAATATTTTTTGAAGGTGGACAGAAAGGGAGCCATAATTCTGTAGTAGAACATCAGTTTTATTATTATACCACTTAGATCTGGTTCTTTAACCGAATGGCTTCCAGGATGCTTAAAACTGGATTCAGCTCATCTGAGGCCAGGAAGGGGCTGTCTAGATGTTCTTGTGCCAGAAAGATTGATTTCTTTAGAAGAGAATTATTTATTTTTAAGCAGCGTTGTCCAGATTTAACTTATGTTAAAACTGTAGCTGTTTTAATTAACCACTCTCTGCATGTTATAGGAGATAAAAAGTACTGCAACAGAAACTGTTGACTGAGAAGCCTTTAGGCAGGCACATTATTCTGATTTAGGGACATGCATATGTATTTCTAAGAGACACAGGTTCTACGTGCACAAATAGCAAGCATTGCAATAATCATTCATACTGGCATACAGCTCCTTGTAAAAGCTCTGTGGTCCTCTAACAATGAAGTTTGACTCAAACCAAATAAAATAACATTTATAGGAATAAAACAGAAGCAGTACTGCTGATAGGAGAAAAATCAAAGCAGGACTCTTAAAGGTTTAAATTCCTATTAGGGATTTTGTGGTACAGGTAGTCCTCGACTTAAAAGCATAATTAAGCATGCAGTTTCGGCCCTAAGTCATGCCAAGTTATTAAGCATGTCACCATGTGACTGGCCGCAATTTTATGTCCTTTTTTGCAGCTGTTGTTAAGTGAATCGCCACAGCCATTAAATGCAGTGGTCGTTAAGAGAATCCATTGTCTGCAATAGGGTCCCCCCCCCGAAACTGGAAGTAAATGTCCTTGTAAAACATTGTAAGTCACTGTTACCGTGACTGCAGAATGGCTGTCAGCTCAGGCTGGTTGCCAAGCATCCAAAATAATCACGTGACTGGGAGGAGCTATCAGAATGTTGAATCTGAGTTGTAAGTAGCTCTGGAGCGGTCTCATAACTTTGAACAGTCACTAAATGACTGTACAGAGCTGTACAGTCTTGTCATTACACATCTAATGTTGTGAATAACGCTAAAATTGTTCCACATTTATTTTTAAAATTTCTGAACCACCCATATCCCTCAAAGAGCTCCTTTCATTATCTTCACCTTACATGATGGAAGACCTAAATTTCAAGCACTGAGACAGAATTCCAACTTTTCTAAAATAAAGCTTTCCTCAAGTTTAAGGATTTTATTCTTAGCCTGGTTAGCAATATGGCACTTCATCGTACATAGAAAAGAAAAAAAAATGGAATATGAAAGAAAATGGAATTCCTTGCAATAGCTTATTCTTTTATTTTTTTCAACAGAAGTTATAAATAATACATTTAGCTGCAGTGTTTCTTTATCTTTCTGTACCAAATCATTTGCAGTATAAGCTTTGCAGCAGACTGTTAAGATTTCCGTACCCAAAATTAATAGGCTGCTTTCCATACGTGATATACCATTACACTGCATAATGTGAACAGGCACACATTTCCCATATCTTAACTTACAGAGTGCCACAAAGGACAGGGTACAGCTGCCGAGAACACACAGAGATTTAACCATGCTGAATATAAACTTTGGCTTTGGAAAGGTTCTCTTAGCCTGAGGTTGTGTGTAGTAGGCTTTTTCTAAAATCTGAGCACTGGGTTGGAACCACCTTATTCTAATTTTGGAAATGTCAGATTAAACAAGAAAGACTGAGGAAATTGTAGCTTGAATTTGATTGTTTCTGTTTCTTTGCAGATTGCGTGCCCCATATTTGCAGGCCTCTTACATTTTTTCTTCCTGGCAGCCTTTGCCTGGATGTGCCTAGAAGGGGTACAACTCTATCTTATGTTAGTAGAAGTATTTGAAAGTGAATATTCTAGGAAGAAGTACTATTATGTTGCTGGCTATCTGTTTCCTGCAACTGTTGTTGGCGTTTCAGCAGCTATTGACTATACAAGCTATGGAGCAAACAATGCGTAAGTATATGCTTAGCATCTAATATTTTGGGTTATTTTATTAAACGTGCTAGCTATCAGACAGAAAGCCAAGCCTGTTGAAATAAATGATGAATGAAACACAAGTAAAAGAACATCTGAAGACATTATTAGTAGGGAATGGCAATATGATTCTATTTAAGTCCTTTATAATTTTTATTTATAGAACATTTATACACTCCAGATTCTTAATTATGGCATTATTTTACTTTGTATTTTCTTATATTAAAAGAAGCTGGCTAGAATGATTAGAGAAGAAAAGGAATATTTGTTGTTCTTTTGAAGGGGGAGCTCTGAAGACAGCAGACCTTGCAAGACTGAATTTGGGTCAGTCACTGGGACCAGAGATTTACTCTTCCGAGCTTTTGTATTCATGCTGGAGCCCATCTTCAGGGAATTTCTCTCTACTGGAATACATGCTTTGGGCTATTCTGCGATTCGTGTTTATGTGGTGCTTTCCTATTGGCTGATTGGTATGTTGATGGCTGGTGATTGGCTGTCATTTCCTTGTGCTGCCAAGCCTTCGGCTCCTAAGTATTTGATAAGCTGGTGGTAATTCGGCACTCCTGTTAACTGACAAGGGGCCCGTTTCCAGGCTTCAATCATTTCCCTGGCTATCTTTGTACCTTCATGGCCAACGATTCTAGTTGCTGCGAAATTAAATGTGTGTTCTTGTGCATTGCAATGTGAAGCTACCAATGAATTATCAAATACTTAGGAGCCAAGGGCTTGGTAGCGCTAGGAAACAACAGCCAATCGCCAGCCATCAACACAACAAACAGCCCAAAGCACATATTCCATTAGAGAGAAGATGGGCTCCAGCATGTGTCTGAAAGCTCAGAAGAGTAAATCTCTGGTCTAGTGACTGACCCAAATTTGACCTCACATCATTATCCTGGAATATGTATATTTGTCTTAATTCATAACAGATCTTGGTTACTTTTATTTATAGTCCCACTGGAACTTACTTGAAAGAATAAGTATGGGGAATTTTGCTGAAGTCAAATTATATTATTGCAAAATATAATGCCTTAGTATTTTTTTTTTTAAAGATACAATTGTTCAGCTGGTCTTCTGGTACGATATCTTCTGAATAATAATAGCTGAGTATTTCAGCATATATTTTTTTATTTGGTTATATTTTATCAGGTATGTACAAATTAAAATTAGGCATTGTCTTCTGCTTATAAAATAGAGTATTACAGAAAGTTATGAAATATAGACCCAAGATATTTCTGAGGGTTTATATAACTGAAGGCATAAATATGCCTTCTAATAGTTCTTGCTTTGTCCATTTATTAAATACTTTAGAGCTTTGGTCAGATATTGTTTAATACAAGAAGTCTGCTTAATTTTGCTGTTGATGAAAGATAAATAAAAGTGATTCTTTAGGGAGCTACTTGTAATATATAAAAAGTGAATCATTAAATGAATTGAGTCCTCATAGCCAATGGTTAATTTAGTTTAATGCTATTTCCTTTTAATTGTTGAATATCCAGTTGGGAATGGTGGCTTTTTATTGGTAATGCACTTTTTTGCTGAAAAAGTAGGATGTCTAATTATTTTCTGAATTTCTGATAGGTATGTTTGTGATCATCAGATAATAAAGCTGAATTAACCTTGATGCCTGCTAATTGAATAGACATATACTGTTTTCATGGCTACAGTGAAATCAGTTTGTTTGTTTGTTGTTGTTGTTGTTTTGCCTTCTTGTTTAGCTTTCAGCTTGGGAATATTGTAATAATGTCCCTTAGAAGTCAGGTCTGACCTTGCTTGGTGGTGTTTTTTTTCCCCCAGCCAAGCTTACTAGGATCTACCTCTTGCTATATTTAGTTGAACAATAGATTAAATACTACTATGGCAAATTTTAAGGCACTGTGCAACAGGGACATGGACCACATGGTATCAGAATCATAAAAATTAGTCCATGTGAGGAAAAGATTGCAGGAGACTAATCTCATCTACCATGCTGTTTATTAATTTGATTTTTCAGCATTTTCTTTATTTTCCTGGTATCAACTCTCAACTTGATTTAATAGAACAAAAAGTAGAAAGGGACAGAGAGAATGAGATGAAAATAAATCATGGTGAAGAAAGAATTTATGTATTGTATTAGGTGAGTTAGATAGATTCCAGGTCTCAAGAAAAATAAATAGAACTGTGGACAATACTGCAGACCTACTTATTATTATGAGGCTGTGGTTTGTAAATAGCCTTCCAGCAGGAAATGTCTAGTTTGGCTAAATTTGAAAATAAGAGCTGGTAATCAACACAAAAATATGATGAATAACATTACAAGATTGCATAAAATATATGTGTTTATCTATAGTTTAGTTTAGGGCTCCACAACCCCCAGTCCGTGGACCGGTACCAGGCTGCAACATGCCAGCAACCCAGTCCACACAAACAAGCAGAGCCCTGTGAGATGCAAGTAGTACACAAAACCACAGACTCTCCAGTCTGTGGAAAAACCTTTCTCCATGAAACCAGGGACTTCTGGTTTAGTTTGTTCAGATTTCCACACAAAGAATGTTTTATGAACAAACACATAACTGATTTTCACAAGGAGAAACAGGATGGGTGGATGGATGGATATAGGTAGTGTTGATTCTGTTTGCTCATTAATTATTTTCACTTCCACTGATTTGGCCAGTCTTCCCAAAATTCCAAACCTAACATATGAAGAGATACAACTTATTTGTAAGAATAGATTTCAAATGGATTTCCACTTAATGCCATTGCTAAAAGAGATGTCATAAACATGATCTCTGTGAGAGTTAATTTTTTGCAGTTTCCAGAATATTCTTCGTTCATGGACTGTTTTTTTTTTTTTCTCTTTTCTGAAACAGTTGCTGGCTCAAGGTGGACAACTATTTTATTTGGAGTTTTATTGGGCCTGTTACCTTCATTATTCTGGTAAGAATATGACCTCTTTCATTTTTAGTTTTTCTCCCAGATTAATTTGATGTATCATGTTTTTGGTTATTAAATCATAATATTTGTTTATAAAAATACTTATTGTAAATAAATCAAAAAATGTTTTGTCAGTTTTCCGGGATTTTGGTGGCTATGTTTGAAATGAATTAGGGCCTATCCATGCAAATCTCTTCTATAAGGAGAGCGGCATTGCTGTATAAATTATAAATGTGAACATTAATCCTTGCATATCTGTATTGTTCCTTTGGGTGATACCTTTTGGATTTCTAATACTTACTGAACTATGAAGGCTATTCATCCACTTTCAGCACAGAAAACTGATTTTAGCACAGTTAACATTTGAGGCTTGTGGCCTCTACCAACTTCCATATTGAACCATTAAGATGGTTTAACTCACACAGGTTATGGATCCAGCTGGTTTCCAGTAGGCACTTGGAAAAATTTCCAATGATTCAGTGGACACATCTAGAATATGAAGACAGTAACAAAATTCTTATGACTGCTCTTAAGCAACTTTTTCTTGGATATTGACCCAGGTGGGCTCCTTGTTTTACTGAATAGCAGCAGGATATGCAACACCTAAAAAAAATCCTGAAACAACACATGCAAATGATTAAAAATATAGATAATGTTTATATCTAAGAGTTCACATTAAAAGCCAGCAAGATGGAAGTAATATTGGTACATACATTTCCCAATTCCATGAGCTAAACTTTACCTGAATGAACTGGTGCACAATTTAAAAGTTTTCCTAGACTCAGTTCTCTCTACTAGAACAGGTGCAGACTAGCCAAAAAATCAATAAATGTGGGCCTGCTTTGCTGGTTTCTAAGTTGCACTCTTTGCTGGACCAAAACACACTGAAAGCAGCAATGTCCTTTTTATATCTCAGTTAAACTACTATAATTTACTTTACATGGGCTGCCCTTATGGAGAACTTGGAAGCTTTATGTGACATAGAATGCTACTCTTTATTTGCTAGCCAGTTCAGCAGAATAACATGTATTTTGCAGGAACTGCACTGACTGCTAATAGGTTTCTTGGCCCAATTCAAGATGCTGTGATTATCTATAAAGTATTTTATCGCTGAGGTCTCTAGTTACCTTTGCAGCCAGATAACTTCTTATCTGGCTGCATGCTCTATATAGTATAAACTACTACAGACATTGGTTCTTTAAAAATCAAGGGAACTAGGGCCTGGAAAAATAACTTCTCTGTGATAACTTTGTGCTGTGAAATAGCTTTCTCCACCCTTCTGATCTTTACATAAATGGAAGAAAAGAGTTATTTTCTGCAAAATCTTTGGAAAGAGGGATTTTTAATTGGAGGACAGTAATAAATATATTAATTTTATAGATGTTTTATGTTATTTTAATTTGTGATATTGTAAACAACCTTACATTTCAGGGGTTGGCAACATACAAATCACTGGAGTAATTAAAATAATTAAATGTGAATAGTTAATTGAATTTATTTATGGTATAATTCTAATATGACTACTTAGAAAAAAATTAGAACTCAGTGGCACTCATGTAAGTAAGGTGTACATAGAAGTGTTTCTTATTCCTTTTATTTAAATTCTTTCAGGAGTTTACACCTTTTTATGTGTGCTTTCTAACTATTGTAGTCATCTGTTGGATCAGATTCTCTTAGCTTTAAGAATTAGAATAACTTGTTATAAACAGTCTACGACATGCATTTAAAATTGAAATGTCTAATTCCTTTCCAACATCTTTCTTTTGAGATGTTATCAAATATAATTATATCAACAGTAGCCTTTATAGCAGTGGTTCTCAACCTTTTTAATGCCACGACCCCCAACCGGTCGTAAGTCAAGGACTACTCAACCGGTCATAAGTTGAGGACTACTCAACTAGTGCAGCACCATTTGCAGAATGGGACTTTTGGCGGGCTTAGCAGGGCAGAGACAGCCTGGACAATTCCTATTGGCTTTTGAAAGCCAATAGAATTTGACTCTATTCAAGAGAGTCTATTCTATTGGCTTTCAAAAGCCAATAGAATAGAAGGGAGTAGCACAGCTAAGGAAAAGGGGGAAAAAATGGCGGACTGCGTTGTTTGGCAACCCCCGTGAAATGGTCATTCGACCCCAAATGGGGTCCCGACCCACAGGTTGAGAACCACTGCTTTATAGCCTTATACAAAGTTAACTTATCTAGTATTGTTTGTGTACCCTGATTCTATAAACAGTTTTCTAAATTGCAAAATGTGTCATATCTCAGAAACAGCAATGACTGAATAGGACTTTAGTTCTTTATCTTCTAAGAAAAGCTTACCAGCTTTGTAAATACAAACATGATCATATATATATATATATATATATATATATATATATATATATATATATATATATATATATGTAGGTCTTTGGTTTTCGGGTTTTCTCCCGCGTAAAATTGGAAGTGTCTTGGCGACGTTTCGACGAAGTCCCATTCGTCGAAACGTCGCCAAGACACTTCCAATTTTACGCGGGAGAAACCCGAACAACCAAAGACCTACATACAAACACCCGCGAAAACCTCAGAAAACATATATATATATATATATATACACACACACACACACACACACACACACACACACACACACACACACACACTCAAAAATACAGTGATTATAACAACTTAAATAAATCAAAGCAATCATATTATCCACAACAAACTACACAACTGAGATCAGTGGCTTGTACTTAAAAACAGGAAAATAATTCATGTAACAAATAATCCAAAATAAAGGGAAGTGGAATTTTTTTTGTTGGCTGAGAAGAAGGAGTGCACACGGTCCAAATTCTACCTTCCGCTGCATTTCTATATCATGCCTTATATGGGTTAGAAGAGCCATTTAGCCATCATGATTAGCTTTTGAAAGGCACAATCTTAAAATAGGAAGGAATGGTTGAGAAGGGCTGTTGAATTAACTAGTCCTCTTCATGCTAATTTGGACTAAAGTGAGTGGTCTTTCCCATCAAATTAATGAAGAACTATGAAATTATGTAGTAAGTTGCATAATAATGATTGACTAAACCAGCACACTTTTTTTTTTCAAAATTTAGGTAAAGGCAAATCTAGCAATGTCAGCAGTTAGAATTGAATAATATAGAAAGGCTATTATCATCAACACATAGCACAGTATATAACAGTTGTATTTGCAGCTGATTTTACTTGTATAACAATACTGATGACAATTTGATTGTTAAGTTAATAACAAAGGTTATAGTTATCATAAATAATTGCCATGAATGGGTTCATGGTTATTATGTTATTATGGCATGAAAACTATTTTTAGTTTCATTGTTCCTTATAGAGCTCTTTTTGGTAATATATTTTGGTAATCTATATTGAAGAATAATTAATTATCTCATTAAAAGGCTTCCTTACTTAAAAGACGATTCCATCTCCAATTTCCATTCTTTGAATCCTCTCAAGTAGTATGTAATGTTAGAGAACTTGTTCTATGAAGTTTTCCATCTGTCTTCTTAAAAGTCATGATTGATGTAAGTGTGTATGGAGGACAGATGAAACAGTAAAATATACTGTGCTGTTCCTCATTTAATGTTAAAACATGTGTGACCCTCAAAGAAAAGCCGCCTTATACTCACTCTCTTCAACCTCTTTTCTTCAATGCCCATAAAAAGAAATATGCTTGCAATTGGCTCTTTCTTGACTTGTTCAACTTGCTAATATCTATGAATTGTTTTTATGCAACGTGTCTTCAACTATGTAACTCATTGAATGAGGTTGATCTGTACAAATTTAGTAGAGACTATTTGGATAATGAAGTCTTTTTTGTTTTTTTAACTTCACAATGAACAATAGTTTAACAAAACTACAGAAGTGTGGTATTAATAATAGGGAGTAGTAAAAATGACACTTTCTCTGGATATACATATAATAATTAAAAATAGTACGATTAAAAAAATTCAAGTCTGTTCCATATCTTTCTCTCTTTTTCTACATGAAGGCATAAAATATGTCTGTTTAATACACCTACTGTGTATTAATAGATATGTTTGAGAACATGGGAATGTGTTTATGTATGATTTATAAAAATGTTTATTGTTCTCTCTTCTTTGTTCAGTTTGTTCTCTTTCTTTCTAAAACATTACATTTTGTCTGAGTCTTGGGCAATTGCTGCAGATATTGCTTTCTTCTAACCAGGTCAGAATAGAAATCAGGGTGATGGGCTTTAATCGTATTGACCATATACAGTTAGAGTCCACTATTATTTGCCAACCATGACATTATTATCCTGCAAATCATTTAGGTTGAGAAGTGGAAGGCCTTTGGGAACAGTATTCCCAACTTCAGAAAATATGAAACAGCAGGTAGCAATCACTGCAGAGTTCCTTGCAGTAATTCTTCTCTGACAATTGCATTGCCCTCTAATCGTCCCCACCAAAAAAAAAAAAGGACAGGAGGTGTAATGATTCAGGAATAGTTGAATGTGAATATTGTAGCCAAACAAGAGTTATAAGCATAAATGGACAATCAACATAATTCAAGAATTTAAGATTACCTTCATTATGAAAATACGGCCATGCTTGCGTTATCACTTCAAAAGCTGCTTGTTAGCATTTAACCATTTATTTACTTTCATAAATATGCCACATATTTTTGAAAGCTTTGGTTGGGAGAAATATGGATTTGATGAAGAATTTGTTACAAGATAATTGAGGATTAGAGACTTTGGCTATTTTATTTTTAAAAAAAAATATTATAGAAAAAATTTAAAATGTGTAAGCTATTGTTAATGAACAGTTAGAAACTAGTTGAGAGAATTTATAAGGGATGAATATTAACCGTAAAAAGCCTGTTTTATCTTATGAATATTTCACTTTTACTATAATAATCCAGTCCTTTTTTAATAACATAAATTGGGGGTGGTTGTCCTTGTTTCCCTCCCTTGAAAGGAAGAATTTGTTGCCCAGTAACAAATATTTAGGCACCCAGAATCTTTGAATTCAGTACAAAATTAGTAATCTGAAATTTAAGCCCTGAGACAGCAACAACTTGTGTAGTTAAAATACACATTTATATATTTTAAAATGTGCAAAGGTAGTATAATATATGAAAGTCAAGAAAAATACCTATTTAATGTTATTTGAATAAATTTTTTACCATAATATAATGTTCATTAGATAGGCATATAAATGCTCTTTGTTTCAACTTGCTATATTTTAAAAAACTAAATAAATGTACTGTATATATTTCTAGTATGATAAATTTGAGAGAGATTAAAAATCTAATTTCCCCCAAATATTTTTATAAAGCAGGTTCAGGATTGTTAAATGTTTAATATTTTTTAATATTTTAATTTTATTTTTTATTGCATCAAATTAATTGGCAAAATATGAATAACATACATAAACAATATAACATGGAAAATTTTACATGCACCTTCAAAATTTAAAAGCAAGGTAAAGAGACTCCAAATTTACCTCATAGAAAAAAGACTTCAAAATGTTCGATCAGGTTACTGATACAATTAATTGCATTTTAAAATCACTTTTATAAAGAAGAATGGGATTTGCTCCTCTATATTCTGGCTTCAAAGAGCTGAAGTGGAATGAGGGAGAAATAGGAAGTTAAGAATACTGTTCTTATTATTCCTATAAATTAGAAACAAGAATTGCTGAGAAAGAGACTTTGGAGTTGGAAGGAATTCCCTTTAATCTGTTGAATTTCCTCCTGATATTTATGTAACTCAACAACAAAAGGAGTTAAAAATACATTCTGTACTTAAAAAACAAAGAATTATAAAGTCAGTTGAGTAAGTTGATTTTAAAAGAACAGGATATTTTTATACACAAAATAAATAGTAAATGTTTTTTTTAATAAATTTGCTTTGTGACAAAATCTCCAATCCAACCTCTTATAATATAAGTAAGTTATAAAAAGAAATGATATCATGAAAAGACAAGTAATTCATAATATGCTTTATGCTGTTGTAGTGTTAAATTGACTTTAAATAAGTAAAGGATATACATTTTCAGGATTATTTTTCTGCTTTGTTAAAAAGGAAAGTTTTTGTTATGCCATCCCAGTCTAAGAATTTTTTTTTATGTCTTTACCTATGGGAAACCAGGGCTCTTATATCTATGTAAAACTCTGTGTATAAGTAATGAATGGCAGAAAACTATTAGTATGCCTGAAATGATTTAATAAAGCCTGGATCATGACACGTCACGAACTGTTCTTGTCATTTGGTTAGCTCCATCTTCAGTTTTAATAATTCATCCAGTTCAGTGAAAGTTCAATTTGCAACACATTTAGAAGTCTTCTTCACACTGGATGTTCCAGAGAGGAATGGGGCTTGTATGGTTAAAGAGAAGACTCTGGAGCCATTTTGGAGCTGAATTGCTAGTTTTTTTTAAAAAAACAAAAACAAAACAAAACTCCAGAGATGACAAATAGAGTCAGAACTTGTGCTGTTCAGGAAGGTTACTGCAGCATGGTGTTTCCTTTTTTTCTGTCTTATTCAATCCATGTCAGGTCTTCCAGCTTAGGTGAAATAAATTTTAAACTAAGATTTGGTTAAGTGGATTTGTTGGCTCTAAAATTAACCGCATGCTTTTTTAAACTCTACAATCAGTAGCACACCCCCCCCCCAAAATCCACATTCATCTTGGACACTTCCAAATGACTTGATAAGCTTGCCATTCATGTTGGGCTTTGGTGAAAAAACTTCCTGAACTTTCAGGAATTGCATCCTAAAATGTCACACAAACATTTCACAAAACAGATTTTGTTTCAAGAATGGTGAAAAACAGTTCAATAATTCCTGTTTTAAGAAGGTAAATATTAACTCACCCCAGTGCCCTTATTGTATCTGGATTTTTATTGCTCTGAGGCAATAAAATACTAGACACTAACCTTTGATTTGCTGATCCAAATATGGACAAAGTCTCTCCTATTTTGTGAACATAACTTACATTTTAAGATGCTTTACATTATATACAGGATGTTTCATAGGTATTTAAATTCAAGAAGTTTGATAAAATGGGAACTATCATATATTGAGTTTTCCCATAATTAGAGGAAAGGAAAAGTCTTAAATATATTGGCCTTATGGCCATATAAAATATTGTTTTTATCTTGTTATTATTATATTGAGTTATTAAAATAAGATACCATTGTCAGCATGAACTAATGAACATTAGACCAGCTAGGAGAGTTTTCCAACTCTATATAATTGGGAATTTAGGATTGCAGTATAAAATTCAAGCAATCTGTTTTATAAAATCACTTACAAGGAAAGGAAGTGAGGAAATAGCTGAGTAATAAATATAAAACACGGTCATTTTTTTTCACTTTTGATATTGGGTGAGAATGGGAATGAAAATCCTCTTAGAGGCAATCTTCTAGTTCTCACGTACTCAAATGATTTGCAAGTTTGGTTAAAAAAAAAGCTGAACTATGACAGTATGATTTCACCCCATGGGAAATGGAGTAGAGTTTGGAATAAGGCCTCCCATTTCCATTCCCATCTTTAAAAATTACTCCAAATTATTTTTAAAAGCCCAAAGTCATTGGAAAACCTACTGCAGCTTGCAGGAATGTGTCCTGAGAGAAAGGCTCCCACTTCTATTTAAGTAGACTACCATTTCAAGCTGTTTTTAGCTTCTCATATTTCCGAATAATACAGCAATCTGCCTGAAGTTCTTTAGCTTATAAATGTATCCTAGGGTTCAAGTTATTCAAAGGAGGTTTATTTGCTTCCTTTCTTGTTTGCTTGTTTTCCTTCTCTGTGACTGAAAGGGACAAAATCATAGTCCTATAGGACAATGGTTCTCAACCTTTTTAATGCTGCGACCCCCAACCAGTCGTAAGTTGAGGACTACTCTCTATTCAAGAGAGTCTATTCTATTGGCTTTCAAAAGCCAATAGAATAAAACGGAGTAGCACAGCTAAGGAAAAGGAGAAAAAAATGGCGGACTGCGTTGTTTGGCGACCCCCGTGAAATGGTCGTTCGACCCCAAATGGGGTCCCGACCCACAGGTTGAGAACCACTGCTATAGGAGGAGGTGTGTGGCAAAACAAAAGTTGTAACATCAAAAAACATAACCTCCCCCCCCCAAATTACATACTTGTATTCAGGAACCGGATAAAATATGGAAGACTGGAGTTTGCCTTTTGTTGTTGTCATTGTTGTCATGGTTAATAACAGGAATCTAAGGCAATTATCTTTTAGGAGACCTTGCCACTGTTCATCATGATGCTTGCTGTTCTTTCATTGTGATAGTTTTAGGAAAGGTTATATAAATGCCTTGCTGATATTTGAAAGGTTTCTAAGTGTTGCTTTTCAGATAATGAACTTGGGTTTATTGCTTTATATTATATTCACTAAGATATAGAGAACAAGCATCCTATGCATTGTTATCATAGGCACATCATCTTGGATTTATAGTACTTTTAAGATACTTTCATTTCCACTCCATTCCCCTCCCTCCATCACTTGCAGAAGATTTATCATCCTGGATAAAATACAAGGCCAATTTCTTCCATCCATTTTTTCTTCTTTCAACAGAAGCTTCCAAATGTATTGATTAAGTTGCATTTGTTTGTTTATTACATCCAAATTTTGCAACAAGAATTTCTATTTTAGGCTGATTCTATTCATTAAAGGTTTATTGACATAGAGAGCACAAAGTAAATTATAATGGCATATATCAGGAACTCCATCCAGGTATTTTGGACTTAAATCACTAAATCTGTAACATGTCCAGAGTCACCTCTAGAGAAAATGGATGGCACATAAATAATTGTCTATATAAGACAAATGATGTCTGAAACAGTTGGATAATACTATATCTGCCACATATGGTAGCCATTGGTAATTTTGTAGCTTGAAAAGGAAAGTGTTGAAGATAGCTAATGTGGTTAGTAGTTATGGTGCTAAATGAGAACAACGAAGATCAAATTAAATTTCACTCCTGGCCAGCCCACATAGGGCTAGTGTTGGGAATTTTGTATTTGTGCATCTTTTTTTTTGAGGGGGGGGAATCATAACTGTTTTTCACAATTAATGCCTATGGATACCTGGCTCATAATATGCAGCTTAGGTCAGGCTTTAATTTTAATAAATAAATAAAAAAGTTTAATACAACATTTTGACATATCATATTTGTATCAGTAGTAATATTTGGTTAATGTGCTGGTGGTCCTAGACAGTCTAAGAAGCAAGTTAGAAAAAAATTAGAAACATGAAAATAAAAGACGAAACAGCTTCACTTATACCCACTTAGTAACTCTGACATATTAAAACTCATAATAACTGTATTCATTGACTGGCTACAGTGGGGCTTTTATAACAAACAAACAAAAAAAAAACCCTACTGCCTTGACCTAAACTATGTATACTTTAAGCCATGAAAACAAGGGACATTATGATAAAATGTGATTAATATAAATGCTTACATCAACCACAGCTTTAAATTTTATTGCTGCCAAAATATTGACAGATCATTCTACAAGCTATTCTTTTTGTATCAGCCAAGGGTTCAGTTTCCAAGAGGCAGTCAATGCCATTATGCAATATGTCAACAATCTGAATATAGGCCCCTTGGTTGTAATTTCTACCCGTTGGGGCCAGAAAATCCACACAGGCATCATGAATATCAATACACATAAAATATGAGCAGTTCTGTCAGTGTAAGTCATAAAACCATTTTGCAAGGTAGAAAGAGGACCAGTCACACCACGAAACCACCACATTCACAAGGCAATGGGAACAGGACAATAAGAGTTTGATTAAGTAGCTTAGGAATAATATATTTACCTTTTCCGAGGCTGACAATAATAGTTCTGTGTGGAAAAAGACAGACTAGATGGCGGATCTCCTATTTCAGGAAATAGACCTGTGTCAAATGGACATCAGAGGAGCAGAAAAATAGAAGATACATGATTTGGAATTTGTAATCTGGTATTCTATGGCATGTTCTTTTTAACTTTGTGAAGAGTGCAAATTCATCAGTAAGCAGGCATTGAAAAAGTTAATGAAATAATTACTAAGAAATTTATAGAATGCAAAGGACCCCATAATTTGTTCTGTGGGTTGTTCAGGGATGGAGAAGGGAATCATGGGTTGTTATTTATTCCTGTAAAAGTGTGGGAGGGGCTAAAATTAATGTTGTGGGTATTTACCCATTAGATGAATTATTTATAACTGAAGTTATTTGATGATAAACTATCACATCATGCTAAAATTACTGCCTTGTACAGTATTTGTCTTTTTCTTTTATACTTTAACAAATTTATGGTTTTGTTATTTAGTACTTTAAATTTTTCATTTGCCAATTTTAAATGGGATTCAGAAATCATTTTGTAATTTTCACTGTAGGAACAAATTAAATAGGTGGCTTAGTATCTATTGTGGAAACAGTAACTATTTACAATTGGAAGAGGATTTGTTTCTTTCAATATTGTGTTTAATTATTACCTTATGCTATGGCACAGAAATATATTTACCTAAAAAGGAGACAATCCATGCATTGAACACATTCCCACCAATACGTACAAGAAAAAAATAGAAACTGTAATTAATTTTGGATAAAAGATTTTCTCACCTGCATGAGGTTTTTTTTTCTTATACATATAGCCTTCTATATTAGAAGCATATTTAAATATACTGGTTAATTTTTTTTTTATTACTATTATTGCATAATGTAACATTTTACAATAGGCATTATATATATTATATAAATATACTAAAACTTTAAACAAGTTTGATTGACATTGGAAAGAATGCAAGATGTTATCTGAAAAACATATTTGCTGGATTTTTACCACTGATCTAATCTTTTGTCTGAAGCTACTTTGCTGAAAATACTCAGTCACACAATAGTTTGGAGAATGATAGCTTTTCCTCTTTTTTGTTTAGTCTGGAGTATCGTCATTAATCAACCTGTTTCTTGAAGTAGTTTAATTTCATTTGTATCTTGTTTTGACAGCTGAATCTTATCTTCCTGGTGATCACACTGTGCAAAATGGTGAAGCACTCAAACACTTTGAAACCAGACTCTAGCAGGTTGGAAAACATTAAGTAAGTGCTATGTGTTCAGATCCAAAACTGTGATTATTTGTCTGATTGTTTCAGCTGATTGAAAGCTCCCCTTCCATTAGGAACATATGGCTTTGTCTCCCAGGAACCACAGATGTCAGTTAGAAATGAACAACACCAGTCTTGCTTTCAACACATTTGTTGCTCCAATATTACAGACAAGGTTGAAATTAAATAACCTTCTCCTTGGCATGGTGGTCAAAGGCGTTTGGTTTGGTGCCTTCCTGAAATTCCAGAGCAGCACAGTCATTTCATTTGCATTTAAAATGCCCCTCGAAATTGCATTCCTCTCTGCACGGCTGATGTTGTTCTGCTGGTTTTGTTTTGTTAAATTATTCTCAGCAGTTAGGGGTCCTCAGCAGTTTTCCCAGTCATAATTCTGACCTCCTAAGATAGTTTGCTCCTATGACTGTGGCTATCTTGATGGTTATCTGTTCCTTTTCATGCTAATTTAACAAATAATTATTTTTGTCTTAATACTCTCTTTTCCAGAAATTGAAGCAATGTTTAATTTAATAAAACTGACAGTGGTGGATCATACTTCAGGCTGAGCTAGGCAACATAAAGCCTTCTCTTTCGGCTTCAGTCCATGCTATTTGTGTGGTTAAGGAATAGAAATTGATTTGAGGTTTTGTAGTTAAAAACACTCCAGTCTTGTGTTGCCTATTCCAGCTTTTTACCATTTAGTCATAGGGTTATTTCAGGCTAGGTTATTGTATTAGTCTGATGCTGGAGGGCTGAATAAATTTTATCATAAGAAGCAAGCTCTAATAAGTTCCAAGCAATTGTGCTGCAGACTGGATTTTTAAATTGTCTTTGTAAATAGAATGTGACAAGGGTAAATTTGCAAGATACCTAACATTGCAAACTAGATATTGCTTAGATAGGTCACAATATCAACTTCATTGCATGTTGCATGTTAAGAGAGAGAGAGAGCTAATCTTTAGCATCTCTCTCTTTTCTTCCTTTTCTTCCTCTTTTTGTCTTCTCATCTACACCAGTAATTACCGTGTTTGTGATGGCTACTATAATACGGACTTACCTGGGTAAGATAGAACCCTATATTAACAAATTTAAAGCATGACTTTAAAAAAGAAAAAAAGAAAAGAAAAAAACTTGAAAATTTGGACAATTTCCTGGATTGTCCCTAATTTTAATGAATCAAAATATCTAATTTGCTAAACTATTTTCAACTCTTAAATGCCTTTATTATTTTAAATTGCTTGCATCTGCACTTTGAATTCTCTCCTTTTAACTAATTTTTGTATGAACTTTACTAAAATGCTTTTTTATTAATTTCAAATTAAATTTCTGTCTAATAATTTTGTTTCTCTTTTCTGCTTATAATGCTTTCTAGCTATGAAGATAATAAGCCATTTATCAAGTAAGATCATTAGTTAGATGTGGAATGCAATGAATAAATCCCTTTTCCCTTTTCATTCTGTGCTGTTCTCTGCGATTTTCTTTCTTTCTTTTTTTTTCCCCCGAAACTATTCATTATGAAATCCTTTAAAGATTTTATATTGCTGCTAAATCCACATACTTAACCACATTCAGCAAGACACTTTCCAGTGAAAGTTAGAAGATATAGTCTTAGTTTAGTAGAGTTTTTGAGCTTCTGGTTATGGGCTACTGAACTGCCATATAAACCTTGCATAACTATTTTATCTGTGTATGTTATGTCAAATTTCAAACACGTTTATTTTTTTAAAAAAACACCTGGCTTCTGTTAATGACTAAATATTTGTTATAAAATGTACAAACACACACACATATATAACAGATAAACAAAAGGTTGAAGGATCATGGATTCTATTTTTGCATTTCAAAATAATACTGTCCGTTTTCAGTCGTGAATAAGAGAAAGGCTCATCTACCACTGCTGCTTTCACTAAAGGATAGGACTGTTCCTTCTTTAATAGTCGAAAGTCTATTTTTTAATGTCTGAATGCAAATCTAGCAACAGATAACCATAGCAAGTGAAAATGTAATGCATAAATTTGTAATTGTGCTGAGATTATTATTTTTTTTAAACTCAGTAGTCTTGCTTAATTTTATTTTATTTTTCAGGTCTTGGGCTCTAGGTGCGTTTGCTCTCCTGTGTCTTCTTGGGCTAACATGGTCTTTTGGACTGCTTTACATCAACGAGGAGACTATTGTGATGGCATACCTCTTCACAGTATTTAACGCTTTCCAGGGAATGTTCATTTTCATTTTTCATTGTGCGCTGCAGAAGAAAGTGAGTCATCTCCAGATAATTTTATTTATATGTGTTTATCTGTAACGAATAACAAAATATATACCATAGACATGGCAAACTATAGACCACATTGAAAGGAAAAACAAGAAAAAAATTCTCGTTGACCAAAATTTTGGTCATCTGTTGTTATATAATAGAATCAAAATATCAGTGAGAATCTTGCATTGGTTTTCTCCATCTCCACTTATTGAATGTTAAAAAAAATATGCAGAAAAATTGATTTTAAGTATTTTTGTCCTCACAAAGATTGCATGTATAAATTTTTGACACAAAGTGCACATTTCTAATGAGCATTACATATTTAGCATATAGTTTATTTCTTTTATTTTATTGTAACGAAGAGCCACATGGCAAAACCCTAAATGATAAATCTGAAAAAAAATACAGTAGAATAATATATCAATCTAGAAGTTATTCATGAGATCACTATGTATAAGAATTCATGATAAATGTTTTCATCAAAAGTAGTTTACCAGCAAGCTATTTAAGGGAACCGGTACGGTGTTGCTGTTGCTTTTTTCACATACTATAGAAGCAGAATGTCTTTAATTATAACATCTAATGCTCTGATAGAAAATATTGTTGAATATAATTAGCTATAAAGATAACAATTGCTGGTTCTAGCATAGACTTTAAATTCCAGTAAGTTGAATATATTATTTGCTTTATCAAAGTAACCTTAATAATAGTTTTGCATTGTATGAAAAAAAAGGATTTTTATAACATCAATAAAAAATCATTGTGTCAAAAATTAAATGATGAAAGATTACAATTAGAAATCTTGAAATATAATCATAAAACAAAAAAAATGAATAACCCATAAGTAAAATTTAATCACATTGGGATTATATTTGGGGATTCTTGATTCAAGAGTATTGCATTACATTAAGATTTTTAGATTAAAAAAGACATAACTGAGTTAGTTATTTGTAATATATCACACATGTATACTCTTTATGTAAAGACTGAGAGAGAAGCAATTTTTTGCATTTAAAATCAAAACAGCATTTCAAAATTTGTTTATAATTTTAATGACATCTAATTTGTATGCTGCAACTTTTATACATACTTCTATAGTGGTATTACCTGGAACAGCTCTTATCATCTACAAGGGTAAATTTGCCAGAATTAAATATTAACTTTTTAAAATAAAATTAAAAGGACAATATTGAAGACTTTCAGAATAGAGTATTAAGGTTTTTTTGTTTTCAAAATCATAAATACAAAGGTGCACAATATTTATAGTGTTAATATTTTGAAACATGCAGCATCTTGTTTTTATAGTAAGCAAAGCCAGCACAACAAAGTCATAACAAAATGCCATTCAAGTGTAGGAAAAGTAGATAAAGTAAGTCAAGATTATTCATACTTCCAGATTGTCATTTGAAGTTTAAAAGCTTCATTCTCTGCTACTGGATATTGTTCCGTTTTTTTTCTATATGTAGCTAACGCAGTCTTTTTATTTGGTTATTGCTAGTGGTCACTAAATTGAGCAGAGAAATAAAATTGGGAAAGTGAAAACAATTATGTTTCCCATCCTGACAGGATGATAGTTCTGTTACCTCGGTTTTCAGCAAGCTGTAATTTAGAAATGATGGCAGCAGAATGTGCAGTCCAACAGAAAATGTATGTTTGCAGCAATATAGACAGTTAGGCAAAATCAGCCTCAGAGAGTGATATTTAGGAGACAATGAGAGGATCTTTTGGTTAGAATTCCATAGCTGTTGGCATCTTTTAATTGATAGTTATGCATGCCCATGAAATATTTGTGTTATTTATCAGTACAGGGCTTTAGTTTTTGAGCTCAGCCACATTTATCATCCCTTAAAATCAGTAGGCTCATTCTGTTCTGTGTTGTGATATGTTCATGCATATTCAACACAAATTTAGCTTAATGTTATTTGGTTGCATCTGTGTGAAAAGCTATTTGTAGAATATATTTGAATGGAAGGTTCTTTATCAGAAGTACTAGTACATCCAGCCACTGTTTCTTCCCTGGCACGGCATGATGGTATCCTCACTATCTGCTCATTTGGGAATCCAATATTATTTGTTAATCTTATATTTATATAACATATAATTATATAATCTTGTAATGTATATATTTAATCTTATGTGCAAAGGTTGCCAAAACCAATGACATCGGAAAATAAAATAGTAATCAAAAATGAATGCATACCAAAACAGCAAACAGTAAAACATAATTAAAGTCAGTACAGGTTAAAACAAGGAACAGCTGAAAAAGCAAACCCATTCCTTAAGTTAAATACTTTTTCCATTTCCATTCCATTGCTAACAGGTATATGCTATGAGCAGAGGGGCCTCTGTTGTTTGGGATTTCCCAAAATCTTTGTGTGCAGCCACAAGAAAAAAAATGTTTCTTGATTTATAGCCAAAGGTACTTAGATGCTGTGACAGAGAGAAAAGTGCCTGGATGGTCTCAATATCTGAGCGTGTTCATAGAGATATCTGCCTTCGGCACACAGTGTAATACGAAAGGAAAAACCATGTTTAATATCTTGAAACATTGATTAATGATTTAAACTAGACTGCATTCAGAGAAGCAGGTGCTATTTGAAACTATTCAATTCTGCTTGAAACTTCAATATCCTGTCATGATCACAGTGCTTAAAATAAGTGGAATGATCATCTGTGTATTAACAGAAAATACTTAGTTGACACACTTGTACCCAAATCACTGACCAATGGAATAATGTACAGGCAGTCCTCAATTACAGATCACTCATTCAGTGATTATTTAAAGCTATGATAGCATTGAAAAATGAGATTTACGATGAGATGTGAAGTTGCTGCCATTGCAGTATCCTCTCAGTACATGATAGTGATTGGATGCTAGGCAACTGGCTCACATTTTCTATAGTTGCACATGATCACCATTTGTAACCTTCAAAGACAGCTTCCAACAAGGAAAGTCAATGGGGAAGTTGGTAGGAAGTTAGAAGTTGTAGTCACATGACATCTCATTAACAGTCTCTGGTGATTCGCAGAACTGATGTAAGTTGGCACAGTCACATGATTTTTCAATTTAAGATCACATCAGTTATAGCAAGAGTTGTCCATCCCTGTTGCAATCAGTAAATGAGGATTATCTATATTTGGGGAACATGAATTAATTACTGAAAAATCTATCTATCTATCTATCTATCTATCTATCTATCTATCTATCTATCTATCTATCTATCTCTATCTCTATATATCTGTCTAATATAATATTAATCTAATCTATCATGTGCAAAATTTACCACTTGAGGGACAGGACTTTCTGGAAAAAACTGGAATGTTTCTCCATCCCAGACCATAGTAATCCAGCCATTTGCAGGTGGCCCACTAGTTTTTCTAAGGAAAATTTCTGGAGTGCCACCTTATACTTTGGCCCCAAATAATATTTACAACTAAGAAGGTGTCACTATTTTTCCCCTGTAATCAGTGTTTGGGAATATAATTGGGAATGAACTGAATCAGTCCCACGAACATCGTAAATGTTGCAAAATAATGTTAAGTACAATATTCATGTTTGTTTAATTGGATGTCTAACACAGTTATATGCTTCATTTTATTATATAGAAATACATTTCAAAAAGGAAAATATAAATGTATCTGATTACGATCATTGTTATTCACATATAGGTACGCAAGGAGTATGGCAAGTGCTTCAGACATTCATATTGTTGTGGTGGATTACCCACAGAGAGTCCACACAGTTCAGTAAAAGCATCAACAACACGAACAAGTGCCCGTTATTCCTCTGGCACCCAGGTAACAAACATTTTGACAGTATTTCTAATGACAGCATCTTTTAATTAATCTTGGTTATCAAACAGCCTATTGAGATATGTTCTGTTTAGATACACTAACTGTATTCTCATTATAACAGCTCTGTTGACAGTCTTTTGATACACACACATACACATACAAATTGTATGCCAGTTCAAAAATTTCTGAAAGTTTGAATTTGTGGAGGTAGTTTTAAATCCTTTACTGAGAAATAGCTCCATCCACAGAGAGATTTAAATAATCATTCTCTGATTAGAAAATGACTGAATGCAACTTTATAAAATAAAGTTTTATAAAGGTCGTAAAGCAAATCAGATGTGAAACTGAAGCATGCTCCTTGTAAAGAAAAGTTTCAGAAAATATTTCCTGATGGATTTTTAGATACGTATTTCAAAAACATTTTTGTATATAAAATAAAGGCATTGTTAGCAAAACCTCCTGGAAAATCACCTGCATAAACTGCTGCATATTGGGTATCACCTGCACTTTTGAATATGTGCAGTTGTCAAATACAAACAAGACCTCACTGTTTGCAATAATGTTTGTCATGCCTTTGTTGGGTTTGACTTCTGATTATGTTTGAAGAAAGTGTTTGGAGTGTGTTTGTGGATTTAATGCATAAGCAAAATGGCAGACAGCCTTTTGCATAAACATACAGTCAATTTTTCCAGGATCTTTTTATCCACTTTAAAAAAAACACACAATCTGTGATTGTTGTATTTAAATAGAACCGAATGACCCACAAGGGCACCTCTAACTAGTGATAAATTTCTGTTTAAACAAAATTATTTCCATGAATAAGGCCCTTATGTTTATATTACATTATATTTCCCCCCCCCAGATTTTTATATTATATTTTTTTCCAGGGCGATGAAAAGAACTGAGAATGGGACTAGGCCACTGCATTTTCTCTCTCTTTTCTGTATGTGTCTTGTCTGTGTGTATGGGTGTATGTTTCTGTATACAGTCTCTTCTTCTGAAAGTACTGATGAATTATAACTTCTTCAATTTAAACATAATTGAAGCTTCACAAACATTTAACTCCTTAACTTTCCTTCATACTAGAGCTCAGCTGCTGTGGAATTATTGGAAAGTAATCCTGACATGGATTAGAAAAACTTTAATAAAGCGCGGAAATTACACAAACATCTCAGCCCTCAATTTTTTAGGTCTCTTATTCCGCCTTTATTATTTTCATACATAACTGAAGGTGGCAAACATACCTAATATTCCCTCCTCCTATCCTCCCCACCACAACAAACCTGTGAGGTGATTAGCGGAACTTGACTGGACCACAAGTTTGTTAATTCTACTGTCAGCATCCCTTGGTCAACCTGGAGAGAAAATAAAATGCCACACGCTTAACACTGCCTAAAAGGCACCAAAATTTCATTTGCTTTCAATTTGAAGTCAATCACATAACATATCCAGTATAACTACTCACTCTTTTTCAGCATCCTGATTTTAATAATATGCATAATAACACTTAACTACACAAAAGAAAATTAACAGCATAGTCTGGAACACATTGACTTGGAAGTGAGTGCTATTGTGTTCAAGAAAAGGGCTTACATAAGAGATCACATGAGATGATTGGGGGCTAGTAATAAAGTAGCAGTAGTGGTCTTCTACAGCCATTTGAGATGTGACAGTTCCACCTGATTTTCTTTACATTTAACAGAGCCGAATAAGAAGAATGTGGAATGATACTGTGAGAAAGCAATCTGAATCTTCCTTTATCTCAGGTGATATCAATAGCACTTCAACCCTTAATCAAGGTCAGTTATTTGATAGATTTCACTCTACTTTTTTAATGGTATTTCTTAAATAAAAATGTCAAGGTATTAGATTGCAGTAATTAAACCAAATAAACAGATGTGCTCTGGGAAGTTATTATAAGCTAAAGATCTCAGCATTTGAGTGAAAACAGACACATATATGCGGAAGACTGTTTTAAAAAAGAAAATCTGTAACTCAAGACTATTTGTCTTGAATACATTTAAAACTCAGTTCCTTCATCTCTTTACTTAGGATGAAAGTTGACATTCACGTTCATAGAAAGCGCATTTAAATAAGCCTCATCAATAATTTAACTTAAAAGCAAGAATATAATTTTAAAACTTTGCTAACCTATATATTCTAAAACTGAAACAGAACTACCAGTACAGTAAAATTTTAAATGCATTAGATTACCATACACAGTTTGCCTGTAAAATCATATTAGCATCAGCTCACTATAAAAGGCAGCTGAGAATTCATTTTCCTTCCAGGATAGTTCTGATCATGTTTAGAATGTGGGGCATTTCCCTGCCACATGACAATCCCAGGGAAGGAGGGAAAACCTTATCTTGCTTTTTAGATAGTGGGTTAAACCTTATGACTTTAACTCAGATTTAATATTTATAGGTTTTCAGTCCTGTTCACGTAGACATACAGTACTAAACAATACTAAAGTCTCATCTGGAAATGGCCACAATGGGATTTTATTCAAGGACAATGTTTTGTTGCAAATTTAAAGTCTTAAAATGCTCATTCAAAATTGGCAAGATCACTTCTTTAAAACCCAGTGGATGAGAAGAGGGGGTCGTCTTGTCAATTGAACATTCAGAAAAGCACTGGATAACTTTCAGTGCCCAGGTCTAATTCTGCCATGACAATGATTGGGGGTTGCAGTTATTATGCACTTCAGTTTTACAAAATAAATAAATGCACGATTGTGGTCAGCATTACAGGAACATTGCATAGTAAATAGCATGACTATTTCAAGCTAAGCATCTATTCCCAAAGAAATCACAAGTTGGATTGGTTTAAAAAGTAGCCATTTGCTTGTAGATTCTTTCAGTCGAAAAGAGGATTCTTGTGCAAAAGAGGATCATTTATACTTTGATTCAGCAAGAATTGGTTTCCATAACAACATTCCCCATACTTGCAAATGTTTCTTCATTGTCTTGAGAGAGATTTGTATACACAAAGCAAATATTTTTAGATAGATATTTGCAGATGAAGTGATTAAGAAGCACAAGTGTCCTCCTGAGAGAGAAAGAGAAGGAAATGAGGATGTGTGCATCATAACATAATGCAACCTGCATCATGACATCATTAAATAATTGCACAATCAAGATGTCATGATGCATGTATCATCATTTTGGCATCATTGTTCTTTAGTCTAGATACTGTATATGCCACCGTATTAGGCGACCCAGCGTATAAGACGACCCCCGTCTTTATAGCCGGGCCGCATTCCTAGAACGTCGTCTTATACGCCGGAAACTACCAGTATTTCCGGCGTATAAGACGACTCGGCGTATAAGACGACCCCCGTCTTTGACGCCGATTTCAGCGCTCACGGAAGTCGTCTTATACGCTGGCATTTACGGTACCTATATTAATTATTGTAGCTGCAACACATATGACCACATAGAATTATAGATAGATAGATAGATAGATAGATAGATAGATAGATAGATAGATAGATAGATAGATAGACAGATAATAAAAGATAATGGCTGTTCCTGAATTTCTATAGAATAATGTACAAAATACAATTGGGTTTAATAATCCACTCAATGTTCATCAATATTGTGTATAGTAAAAACCTAACTCCTGGGTTCAAACTTATGTGAGGTACTGGTATATCCTACAAGAGATTTCTAGTTCTTTGCAGTTTCATACATCATTGTTTGCCCTTGCTGTAATGTGTACATTATCCTTGGTAGGAAATACGAATCTCTCTTCAACAAAGCCTGTGCTCTGTTTTTCGTGTCTAATTGTAATGCAATGCCAAGCAATTATATGCAAAAGGGAGTGATCTTTCTTTGCAGTGTTCTGTTTCCCCCCCCCCCCAGAACTGGTCAATCTGAGCATTCTAAAAGTGGTTTGTATATTTCTGCAAGCGTATCTTCCAGAACAGGAAGTAGTTAATGGAGTTCTGGATGTGATCCAGCCCCCAAATGAGCCAAACTGAACATTTTAGGGAAAGTGAAATGTTCCAGTGATGAACTGATCCTTTATGCATAACTGTAATACCAAGCAACTCAACATGTATAAATTTCAGGAATTAACCACTGGTTTTTTGGCAGAATAAAGACACTGCAATATTTTTTTTCTCTGATCTCAACCCAATCATTGTCTAAGGCTCTCTTCCATTCTCTACAAAGGATATGTTATTTTCAGTCTAGGCTATAGCTTTTTTTGTTGGCTTTCCTTTCTTGCCACAACTGTGAACTGGAAATGGAAGGGGAGAGAAAAATCAGGAATAAGAAATATAAAAATATTATATATTAAAAGACAAGCTATATAATAGAAGAATGCAAGGGAGTTAGGAATTCTTATCAGATTGATCTTTCTCCCTGAAAAGAAATGTTCTAAAGTGAAATGAGTTATTGTCAACTGAACGTGTTACAGGTAGTCCTTGATTTATGACTAATTGAACCTGGAATTACAGTCGTAAGCTGCTGTAGTTGTTAAGCAGGTCACCATGTGACTGGGCCAATTTTACCTTTTTTATCTCTATTTATTTATTTATTCATTCATTTTCTATTTTTGAAGCAGGCATTAAGCAAATGTACTGATCATTAAACAGAGCCATTTTATCCAATAGATGCTTTGTAAAAGCCAGAAATTTGTAATATTTGACACAGGATATTGAGAACAGCCATAAAGGTGGACCAGTTGCTAAATACCCAAAATACATTCATGTGACCCAGGGTGGTGGTGTTAATGTCTATCATAACTTTGAAATCAGGTCTCAGTAGCTTTTGACAGGTCCATTATAAGTTTGAAGAATTGTTAAGCTTACTGTAAATTGAGGACTATCTGTAAAGCTTCTTTATATCATTTCTATAAAAGAGGAAAAAACTAATTAGATATATTAATCTGCAGTTCATAGTCACGATTCACAGAGAGGCTATAATGTTTGTTATACTAACCCACCATTTCACTTATAAACCATGGTTTGATGCACTACATTAGTTCAGATTTATTCAACTTACCATGGTTAAAACAAGCTATGGCTTAGTATGCAAGTGCAATTGTAATTTTTGCACTTCTGATGCTACCTGGTTGGTTAGGCACAGTTTAAGAGATAATGCAAATCTGAGAACATTCCAATGAAATGGCCTCTGTAACATTAAGGAGAATGGGAGCCGGATTCTTAGTTTACGATGAGAAAAGTGTCATACTCAGAATTGGGGAATTAATGTTCAACTATATCTGGTGAGTATACTGGAAACAGTATATCTAAGTGGGTATCAAAGAACTATAGCCAATTTTGTAATTCAACTGGAACTATACTGCATAGTTATTATAATAGCAATTTTATGATATGCAGTATAGTGACAAACGGATTTGCATTGCCTTTGCTAATATTTAGAGTAAACCTCAAACTGTGGACAGGAAAAAAATCAAATAAATTAAATCAAATTGCAAATAAGATTAGCGTAAGCTGACAGTACAGCAATTCCTAAAACTCCAGGATTTTTGCTACCTAGAGTAGTAATATTTTTAGTAGTGATAAGAACATTAATATTTAAAATGTAATATCTTCTTCTATTGCCACAATGAGAGCCTAATCAATTTAAATTTTGTATATGCATTTTTGGGCTGCTCTGTGTCTCATCTTGGGTCAATATCAGGCTCCCCTATCTACTTTCAGATTGCTCAGTTGAAAGGCCCTTTCAACATAATTTTATTTGCATGTCTACAAAGCAGTAGAGTCTTCATATCTGTTCTGACAACTATATTAATGTAACAGACCCAAAATCAGTGTGATGTTTCACATGCTGAGTTCTTAGCAAGTAATGCTGTGTGTGGCTGCTTCATTAGAAGCTTACTGAAAAGTGTTGATGCATTAGGACTGAAATTGCAGAAAGAGCTTTTGTATGAGCTTTCATTGTGTTCATTTAAGATTCTTTTTACAGAGAGAGCAGAGATAACTTAAAAGATAATTGACTTTACAAATCCTCACGATAGTGCAGCATGAAGCCCATTTGACATGTAAAAATATATGAATGATTTGCCTTCGACCTCTCTTTCTGCTGTTCCTTCAGCATGTGTTCCTTACATAGAATGGAATAGGCGTCTTGCAGCTTGCCATTGCTTACTTTAACTTTGTTTTAAACTACGCGAGTGATAAACCTTGGCTGTTGCTATCAGAGAATTGCCTATTGCTCTCAATTAACAAATTTTTGATGTATCTAGTCTGGTGCCTATCCACAGTTAAAGTTACAGGCATTAAGCTGTAACTTCTTGAAATAGAACATTGGTCTCTGTATTTAATTGCTATCCATGTGTTAACAGCAATTTTGTATAAATTGTATAAATTAGCAAATGTCATTCTCAGCAGGTGTTTACTTTGGGGATTTGGCCAGCACCTGTGAATTACTGAAACCTAACTATATTTTCATTCTCTTCCTTCAAATTAATAGTTCAAATACAGTCAGAAATGTTCAGCTGAATTAAATTTGACGGGATATACATGACTTGTGATTGAATTTAGAAAAAATACACATTATTGGAACTGTCAGCCTCAAATGAAAGAGCTGATGTCTCTCTTTCTGTTTCTTTTGCTTTAGGAGTGACTGGCAATTACCTACTAACAAACCCTCTTCTTCGACCGCACGGCACTAACAATCCTTATAACACATTGCTCGCTGAAACCGTTGTATGTAATGCCCCTTCAGCTCCCGTGTTTAACTCACCAGGTGTGCCCACACTTTGGGATATGTTAATTTTGCATTTTGCTTTAAAGTATGTTTTGCTCCAAGCCTTTTCTTTTAACATAGTTGGAGCTACAGTTTCCTTTAGAATTCTTTTCCTTCCAATGCTACTGATAATGCCAGGCTTGTAAAACTGCACTATATTATAGTGTTAATCCTTTGCCATAGTAGTATTTGCCAATAATCCTCCATGTTTTTAACACAGGTGGCATAAATCTTAATATACTATTGCAGGACTGACACCCCATGCTCCGAGAGCCCATCTTCAAGATATATATCACTTAGAGGTATCACATCTATGAAATATAAATTGAATCAAAAGCTTGCTGAGAACATCTGCTTATGGAGTTGATTAGACCATTAAACTCACACAAAGGCATCTTGACATGTGCACTGTCATGCTGTGGAAAACTGCATCCGGAGTCACATTTAGAGGCCAACTATAGTATAGTGCAGCTTTATAGGAGCCACTTTGATTTGCTGTGTTGTGTTTTGCTTTGTTTCCTTAAGAAAGTCATCAGATGGTGGCTAGTCTTAGAAAAGCAGAATTGTGAGGAATATACAGCCTAATTGCTGGATCTAATCTCAGATGCTTAGGACAGGCTGTGTTTTCTGTCCTCTGAGCATTTGTCACCTAACTTGACATTGCTCTGATCTATCATTCAGTTGTAGGGATATTAATTCACTATAAAAGGCAAGAGTTATCAGGATTGTTAGCCTTAGCCATATCTTTGTTATACTGTACCAGCCAACCAGCCAATAAGGTTTTTTTTAAAGTAATGAGTCCTTTAAAAATAAAATAATGCACCTTTATTATTAGTTTAATAAATCATTTTAATGTAAATGAAATTCTGTCTTAAACATTTATAACATGTTTTTTTAAAAAAAAAAACTAAACGTATAAACGTGTTATATCAATTTTCCTTATTTTTAAACTGAACTGCAGTTTCTGTGTTCATTCTTGTGTTTTCTTACTTTCCTTATGCTCTCCTCTAGCAACCTACAGAGAGACAAGTATGGGAGTAAAACTTAACTTTGCCTATCAAATGTAAATTTTTTCAGCATGATTTTTAATGGGCACAATTAAAACATAACTAGCGGTCATGAAGTAGACTCAGCGGGCAAGTGGTTCACAATTTCCAAATTAATTATTTCCATACTCAGCGGTACGTGGGTACTGCTTTTTGGAAGAACCCAAAAAAGTCACTAGGTCTGTAGCAAGCCCTATTGGTAACTGATGATATCCAATGCTGAAATAATTTGCTGCTTAAAACCAGAGCACTGTTGAGCAAAATGCTTAATAATTGACATAATATTTCTACATTCCCACAGTAATCTTGCTACAGGCTAGGAAAGACTTCAAGTGAATTACCTGATCATGGGCATCTAAACTTGCCTCTCTAAAACTGGCTTAAGTGCATTGGAGTGTGCTTAACGCTGCAGTATATCACAGAAAATTCTTTTAAGGATTATTAAATATGCTTCAATATTTATTTAATAGAGTTTGAAGAATTATATTATTAAGAGAGAATGCTTTTATAGAGGAAATTAATACCGGTATGTGGCCCATGCATTGGTTCTCTCTTATGAATGCCATATGTTCCATATGGATAAAGCTTTTGCAAAAAAAAAAAGAAAAGAAAAAAAGAATGAAAATATATATGAAATTAACCCACCTACCAAACTTGTTTAATCAAAGCCTACAGCTTTTCAAAGAATTGTAACCTTTTATACTAATTCAGCACATATTAATGGCAAAAACAATGCAATGTAAGATTAGCTGCAACTTTTTATTTCTCAATTAGTATTCCATAACCAAAGGGAGACAAAAATCTCTGAGGCATCAACCTAGTGTTTCTATCTTTATAGAAGCAACTTTGAATTTTCTTGGTTAAGCTGCAGCTTTAAGTACTAGCTGAAAATAAACCTGGAAACATTTTTAGATGCACACACAGCCTTTTTACTTCTCTGTAATTGCTCCAAGCCTTGCATATAATGCAGCAGCTTCACAGTGGTCAGTTTCATTCAGACAACAGTACTTCATTCTTCCTTAAGAGTTCCAGACACTGCTCTAGAACAATAAAAGCAATTCTTCCAACAGCTCACTAACAAATCATCTAACTTTCCATGATCCATGCCATTCAATTTCTTTAAGAACTTTCTTTTATCTCCTTTGTTTGGGAAGCACTGTGATGTCTTAGTTTACATGTCTTTGTGTCTCTAGAAAAATGAATTTTGTCTCCAGTAAAAGGACATTTCACCATAAAATTCCTTTTTCTTTTTTTTTCCTCTTTCTCTCTTCCTAAACTTTGTGTCATCTTTCCAGCAGATGTATCCAATTTCTCCATTTCTCCAGCAGTTGAAAGTTATCGGTTCTGACTGATAATCTCCCATTCCACAGCTAATATTTCTTCTTTGGTTAATTTCTGTGACCCATGCTCAGAGAAATCCCTAAACATTTCTGCTTTTGATTTCCATATGCCCATGGTGTCTATGGGCTTAACTCTGAATAGACTTATGCTGGTTCATACAGTTCTGTCACTGTGACTGATGCAAACTGCAGGGCTGCAGGTAAATTTTGACATTCTGAAGCCTGGGGCCATTCCTGGCAGAGAGAATATAAAATGCAACCCTTCCTCTCCCTTCCAAAAAAAAGGCACATTAAAGTGGGAAAAAGCTGTTATTGCAAGTAATCTAATTTGCTGAACCCTTGCTCTGACTAAGTTGCTGAGACGCTCAGTAATTCTTCATCTTGTTACAATAAATCATTTTACTTTCTTTTATATATCAGCTACTCTTAGGCCAGATAGCCTGAGCAGACAGACATGATGTGAGTTGTCCAAAGTGAGTCATTCCACCTGCTGTCTTTCCTGTGTTGGATGGTGCTTGTGGGCCTCAGTCCCTTTCAGTGTGAGAGATGGGCTGTCTGTGCTTAACATAAAGTCTCTGTATTTGTCCATTTTTTTGGTCATTCTTTTGTTTGTTCCATCTTCAGCTAAAGAAACACACAGACACAAGGAAATGTTAGAAATGTTATATTAAAGTAGCTGCTTGCTAAATATGTGGGTTTACTGTTATGCATTTACCTTCTGTTTGTATGTGACCTGATTCCTTTTCCTTACTTCCTTCCCTCCTTCCCTTTTATTTATTTATTTTTAATTTAGTGTTGTTTAGGACAAATTCTGCTGGTTTTATTTTTCCCGTTGTACTTATGCACTAAATGTTTATGAATGTATTGCTTTGCATTCATATGCAAGGACATGGAGTCACTTTCTTCCTTGCAGGAAGAATTGTAGAACTGAATCCTAAATTGGTAACTTCAAACCTGTTAACATTTGTTTTAAAAATTTCTGATTGAAAATATCATTGAAGCCCCAAGGAAAAACAATATTACTTTGTAAAATTTCTCTCTCTCTCTTCCATTCGGTGTGTAGCTCTTTACTCTTGGGAGTCTCCCTGGCATGTCTCAAGTCCTACTTCCAAGTACAACTTTGTCCTGAACCACATTAAAGATTTTCTTAGAATAAGAATTTTAGCTCCAGGGTAAGCAGTAACCTGTGGGTGTCCTTTCTCTGTTGCAGGACATTCACTGAACAATGCCAGGGATACAAGTGCCATGGATACTCTACCGCTAAATGGTAATTTCAACAACAGCTACTCTTTGCGCAACGGAGACTATAACGACAGTGTGCAAGTTGTAGACTGTGGACTAAGCCTGAATGATGCCGCCTTTGAAAAAATGATCATTTCAGAATTGGTGCACAACAACCTGCGAGGCAGCCACAAGAACCATAACCTGGAGCGCACATTACCAATCAAAGCTGTGATCGGCGGGAGCAGTAGTGAAGATGATGCCATTGTTGCTGATGCATCGTCTTTAATGCACAGTGATAATACGGGCCTGGAGCTGCACCAAAAGGAACTTGAGGCCCCTTTGATTCCTCAACGGACTCACTCTCTTCTGTATCAACCACAGAAGAAAGTGAAGATGGAAGGAACCGATAGCTACGTGTCACAGTTGACAGCTGAAGTTGAAGATCACCTCCAATCGCCCAACAGAGACTCACTTTATACAAGCATGCCCAACCTCAGAGACTCTCCGTACCTTGAGAGCAGTCCTGACATAGAAGAAGATCTCTCTCCATCCCGGAGAAGCGAAAATGAGGACATTTACTACAAAAGTATGCCAAACCTTGGAGCTGGCCATCAGCTTCAGATGTACTATCAAATCAGCAGAGGGAATAGTGATGGCTATATCATTCCCATTAACAAGGAAGGATGTATTCCAGAAGGGGACGTTAGAGAAGGACAAATGCAGCTAGTGACAAGCCTTTAATAGCGTAGCCAAGGAATTCTGAAGGCCACATGCAAGTATTAAACAGACAGACTTAATTGGCTACGTGCAGACCCCCTCATATCTGCTTGAAGTGACTATTACTCTTGTCCCTGTGGTTTCTCCCATGTAAAGGAGTTGACTGGACCTTTCAGTTCTGTGAATTTTTATAAATCAAAAAAGCTTTGTATATACACAGAGTATACTAAAAGAATTATTTGTTACAAAGAGGGGAAAAAAAGAGATACCATCAAGGTATTTTAAGATATCTTGCTGCTGACATTTAAAAAAAAAGATTGTGAAATAAACACACACACATACATACATGCAAAGTGTTCCAGCCATTTTACAGCAGCAGTTTGGGAACTAAATTTGTAAATATGGCTGCATCATTTTTGTATGCCTGCATTGTATTATATACAAGACGTAGGCACTAAAATCCTGTGGGACAAATTTATTGTACCTTACTATTCCTGACTAGACTTGCAAAAGCAGGAGAGAGATTCTGCACCAGTTTGCTGTTCGTGACAAATCTTCCCCACTAAGGCAAGGGTTGAAAACATGTCTAACCACTAGCAATCAAGCCACAGGCCTTATTTCATATATTTCTTCAACTGTACAATGTTCTCATGAAAAAAAAATGGCTAGAGAAATTATATTTTGTTCTATTGCTAGGGTAAAATAAATAAATACCTTTGTGTCCAAACAGAAATATAATTGTCATTAAAATAATTTTAAAAGATTTGAAAAAAATATTGTGAAACGCTCTTGGTTGCACATATGCTACAAGCTGTTTCTTCTTACACTCGGTTCCGTAGTACCGTAATATGTTTAAAATGCAAACTCTACCCATTTTCTACTTCTTTTTCACTGTAAACAGTGTTCTGCTTTGACAGATTATTCTTATGGCTTAAGCGTGATATTGCCAAAAGAAGATATTTTATGGGAAGAAATCTCTTAGATGCCAATTTATGCCAGGCCTTGCACAAATTTGGTTAGAAAAGAACAATCACCCACTAGCTATAGATTCAGTTCCCCTTTGTTCTTTTCTTTGGAGAAGGCTGGAGGGAAGATGGACTAGTGAATGAAAGGTGCCTGCCCCTTTTCAGCTAAGAGAAAACATAAATATTACTCTTCCATATTCCTTCTGCCTATATTTAGTAATTAATTTATTTTATGATAAAAGAGCTAATTAAATGTACATTGTTTCAGGTTTTTCTTTTTTTTTCTTTTTTGCTCTTTCCCCCCAAATTCCTTTGTGTAAACCTGTTAATAATGATCCCATCACTAATATCCAATGTAAAGTTTAACACCTGTTTGACAGTAAATAAATGTGATTTTTTTTTCCAAATAGGTAAAAATGCGCTTTCTTGCATTATGGGTCATAAGCTCGATTATTGATTTTGTGAGCTGGTGAAATTCTGCTTTAGGATCACTCCTTTTACAGTTTTCAGACTATGTGAAGAAGATTGAAGGAGGGGTCAGTTCTGTGCTGCAGCTTTATTGTCACGTGTTATCAAGATGAGTTAGCAGCATATCCCCCCTTTTATAAAAGAGACTTTTAAAAAAAATCCATACAATCTTATTTATTAAAAGAAAATTTGAAAACTGTACAGTCATGTTTCAAGCAACTGTAATGCTAAATCTACAATTAGCGATAAAGATAATTAATCTCTTGTTCCTATAACCAAAAAAAACCCTAACATTGCTTCATTTATTAAAATGTCATGAATATTCAAGTCCTTGCAAAAATGGTAAAATCCCAGCATTTTTGTGATATGCATATTAACCTGACTATTATTACTACTGTTAGCAAAGAGGGAATCAAGGCAGAAAATTGATACAATGCCCAGAGCTTTACAGTGTGTCAACAACAAAGGATTTACATTTCACTAAACTTATTTATTTATTCCTCAACACTGAATTGTCTATAAAGCACTCCAAATTCCTATTTTTCATTCACAGTAACTCAGATTTAAGTCATGTACTGATTTTTCATTCTTATTGCTAATTTGTTGGATCTTTTCCTCCCATTTGTGAGTGTGTGTTGTGTGTATTGTGGCCCTATTAGATAAAACCAACATTAAACTGGCAGTCCCTGCCAAGATTTTCATTAATAATTAAGGCCACTGGGTACAATCCATAGTGAGGTTCTGCAGAAGCACCACTGAATTGATTGAAAGTTGCATGGCCAAGCTTTCCAGTAGCCTTTTACACAATGATTGATGGAATTTAATTTAAAGAAAGCTTTTGATGCAGCTATGCGTGGTGTAGACTACCAAATGTACACCAAGGTTTGCTATGATCTACATGTTACTTCAGATCAGCATGATTTTCTCAGATCGTTTTGCCAGAATTATCACCCTCCTGATCCAGAATGGTGTATTGTATCCTAGTGTACAGCACTAGCCCGGATAGCAGGTGCGGACTTTTCCCCACTGCTGAGCAGTGTGTAACAAAAAGGCGGGTGTTTGCATAGACCAGCTGCTACCAGTAAGTGATAAGAGGGCAGGGGGTGCGTGATGCATTATACTGTCTTCTGTTAGGGTTTCTACTTTGTGTTTCTTATATATTGGGTTTCCCTTGTTTAGATCTTGTCTTCCTGCCACTGTATTTTGCTTCTTCCCACATCTGCTCTTCATTTCCATTTATATTTTCTGCAGTTTACTGTCATGTGAACTCTCTCTGCTTTCTTCAGGATCTTATGCATACCACTCCTATTTAACGTCTTCCTGGCACTGCATCTATAATTAGTGCTGTATTTTGATAGATTTTTTTTGTACCCATGGAACGTGATTGGAAGTACATATTTATTTGGGGTGACCACACAAGTTTTATAGACGAACCTGTAAACTGTCCAGAATAAATTCTCAAAAACCAATTGGGAAGTTCACTGAGCTCTTCAAAAGAAGAGCAATAAATCAAAGGTAGTTCTAAGCAAGTACATTGAGTTTCTGAGATCATTCTGGAAAATATTTCTCTTACTGAAACCACTTGAATGAGTTAACAAGTAACACTTATAAGCTGTAGTTTAAGTGGACCCTTTTATAAACTTCATTGGTTTTACTTCCATTGACCTCAGTGGTTCTATTCTAGGATACGATTAAAGTCTAAGTCAACTTTATATTGATGAAAAGAAAATCTGAGATTTGTACATATGTGAACAATTCTTCATTCATTCTTATTGAATGAGTAGAAGAATGACCAATATGCACTAATAGGTCTAAGCCTTGATAGAAGTTAAGTCTGTATTTTCAAAGTGGCACTTACTGGTTACGCTACACATCCATTCCCATCATCCCCAATCATGGACTTTTCATTGCTGTAGTCTACCAAAGCTAGAAGATCCAAGGCAGGAAAAGACTGGGTTATTTAAATAAATAGAAGAAAAATAGAAAAGGAATTTGTAATTTGTAAAACCAAAAGGAATTTGTAAGCACATTGAATTAATGCAAGGTTAACTTATTATTCCTTTATTAATATTCTATTATACATGGATGGTTTATAATACTCTGCAGCTATTTCGTGTCTTTATTGTGAAGGAAGGACTTGCAAATTAGCATCTTGCAGAATGTTAAGACTTTTATTTGCCTTTTTTTCTGGATTTGCTTAATTATCCTTTCTGCTACAGACCTATATAACAAGGTATGAAGTCACAGATGACATGGGTGGTGTAGAAATTTAATAAATAGAAATAAATAAATTAGAAAGTGGAACAAATGTATTTGCTATTGTTTTCAACAGTCCTTTATTTATCTACGTCAATGTTTCTCAACCCAGGCAACTTTATGATGTGTGCATGTCAACTCTCAGAATTCTGGGAACTGAAATCCACATGTTTTAAAGCTGTTAAGGTTAAGAAACACTGAGCTATGTGTTAAAAGCCCATTTAATAATGTTGCTTGGCACATTGGATTGGATTGGATTTAGAGCACATGGTGTTTGCATACTTCTACTTTTGATGCAATTCTTTAAACTGTTGAATGCTTTTCTGTTGTAACTCAGGATGCAGTAGCTTTAAAAATCTACAGAGACATGCTACATGGGAAACTTACATACTTTGACAAAACCTTTTGCTGTTTTCTGAATCTGAAGTCCTGCTCAGCCTTAATGATTATACCATTTCTCTTAGTACTTTTCAAGAATCATAAAATGCTTCCAGAAACTAACATCCAAGATAAACAAAGGGAGTAAAACCCACAAATATCAGGAGTTAGTGGCCCAGAACTGCCAACTTAAGGAAGTGGGTTTTTAAAACAAAATGAGAACATTAGCATTGGGATCTTTATGACAGCTTCTGTGCTGGCAGGCACCGACAAGAATAAAGTAGTGGTATAAGGGAATGGTAAAGCAAAGCTTGCTTTTAAAGTTTAAATGCTAGAGTTTTGCTGCTTCAAATCAAACGTTACCTGTCTGAAATTGAGTCTAAAGGCTCAAAAAAAGAGGTTTCTTTACTGGTTGCAAATTGTCTGTTAACACCCTGAAGTGATAAATGAAGGAGCTAGATTGGAGGAGGGCTTCTTGTTTGTAAATGAAATCTTAGGTTTGTCAATCCTGCCTATTTTCTTTATCATGTCCTCGGCAGAGATTGAAGGACAAAGAGAGTTTGTTCAGTGCAGGTCAGTCTTGAATCTTAAAACTTGACATGTCCAGTCAACCATGAAGGTTGCTGGGCACTGCCCCTTTCTCAGTTCACAAAAGGTAAAATGAGCTATTTTTCTTTGGCTGTTATGCTTTGTGTATAGTATCTATTGTTCACAGATCTTTGTGAATGTCTGTGTGTGTGTGAGAGAGAGAGATACTGCTGCTCATTTTATTAATGCATACAGAACTACAGTATGCTCTTGAATAACCCAGCAAAATATAAGATATCTTGTCGTATGTCAAGACAGAATTATTTTGCCATCAATCCTGTAGGATCTATTCTGGAGCCTCAGGTGGGGCATCTTGTCTGTGTCATAAACTGAAGACACAAAACAGGGTTCATCACCACTTGTTAAACTGGTATGTTTCCTGACTCTCAAATGATTTTGGGCCACTCATCGCAATCAAACACATTGCAATAAAATCTATAAAAGATGACAAGCGTCACAGACCAGGTGGAATGAAGCAAAGGATCTCAACTCTCCCTCGCCAAAGTCTTCATGACTCATGAATGACAACAGAATGGTGGCCATCCAGATTTTTTTTAAAGATATTTTTATCTCATCTTTATTATTTTTATAACTACTGAAGGCAGTGCCTAATGCTCATTCCTCCTATTTTCAGCACAACAATCCTGTGAGGTGAGTTAGGCTGAGGGAAAGTGACTGGCCTAAAGCGGGATTATATCTCATAATTTCCTGGTTTCTAGCCTGGTGGCTTAACCACTAGACCAAACTCTCTCTTTTTAATCTTATAAATGTTATAGGTAAAATGTATCATTTATCGTCTAAATGTAAAGAGTAGAAGTTACACTGCTGTGTGAACATTCTGTTTCTTGGCATTTAAATTTATCTCTAGGGCTAGAGAGAGCGCGGTAAAAACAATTGGGATTTCTTCAGAGAATTTGTCCCTCCCAAGTATTATGTAAGCCATATGCCAGGAGGTATGGCTAAGCCGTAGTGAACCAACTAAGCAGGATGCCTTTGTTTGTTGGAAGTTAATCTTTTAATGGGGCTGCTTAGCAAGTAACTCTGGGGCTCTTAAGATGGCTCGCAATTTATTTGAAAGAATTCTTATGCTAGTTCTGGAATGTGTCATGCTCTGTGTTAAAGACAAACGTTAGCAGCTTTTTGAAGGAATCCTTCCAAGGAATCTTTCAGAGTCATTCAACAGACAGTTTCATCTGTGAGTTTTCTTAATAGAGTCGAACTCTTGCATTCACCACCTGCACAGTTGAGCTAACTTTTATTCCCATTGTGACTTTCTATCCTCATTTGGCAGAAGATTCCTCCAGTCTTAACTCAGAGACAGAGTTGAGAGAGCAGCTGTCAAGGGAAACAAAATTTCTGTCCCTTCCTTTCCAAGGCTACAAATTAACCAGCCCAAATCATACTGAAGGATTAAGTTCAATATAGTAGTCTTTGACTTATGACTGCTCGCTTAACAACCAAAGTTCTGAGGGACCGCCCCCCTAAAATTTCTTATAACTCCATTCCAAAGTTGTAATGTCCCCTGCAATCATGTGACTACATTTTGGACACTCAGCAACCAGCCCACATTTACGTCATTGGCAATATCCCATGATCATGTGACCACAATTTATGACGTTTTTACCTAAAACTGGCTTTTGCTCGTGTTTGGACAAAACCCACCCACCTCCACCATAGCAAACAGTGGGTTCTCTTAATGATAGCTACATTCACGAGTAATATCAAAAAAGCCATAAAATTGGGTCTTGAGGACCCACTTTACCGTTGTCACGGCTTACTACCATAATTAGGAGGCTCCATTACGGTCATAAGTCAAGTACTATTTAATATGATTTTTGTTGTTTAGTATTGATTGTGTGGGTAGAGGAAATACCAAAGGGTCATTCGATAGTGAGATAGGTGGCATATAAATTTAATAAACAGAATAAATAAAATAACTCACTTTTTACGGCAGGGCAGAGAGAATATGGTAAGATAGCCTTTTTCTTCCAGATTTCCTCCATAGATCATACTTTGGGCTGATGTGTTCCTGCCTTTAGATACCATCTTTCCAAGCTTTTGTCTTAGACAGAGAAACAAGGGGATTCTATTTAACTATACATTTTATGAGGGCACCAGTATAATCTACATTTAGACAATTTGTCTTTGACTGCAAATTTTAATCTTTGATAACGTTAAAAAAAATAGTTTGTATTCTTGATTTTTATCTAGCATCATTAGAAAAGTTTTAGAACTTTTCTAAATGACACTAGAGAGAACTCCAGTATCGTTTTAGCATTGGTCACTGCACTGTGTTAATCTATATCTTTTTAAAACCTTAAAAATATGAGGACGAGGAACTTATTTTCCTCTGAGGATGACAATGATAGGTTAATTAGATTTCCTTCCTGCCTTTGTTGAGGAGGTAAGGCAGTATATATAGTGTTCTCTTATTTTCCCCCCCCACACACACACACACACACAACAATCCTTTAAGGTGAATTGCAGTGGAAGGAGTATTTAGCCCAAAGTTTCCTAGAAAGTTTTTGTGGTTGAGGCTTGAATCCAGATGTCTCCAATACCAGTCTATCAGCACTCTGGTTGGAAAATATGAGGCAGATGAATACTTGCATATCTGCAAGCAAATTAGTTGCCTTTCTCCACAGTATTGTCTCATTTGTTGGTTAAACGCAGCAAAGAATAATAGTATGATGGCAGAATGAAAAACTGCATTTCCATTAACATTGCCTGCATTCGAGGCTTTGGAGTGAGTTAAAGCAAGCAGAAAGTGGAAATGGGCATTATTTTTTTGTAGGCTCTTCAGGAATGACTTGACATCCTGAAGTGAAGATAGAAAAAAATGGGAACTGCTGCGTGTAGTTAAAGAGGGCATTAATTGCATGCTGTCCTAGTGATTGTTGCATGGACTGATAGATGCTGTACATTTTAGTCTAACAAGTTCTGGTACAATTGTAAAACTCAAGGGGATTTTTTTTTTTTTTGTACCAACAGCCAGCTCCTGTCTTTAGTGGTCTTTATTTCCCTAATTCATACCCTCTCCAGTTGGTAATTTTAATTAGCCCTTGCTCTCATTTCATGTGGGAATGTCAGTAGATTTCACTACAAAGAAATCCAGGAAGACTAGGTTGTAAAAATTGCAGTCCCATCAAACTAGCGCGGAAGCAAGTTTCATCATAGTAATTGGGGTCCAAATGTGTTGTGGGTTATGATGACTCCACCTTTTATATGGGTGATGTCTAATGTTTTCATGAGCATATATATTAAAGGGGTGTAGATTAATCGATATATATATATTAGCAGTGCTAAATGCAATGTTCTAATATATGCATTATTATTATTATTTTAAAAAATCAGCAGCCATTTTTTTTCAACCTCCCTTAATATATAGGACTTTGTATGCAGCTTTCCCAGTGGGAATAACTTTGAACTACAAATTAACTGGGATTACTATCTCATTTTTAATACGCATTTTCTTGATAATCTTTTGTATACACATTTCTGACTTTTTTTAAAAAATGTGACTTCTTTCTTTTAAATGCAATTTTTCAGAAACATAAACATTTTCAGATGTATCTTACTCAAACTTTGGGGTACGAAGGTATTTGGATTTAAGAAAGATGAACACTTAGCAGATGCTGTTTAGTGTCATTTGTACCACTAAAGTGTTCATTGCAACATCCCTTGAAAATCTGGGGCATGTTTCATTTACATCTCACATCTCTATTCCATACAGAATTTGCCTAAGAAGAATAGAGTTTTTTTGCCCCACTAAGACAAAACAAATTGACTATAGCATGCATTTTGGTGGCTACTCCTTGACATGATTTTCATTGTCACTGGGACATGCAGAGAATTAGAAAAAAGAGGAGAAAATTCACATGAAAAAATTGCAAAACAACTTGAGTTTCTTTTGGGAAACATAACTGGAAGATATAAGTACACAGTACTGTCCTGAATTAGAGTTTATTCCTATAAAACAAATAAAAAAATAGCAGAAAAACTAAGGTATTCCTTCTAAAATCATCTTATCAAAACACTGAGTTCTAGAATTCTACTCTTTCATACAAAGTTCTTGGAATCTATATTAATTGCCTCTGCAAATCATGTTGAAATTGTTCTATTAAAATTGGGAGTTTTCAGTAACAAATTAGTGTTTATTTAAATAACGGTGTTATTACTTTTTCTTTTTTCCTATCCAGACATTTTTCTCCAAGTCTTAATGGGAAAAAACGAACACTTTAAAAATATATATTTTAGATTTTATACATGTTAATATTAATCTATCTTCTCTGTTTGGTTCATAAACAATTACAGTCAGACACTGAGAACGAGAGATTCTCATGTTGGGCTACATAGCCAGTATTTTAGATCTGCTCCATGAAGTGTGGGTGAAATTGTTGCTTTTATTTCATTGCTTTCCCTTAACTCCCTAGAGTCAGGATGTTGTTAAAAACTACCTTTCGAATTTGAATCATAGCACTTTTATGGCTTTTAAAAATTATTTTCCTTTGGAGATGAAGATCTTCAGGAAGTGACTAAGTTAACTGAGTTCATACAGAATTCTCTCCCATACCATTCATCTCCCAAGTCAGCAGTTACTTGAATAATTCAGATTTTGAAAAAGTTACAGTGCAGTAAGTTAGATAGAATTTCTTTAATAAACAACTTTAATCTCAAGGTGCTCTCTTATTTTAAGGAAAGGTCTTCTTACCTCACAAATAACTTGGTGAAACTATTACAGAACTTCGAACAAAGTCTTATGCTGACATAATTGTCTTCCACAATAATTTGTTGCTCCATACGCAAAAAGATAGTGGTCTCAAATATAGAATTGTTGAATGTCAGGATTTTTGTTTCCTTGAATGTCAGGATTATTTTTCCTTGTATTTCAAAAAGGCAAATCTCCACTGCAGCCTCATTACAGCTTCAGACATCTCTAACAGTCCCATTAGTGCAGGAGTTAATGAAGATGCAATAATATGTGAAATATTTTTTGTAAACAACTATGGGCCTGCATCTTTCAAAAAAAAAGATACTGAAAAAGAGATATTGGGATAGTCGTGTTGCTAGCAAATTCTATTCTCGAAGCTTATAAATCTTGAGTTCCAATTTTCATAATTAAATGAGTGACATAAATTCCTCCTGAGCTGGCTCCTGAATCTGTTTCATTCACATAATACAAATTGTTTGCTACCAGGATACTTTTTAGAGAAGTGATGATCTGTGGCTAGAGATGACAGTTTGGCAGCTCTCTCCACCTGTCCCCGGCTCCAAGATTAAATTATTGAAAATTTTGGGCAATTTGCCTGGTTTGGGTGATACCATTTATTGATTTGGGTCTTAAAAAAGAAATTCCAATGCTTGTAACCCCATCCACTCACAAATCCATCACCTCTAGAGAATTTATGACCCAGAGAAGGCCCTCCAAATACTTTTTAAAAAATTATTTAGAGAATTTTTTTGTTAACTTCTGGCTTAGCTGATGCAAAACAAAATAAAAAGGTATCTGTTGGATAGCGTTTCTCAATCTTGGCCATTTCCAGATATATGGACTTCAGTTCCTAGAAATCCACAGGCAGCATAACCATTGCTGAGAATTCTGGGAGTTGAAGTCCACTCACCTCTAATTTTGAGAAGATTTAGAAACATTGCTGTAACGTGGTCAAACAATTTAACATGGTCACCATGGTGTGAATGAAAGTCTGCCTGTTTTTTACATGTGTTGCTCATAAAAAATGGGCAGAACTTCAATCACACTGTGGCCACCACCTTTGGATCATACCCTGAAGTCATCTGTGCTTGGGAGGACTGGGGTAGCTTAACATGCCTCATACTTGTCTCTCCATTTCTGAAAAAGAATAAGTTGTTCATACCAGAAAAAAAAATCCACATCATTTTTATTTCCACAATGGGGAAAGTGTGTAAAAGCAAGAAATACGAGTTATAAGAGAAAAAGTATCAAAATTCTTTTCTTTCACTATGTCAGGAAAGAGGCCTATTTTAAATGCAGCTCTTCTCACTGGATAAGGATAACTCTATTTCCTGAACAGATTTTTTTCATAAATATATATTCTGATGGGCATAATCATAACTCATAAAAGACCCAGGAGAAAAGAGAAAGGAACAGCACGAAGCAAAAGGAACTATAGCAACATCCACAGCTAAAGTGCCTCAGTGACCAATAAAAATGAAACACACAGGTGACTTCATCCGATTTTGGGACAAAATTACATAATAGCTATGACAACACCCAAATGCAGCATTTTTTGCTGCAGCTGCTCTTGAAATTCTCTCATTTCAGAAATTGGAAACAGAGAGATATTTAAAAGGCCCATTCTGGGTTCCTTCACTGATGGCTTTGCATGGCTATTTCAGTTCATAGCAGAAACAGCAGTGCAGACAAATGAATTACTCAAAGCCTATTTGAAGGCAACTATTAGTGTCCTATGCTCTTCCCTAGTTCAGAATTTAACCTGCACTATTAACAAAAATCCCATGTTGTATTGCAAGCAACTGGGCTAGCCCATTAATTTGTTTCTAGTTTCCTTGAACTAAACAGGCACATATAGTTTAACATCTGAGTGAGGACCAGATTGGTCACAGGTTCTCATCTGCTGAGTGATGGAAGCCAGCTGACAGCAGATATTGAAATGTTTTCACATCAAAATCTAGAGCTGTATACTCATCTGCTTTATTGTCAAGATTCTAGATTGGTTGTATTCCATATACATTGTAATTCTATTTTGGCCATTTTAGTCTTCTTTGTGACTAAAGCTATAATATACAGTAAGGCATCTCCCATAAAAGATATGGAAAATAGTGGCAACCAACAAAGATGAAATTTGGTAATGCCTCTGCCATCATTGAATATCGTGGCACATAAAAATCTGAATGGTAACTTGAAGCTATATACCAGGGGGGTCAAAATGATGGCCTGTGGGCCGGATGCGTCACGCCAAAACTGTGCCCACCCCATTGCCATCAATGGGGAAAAAGTTGCGATACGTTGTGACACGTCACATGACATTGTGAGTTTGACACCCCTGCTATATACAATATCTACCAAACTAGCCATTGTCACACATCAATTTTCCCCTCTTTTTAAAACAGCCATCTTGCATTAGCAACAACAATATGACTAATGACAGTATAATGCAACAACAGTTTTATGTACATAACATTTGCAATGTTACATATTAACAATAAGGGGATCTATTTGAGGTTCAAAAAATAAATGTGGATTCTCAATTACAAATCCAGTTATTCAGTAACATTGATTCAACATCTAATCCAACATAGTTCAGTCTGGGCAGAATCCAAAGTGAGATTCAGACATCCATAGCTTCCTGCTTTCATTGGCTGCTAAAACAAATTTACAAATGGAAGCCTCATGGTTTTTTTTTTAAATTGACAACATGCAGGCTGATGAATTCTGGGAGTTGAAGTCCACGTCTTAAAGTTGAGAAGTTTACAATAACTCTGGCCTAGAGTTATTGTAAACTTCTCAACTTTAAGAGAAGTTGGCCTAGAGATAAAGGAAAAGAAAAGCTCAGCAATAGCTATCCTGGAGAAAAGATGGAATAGAACTTTGAGAAGTGCAATACATAACAGGATAAATAATAAAACAATAGATATCTTATGCCCTCTGCCATATCAGCTGCCATATGCCATTGTAGCCGCACACTTTGGTAAGCTCAGGAGACCCAGCAATGGATAAGAAAATAAAATTTACAGTGTGGATTAAGGGATGTGGTTATGCAGCAAAGTACCTACAATGACACCATGATTAGAAAGTCTCTTGAAGAAAAAGTAGAACTGTCATCATTCAACTCTTCCCTTCCCATGTACAAAAAAGCAAAAATAATGGATTTGGTTTTTATTTGCTTCTTGTTGGCGACAGTGAATGACTGAATTAGTCACAAAGATCTGGAAAAAGCCTGACTTGGTTCTTGTCACTTTGGGCAATCCTATTGTAGCTTCTGAGAGCTTCAAAATCTCTTCAGAGCAGATAAATATTCAGATTCACCAAATCTAGTCTCTTTCATCTCTTAGTCCTGCTTTGCACCACATATATACATGAGGGTTGTGGAGAACCCAATCCTATAAAGATGGCCATTCTGAGGATGGACTCATCCATATAAATCTCTTAATAGCATCAAGTAAAACATTAAATGAACTAATACACAAATAAGTACAATTCTCTCCTTTGCTTTAAAGTTATCTGGCCATTATGCTTTCTTCTTCTTCTTCTTCTTCTTCTTCTTCTTCTTCTTCTTCTTCTTCTTCTTCTTCTTCTTCTTCTTCTTCTTCTTCTTCTTCTTCTTCTTCTTCTTCTTCTTCTTCTTCTTCTTCTTCTTCTTCCTTCTTCTTCTTCTTCTTCTTCTTCTTCTTCTTCTTCTTCTTCTTCTTCTTCTTCTTCTTCTTCTTCTTCTTCTTCTTCTCCTCCTCCTCCTCCTCCTCCTCCTCCTCCTCCTCCTCCTCCTCCTCCTCTTTCTCCTCCTCCTCCTTCTTCTTCTTCCTCCTCCTCCTCCTCTCATAACTGTCATTCACCTTCCTTCAGAAAATTATACAGCATGTAACTGGCAAAAAAGTTGCAATGGCTAAAATGCTGAAATTCAGCAAAATAAAACCTGTTTCCAGGTCACCCTTTCAAGGACTGCATTTATTACCAGGGGTGATATCCTGCTGTTCCTAGGGCATCCTGCCCTTGAGTCACTGATGAAGGATTGAATTCAAGTCAAACAGAAATGTCAGCAGGAGAGCAGAGCGAAAGAGGTGCTTAGCCTGGCAAAGATTAAATTAGAATACCTGCCTTTCATCAACATATGGATTTGGTTTGGTGAATTAACATTACATAGCTCATTATGTGTCCCTGGTAGTAAAGCTGTTTGAAGGAAACAAATTTAGTGAAGCTAGAATAAAATATGGAAGGAGGAGGAGGAGGGTGGGAGGGAGGATGGGAATAACAATAATAATGATAATAATCATGGATTATTATGCTGAAAAAAACTGGGGTAAACCTTCAGTGTTTGTGCAGTAGTGAAAATCATGGTGAGAAAAATTAAGAACCTATATCAAAACTGAGTTGAAAGACAGGGAATTGATCAGGCAATCAAATAAACAATTAATAAAATGCTGGAAAATGAAAAGTCTCCATTGTGTTGGAGGGTTCAGATTTTTCTTGCCTGATGTAGCCCCTCTCTACAGAAAAGGATTTTATGTAGCAAAATAGCAGAAAAAATATTCAGTCTGAGATGTGGATGAGATGCCATCATATTCTAAATAACTTGATAAAGTCACATGTTTAAGAGATAGGCTTAAAGTAAACCATGGAAGTGATTATTAGCCCCAACTTTGTCTTACAAATAAATTTATTTCTTCTTCATTAAAAAAAAACCAAATACCTAATCAATAATTTCACCCTCTGCAGCCTTTCAATTCAAGGACCAACAATAATGGGACTGGAGAAAGCTATCTCTAAGGTCAAACAAATTTGGTTTGATCTCAGATGATAAGCAAACAAAACTGAAGTTTCAAATTAGGCTTTAGGGAACTTATATTGCATCTTCTATGCTCTTCCAATTACCATTTTATGATACTTCCCCCCTTATTAAGCAGAAAGGTTCAGTGTACTATCTTCAAACCAGGTGGAAGTGCAGTTCCGTAATACTCCCATGGTAATTCATTAATCCATATCCAAATGTAGCCCTTGCAACAATAGCTATCGTCCTGTTGCACTAATTGCTATATTTGGACTAATTATCTACAACAGGGGTCTCCAGCATGTGCACATGCACCCTTCCCACATGGGTGTTAGTGGTCCCGTTTGCACATGTGCAGGGGTGATAGCGCCGCCATCAGCATCATGCGAGAACTAGTGGCCTGTTTGTGCATGCGCGTGGGTGCTGGCAGCCCATTTGCATATGTGCACAGGTGCTAGCACTGCTGCTGTGGGAGTACTCATTTTGCACATGCATTCACATGTGTGTACACACACACATACACATACATTTCCCTGCTCCTCCCTTTCCCTCCAGGCCGCCCACCCAGAAAGGTTGGGGAGTCCTGATCTACAATACATCAATTCAAGCCTGAGATTATACAATATACAATTCTCATTAGTGCAAGTTTCATCGAAAACTTTGCAAAAGTTGTCCCATTCTACTCCTGTCAGCTCTCTGAGGTAGTTCAGACAGGAAACCAAAAACATAAGTTAATACCTTTTATTGTAAAGTTACAATAATATAATCTTGCAATGAAAGCATTCCCCCCCCCTTTTACTTTTACTTTCCAGAAAACTAGGGAGGGTAACCCCTGAAATGCTTTCTCTACCCCAATTTCTGCTGTGGGCTGAAATATCTTTTTTTCCAGCAGTGTCTCTTCCTCCTATCGCCCAACATTATTTCTCAGCCCATTACATCTCCACTGCAACTCCGATCAAAGATAAATCAGTTTAAACTTAGCCAGCAATTCAAGTGCTGATTATATCTTTAAAGTCCTATATAGCATGGGACCAGGTTATCTGTGAAAGCGCCTCTCCCTAAGGTCATTTATGTGTCTTCTCAGATTAGATAGGCTGGGCATGTTCCTAGTCCAGTCCTGTAAATGTTGTTATCTTATGGGACCTAGGAATCATATCTTCTCAGTGACAGCCCCTGCTCTATGGAAAACCATTTCCTCTGAAGTTTAGCAAGTCACCACTCTTTAACCTTCCAAAAAGCGCTTAAGACCTGGCTATTTCTCCCAGGCTTTGGGATAAGGTAAGATGGATGAGACTGATCTACTTGTATGATGCATGTGAAACCATAGCCATGGTGCTAGGCACTTGGTTTTGGTTTGGTTACTTGCGGTTTTAATAATTTCTGCTATACATAAATATTGCTTTATTCTTTGGGTTGTGAGCCGCCCAGGATTTGATACAAAATGGACGACTGTATAAATGTTGTCAGTAAACAAATGAATAAAATAAACTTGTTCCAGGTTTGATTAACCACTAAAATGATTGTTTTCTTTTGTCAGTTGCAGACTTATTGCTTATTATTTTATCATTGTTTGCATGTGTATGCTATATCTTATTTGATTCACTGTTTTTTTTTTAATTTATTCTATTTTCTTTGCATTTATGAAAAGGGACCTCTGATCAAAAACGAATAAATGGAACCCTAATAAGTACTAGCAGGGAGCACACAGTGGCTAAAACAAACATGTTCAATGCTGCAAGAAGCCGATGGAATCCAGTCTCTGAGTATTACTCTTGTGCAAAAGAATAAAAGCAGTTCCCTCTTCTCCCTTTTGCCCGTTGAAACGCTGAATGCTGTATTTCCATTTTAAATGCTGAAGCCATAATTCTCTCTTCATCGGCATCCATCATCATCCTATTAGTTCCTCGTTTCCTCCACATCCTCTTCTTTTTTTTCAAGCAGGGTAAAAAAAAAAAAAAGATGGCTTTTAATTACTCAGTGTGATGATAGAAGGCATTCCTCATTTTATTATACACTATGTGGGCAAAGTCTGACTTAGCCGAAGTTATTGAATTGCAACTTCCAGGAACACTGGCTGAGAAAGTTGAGAGCTGTAATCCAATGCATTCAGATGACATAATCAACCACCAATTTGTCTTTACTCATTAAAGGGGGTTCTTTCTTTTCTTGTCCTTAAAGCTGACATTAGGATTGAAAAATGGTGAGCAGCAAACAGTCCTTGTCTTTTCCTTGCTTCACTGATTCAACCTCCCTGACTTACCAGACTGGATTAAAGCATTTAAAAAGGAGGGGAGGGAGGTTTGCAGCTTCCATCCACATGATCAGTAACATATGAGGATACTGTCCGTATGCATATTTTACTACTCATCACATGTTATGTAGCTAAACTCAGGGTTGAAATGGGCCAGAGCAAAACCAACAACAAAACTGGTGCACCAGACAATTTCCTAAATCAAGGCTTCTTCAGAGAGTCATTCATTGTCTTGATCATCTCACGGCTTGACTACTGCAATGTGTTCTACATGGGGTGTCCTTGAAGGCCAGGCAGAACCTTCAACTGGTCTAGAATGCAGGAGCATTGCCAGTGATGGACATACCTTTGAATGCCCACATAACACCTCTTTTTCACCAGCTTCACTCTTTGCCAGTTGGTTTCATCTTTGATTCAAGATGCTGTTTGTTACCTATAAATACCTTCATAGCATAGGGCCTAATTACTTGAAGAACTGCCTGTCTATCACTGTATCTGTCCTGCCAATTTAATCTAACAAGGTTGGTGCACTCTGGGTTCCTTCGATTAAACAATGCCATCTATTAGGACTTGGAAGCATGCCTTCACCGTGCTTGCCCTCTGGAATGAGGTTCCCTCAAGATCTGAATGGCACCAACTCTACTGGTGTTTCATTTTGTACATTCAAGGCATTGTTGCCAATAAGAAGCAAATTTGTAACGAATAACAACAACAAAACTCCTTTCTTTAGCAACAGAAATCCTGAGTATAAAGTGGTGGTACCAACTTCACCCTTTCCTATCAACTCAGGAGAAAGGAAGAACATGACAAGGAAAAGCAACTTCACTGCAAATCCTCCCGAAAGGCAGAGGGGCAGCTAGGAAGAGAAGCAAACTTTCTCCAAAACCAGCTTGAAGGGATGGAGTTACCTTGAAAATGACATCTTCTCAAGTAGACACAGAATGTGCACAATGCACAATTTACCAGGTGATAAAATTAGGAACAGGTTGGTTTTTGTTTTTGTTTAATCTCAGCATCATTGTCATTTCATTAAGATGGATCCCTCACCTTTAGTACCAAATGTGATTCAGATCTAATTTAATGAAGAGAAGGATGAGGGATGACGTGATAGCAGCCTTCCAATATCTCAGGGGTTGCCACAAAGAAGAGGGAGTCAAGCTATTCTCCAAAGCACCTGAAGGCAGGACAAGGAGCAACAGATGGAAACTAATCAAGAAGAGAAGCAACCTAGAACTAAGGAGAAATTTCCTGACAGTTAGAACAATTAATCAGTTGAACAACCTGCTGCCAGAAGCTGTGAATGCTCCAACACTGGAAGATTTTAAGAAGAGACTGGGCAGTTATTTGTCTGAAATAGTATAGGGTTTCCTGTTTAAGCAGGGGTTGGACTAGAAGACATCCAAGGTCCCTTCCAACATTATTATTATTATTATTATTATTATTATTATTATTATTGTTGTTGTTGTTGTTGTTGTTGTTGTTGTTGTTGTTGTTCATAGGTAAATATCAGCTGTTCCCAACAGATCACTGATTTCAGGTTGATATATGAAACCATGGTCTAATAGAAATTGAATTTTTTTCCATGGATTTTTTAAAAAAATATGGAGCTTTTTCAACTCTATCAGTTCTACATGTTGGAAAAGGGGTAGTTCAGTCCAGCTGACCTCTAATGAAGGAGGTAGTGTGGTGTATGCTCAGAAGCTCTTTTAAAGGTCTGAACAAAGCTGGGCAGCCCTCTGAATTGGCATTTAGAAGAGAAATGCTGCTTTGATGCAAAATGACATTTTGACTGAAGCTTTATCAAACTGAAATGCTTCTTCAACACTCTGCAAAACTCTATAAGCTTTATTTACTTTATTTACTCCTGAGGGGGAGCAAAGTCGTATGCTATGGTATTGTTAAATGAGTGTCACTGCTGCCACTGATATCAAAGATAATGTACCACAGTCCAGAATGATGTTAAGTAAACAAAACAAAGCAATGATGATGGAGAATAATTAGATCTGTGCAACAAATCTCAGCAATCTACTGCAAAACATGAATGGCCTGAGTGAAGAAGAATGCTTTTGTAGTTAGCAAAAGTGCCAGATTGAAAACGCACTTTCAAATGTAGTAATTTGTATACAGTAGTAAGAACCCACAACTGAAAGGATTCCGATTTAGCATCTTCTGGTATCAAAAATACTGCAAATGGGGGCCTCCAAAACTTTGAAAAAATAAACAAACAAATGGACTATGCCAAGGCAAATTTCCTACCAATTACTTGGATCTAAACCATTTGAGTCTGATTATAAGTGGATGGTTAAAATATGAAATGGCCTCTGAAATGAATTGAAAGCCAGCACAGATTAGAAGGAGCAATTGCTGATTGTTAAAAATATCATACTTCCATGTGGCACCATAACTGGCACCATAACTGGCTAATAACATTTTATGACCCCTTATGGGAAAGTTGAGTTTTTGTGTTGTGGATTTTTGATGTTGTTAGCCACCAGGAATTCCTTGTGTGTGAGTTGGGCAGCAATATAAATTTGTTTAATATATACATTAAAAAAGTCTACAAGCAATCTTAGAAGAGAAAAAAGTTCCCATTCTCTACATGTCTATGGAGATTCTCAGCCATCTAGGTCATGGTTGTCCCAAAGATGCTTTTTCAACAGGCAACTAGACTTCCTTGTTTTTCTTTAAAGACGTTTCACTTCTCATCCAAGAAGCTTCTTCAGTCCTGAGAAGTGAAATGTCTTCAAAGAAAAACAAGAAAATCCAGTTGCCTGTTGAAAAAGTATCCTTGGAACTATTTTTTACATCAGGGGTCCCCAACCCCTGGTAAGTGGACCAGTACCGGGCCATGCGATGCCAGCAACTGGGCCACACAAACAAGCAAAGCCCCATTGGCGAGATGTAGGCAGCACACAAAACCATGCCCCCCTGGTCCATAGAAAAACCTCTCTCCACGTAACCAGTCCCTGATGCCCAAAAGGTTGGGGACCTCTGTTCTACATCTTCTTTCATGAGAACTTTGATAGGTAATGGTAAATTTCAAAATCACAATCACAACTGAATTGAACTGATTAAAGAGGGGGAATTGAAATGTGGATTCATGCAAGTAATCCTTGACTTATGACTGGCTGCTTGGTGACCAGTCAATGTTACAACAACCCTCCAAAGATTACTTATGATCCAGCTCTGAAGTTCCAAGGCCGCCCAGCCCCTGAGGTCACATGTTCACATTTTGGGTGTTCAGCAACCAGCCCTCATTTATGGCCATTTGCAGAGTCCTGAGGACATGTGACATTTTATGACATTTTTGCTGAAAAGCAACATTTACTTCTGGTTTTTGCCAAAACTGTCCTGTAGCAAACAATTGGCTTGCTTAATGACCATAGATTTGCCTACTGGCCATGGTGATTTGCTTAATGGCCACCACAAAACTGGTTGTAAAATTGGGTCAGTCATGTCACAGGCTGCTTTATGACCATCACAATTTACAAGTGTGATGGGCAGGCTCAATTATGGTCGTAAATTGAAAGCTACCTGTTCTGAAACCAGATAGCTGTGAAAATATTTACACATTCAGAAGGTCCAGATGTTGAATATATAGAATGGAACTTTTAACACAGAAGTCATTAAAGAGGCAATCAAAAAAAAGTTTGCTGATGTTCAAAAATTTTCACACACTAATTCTTCACATACATAAACTGAGAGAGAGAGAGACTTATACTGTAGAGAGTTATTCTAGTTTTCTACCTTGACTGTTGAGAGTTAAGCAGATTCCCCTGTATGTTAATGGCTCGGTTCTTGTTCGCATAGCTCTGTGGCTCTCCCCTGCGTTTCATTAGCTTATCATGCAGCAAATGCGGTTCCATGTCCCTATGCTCTTTCTTGAAACTCTGCTGGTAAATTTAATGCTTATTGCCTAATCACATTCTTCTCAACAGGTATGGAAGAATAAAACAGCTGGGGGAAAATGACAAAATATAGTGCACATTTTCTGGTAGGTAAGCAAACTGGCCCCCAACATCACAACCAGCTTCCTCCAGCAGTTTAGAAAATATAAATGATTGGGGAAGGGAAGCGTGGAGAGTTGGTTGTTCGGGATGAGCAAAATCCCTTCATTCATAAGCTACTGTACATATTGAAGGGAAGTGATCAAGGATCCAATCTGGGCCAGTCACCTCTGTCCCAGTGACCGAACCAGATTGGATCCTTCAATATTACACTGGTACATGCATGTTTACCTTCATTCAGATGTGATCAAGCCTTCAAGAGGTATTTTTTTTAAAAAATGTTGAAGGAGATGTACTAGGGCAGTGCACATATTCTGTTCATGAAGCAGTTTGAAGATAATTTTAGCAAATAAACTTTCCTAACTGAGTCACAATATCATTACAAACAGGTCAGTGGTTATGATGCTAGGCTTATCAGCTGGAAACCCCACATCCTGGGTTCGAGACTCAAGCACCGCACAAACTAACTCCAGTTCCTGCCAACCTAGCAGCATGGAAATGCGAATATATAAATAGGTACCACTTTGGCAGGAAAGGTTACTGCCTTCCATATTTTCATGCTGGCCATATGATGAAGGAAACATCTCTCAGACAACCCAGTTTCCCTAGGCTGAAAATTGGGGATAAGCATTACCACCTTGAGTCAGTCACAACTGGACAGGGGAAATCTTTAAACCTTTTATCATTACAAATCATTCAGGTATCTCAGACTCCTCTAAATAATTTGGCATGTTTTGGAAGCTTCTATTGATTCTCTTCAGACCACAGTAGGATATATGAAACAGAAGACTGCTAGGGGCCAAATGCATGGCTCTCTAAAAGAAAAATCAGGAAATCAGCAGAATTTAAATAGAATATAATGAGAAAGGTATAGCACCAGCTAGGATTTATTTAGCAATGTAAAGAAGAAGAAAAATGAGCCAACCAAAAATTTCAAATTAATTTGTTGAAATCTAAATTGTGGCTACACATATTTGTGGGCTTTGCAGGCTACTTGGGAAATGTGCCAAAATTTATGGATGAGGATGAGATCAAAATAGGAAAGGACAAAGCAGAAAGTTGGTGTGTGGAATGAGAACCTTAGTTTTATGAAATGTAGCATTTTCTTTTCCTAAACTGTTTTAAACAAGACACCTTTCCTCTTTCATCTTTCATGTCTCAAGGTCATTGATTTTAATGTTACTTATTGAAAAACAGTAGCAAATGATGGGGGGGGGGATGATCATATGGATACCAGGCTACAATTGTTATGCCCATACCCTTAAAAAAATAAAGTTTTAGAAACAATTATATTTCAATGATTTGGGGCCACTTTATCTTACTCTAAGCCACTGTTTATTAATCTATATTGAGATATGGAGCTTTGAAAAATGAAAGCTCAAGCTTGCTACAGTCTTGGTCTTTAATTGTGGACTCTTCAATCTTTTCACTGGTCTCTGGAGGAAATTAGAAGTGAAACTGGGTATCAACTGCACACCAAAGAAACCTCAGGCCAAATGTCTGGATAACATCTCCCACAGGTTTCATATGGCTGTTAGACAGCAAGGGAGAAAAGAGTGTGTGACCCTAAAGAAGGCACGAGGTGAGCAATAAGCACCAAACCACTTTCTATAAATAACCATTTGAAGAAGGAGCAGAATCATGCTCTAACTCCTGATCCTTAGCACTTTTTTTCAGAAGAACAGTATCTCTGGAAGCTGCAGAAAGGAGCAAGAGAACGAACAGTCCTGTATTTTCCTTGACTAGCTCTAAAGAAAAAAAAAAAAATTGCCCTGCAGTTTGACCAAGGCAGCTTTTGTTCCAAACCCCAAAACCAATTTAAAATGAAATGGACAATAACCATTTTCATGCTAGTGATTTATATTGTCGTATAATGTTAGCCATCCATTGCTGTGACAATATACAGCCTGTCTTTATTAGTGATATTTCACCTCAGGGATGGTTGGACAACGCTATAAAATACTACAATTTTTTTGCTACTACCGAAATGACCAGCCAGTGACTGGAGTTGTTCAACTACCAATCTATCAGCTTATCTAGGAAAGACATATTAGTTATTAGCCTACAGGTGATTGGTCCTATTATCTAGGACCAAGTGAGGTTTCTTCAAGAGATTTGAATTATAGCTTTAAAAGGAAATAAAATGAAATTGTCCCTTTCCCAACTGAAATACTTGCCATCACCTGGATAGTCCTTGAGGATAAAATCCAGGATATCTGCGTCAGATATGAAAGCGACCGAAGGACACTTCTGAAAACTATCTGATGTAACGCTTTCAGAAACTCCTGTCAGTGAGCTTGCTCAGTTTCTTGAAGGTTTCAGAACTGCAATAGAGAATGGATCAAATTTATTTCAGCTACTTTAAATAAATAAGGAATTAAGTAAATACATATATTTCAGACCAAGGCAAACCCCCCCCCCAAAAAAACCAAACAGAATGGAGAAAATCAATGGGTCGCAAAAACGTCTTTCTACAAAATTAAGATTATTCCTATTCTTTATAGCTCTTCTACTGAATTATTCCTGGCAACCAGATTTTTCCCATCATTCATGTTGGAAGGATTGAATAAATCAGTAGGAAGATAGATACCAGTTTTCTACTCTCTTTTGTGAACATCTCTAAAGTGCTGGAGGATCCTCCTTCATTCCCCTATCTCAGTTATAACTTCCTCCTTCCCTTTCATCTTTTATCTGAGAGACTGAAAAATTTGCAACTACACATGCACACATACAATCATTCAATTCAGTGAATCTAAACATTAGTTGGGTAGTGTATAACCTCTTCCTGCTATCAGAGAACATAAAGAAGAACAGAAATTCTTTAGTGAAGGAAAAGAATTGAGTTGGAGGCTGTCACAAGGTTGATTGTCAGTTGGAAGCAATTAAGCTGCCAAACTTTCATTCAAAATGGACCTTCAGTTCTTCCATGCAGCTTCCTTTGCTGAGCAAAAGATTTGCCAATGCAAGCCCTATAACAAAAATACCTTGGCATTTTTTTTAAATCTAATGAAAGCTACTTCCCATCTGAAACTTGTAGATGCTTCCATTTTGCAGAGATTCAGTAGATACATGGCTCACAAAAGAGGGGGGAAATTGTGGAATAAATTGAACATAGTATTACCTCTACCTAGCAGATCTGAAACATGGGGCTCAAACAAAATAATACACTAAGCAGCTTTGTCTAATGGTAGCATTACATATGAGCATGCTTTATGACTGCTGGCATTTTGGTACCTTGAGTGGGATGGGTGAGAGGAGCAGTATGATGACTTAGTGGCAAAGACTCTCACCGCTCAGTCAGAGTGTTGAGAGTTCAATCCTAGGCAGTGGCAGATGTTTTTCTATCAGAGCACAAAGAATATATATCTGCTGCAAACCAGTTGTTCCAACTCTACCCAGAATTAAGGAATTACAGGGTTGTAAAAAAGGGAGTGAGATGGGTGAGAGGACATATACAACAAAGAGAAGCTGTCCTTATGCTTCCAAGGGTGTAGTAGCAAGAATTAATGCTTCTTTTGGTGCTTTGAGACCATCCTACCATACCTGAAGCTTGGAAGAAGTAGATAAGACTAACCAGATCACTCAGGAGAAAGATTATGAGGGCATGAGTTATTGTGGTGAAGTCTTCCTCTTTCTGACAAAATCATAACTGGGCCAGCAGCCAAAGTTGAGCAAAGCTTTCCTTGTTGGGCCTCCACATGCCTATCAATCTCTGAATCTAAGGACCCCCCAAATTTGGGACTTGCTTCTTCAGAAGAGAGACAATGCCAGAGCTGTAGGGCAGCTCGACACAATTTTTTTGGTCTTATCCATCTCATGTCTTCCCAGCACAGAACACCCATATGGAAAGATGACTGTCATTATTTATTTACTTATATTTATTTATTAGATGTGTGTGCCACCCAGCTCCTCTAGGTGAATTAATTAGATTAGTGATATTTTCTCTCTATGGGATGGGCTTTCTGAACATTGTTTAGTTATTCAGTACCACTTGTAACCCTGTTCCTGAGTTTTCCATGCCCTGTGTATGCTATTTCATCATTATTTTTTTAATGTTATGTGAATCTTTCCCTCATCCTTCAGTTCTGTAGCTGTCTGGAAGGGATTGTTCATCAGTGAAAGTAAAGCTTCTGTTCCTTGTCTTCAAGGAACTTTTCCTTTGCTTTCCAACATCACCTGCTTATTACCTTGGGTTGGTCTCTGTCTGCCTCCTGAATGATATTCGTCCCCTCTGGGATTGTTAGAAAGCTAGAGCAAGAGAGGTAACAAAGATTTCCTGTGTCTAATTAAAGGAAGCTGCCAGCTGCAAAACAGAAAGGTAAAAATTATGTTGTTTTACATTCTGGATGCAAACAAGTTCCAACACTTGTTTACGAGCAGCTGAAAGGAAAGTTGGAGGCAGTGATCAAACAGGGGGAAATGATGCTGAGAATTGGTGTGTCTGTCGAGAATTTCTGCACACCAACAATACAGTAAAGGTAGCAGCAGGCCTAAAAAAAAAAGTGTTTGAAATAAATACTAAAAAACAAACAAAAAACAACCAACATAAAACACTGTTGTTGAAACAAAAGGCAATACAAAACAAGTTCCTATTTCTTTCCTATGTTGAACATGGGCAGATTTCTGAGATCTCTTGTGAGGATATTATGTCTGCTTCCCCCCCCCCCCCCGTCTCTCTCTCTCTCTCTCTCTCTCTCTCTCTCTCTCTCTCTCTCTCTCTCTCTCTCTCTCTCACACACACACACACACACACACACACACACACACACCCCAAAATCATTTTCAAAGTTCTAGCACCAGAGTGATTTTTGTTGTACTCTTCTTTTCTCACCACAGATTGCTAATGGTAGAACTTTTTTTCCCCCCTTCTAAACTGAAAAACTGAAACATTGACAGAATCCTTTGTCCTGGGATATAAGCCTAGGAAAACAGATGCATGCTTTGGACTAAATCACATTAAATTCAGAAGTTCTTACAACAAGGTAAGCCTATGAAGTTGTGTTCAGTGCTGGTCATCTAAGGGTACAGTCAGTTTCAAGTGCTTTCCTTCAGTCAGGAGGAGGCAGCCCCAAAGAACGATGGCACTGATTGATAGCTGGTGTCTACTCTGGCCTGAGAATGAGAACAGCAAAAGGACAGCCGATTTGTGCTTGTCCTGGGAATTTACTGCCGGCCAAATTAAGGTCCAATGATTGGGGAAATCCACCAATCACTCTATAGGCTGAAAGTAGGAATGGGGAAGTGGTCATTTTGACAAATAGCTTGACTTGTGTGATCCATGGAATTGGCAAGGACTTCCCAATAAGGCAGGAAAGGTTGTCTTCTCAAACTTTATTGGGAAATTGTCCCACCCAATGATACATGTATTCAGTGGGAGTTGGTTGGAGAAACGTGGCATCAAAATCATATGAATGAATGAATGAATTCTTTTTCTCTCATTTTCTCTTGTTCCATCACTCAATTACTTTTCCGTAGTTCATTGTACAGCATTCTCACTTTTTCTGCCTCAATTGTCTGTCTATGTTACTTGTACTGTCATTATCTTTCTGTCTTTCTCTTTCTCACTCATCTTCTCACTCATTCATCCATCTTATACTCTAAAGTTGCTTTATCATGTGTCCTTCATGCCCTCTTATGTTCTCTCATCTATCTTTGTTGCTTATCCTTTACAAAATCAGATGCAAGTTTATCTGCACCTGAATACTCATTTCTGTTCTAAACCACATGAATAGCGCTCTTAAAACACCTGTGGGAAAAAATGGAAGATTATAAAACTTTTATATTTATATCTATTCATGAAGTTCCCCAAATAGGTGCATGTGCTATGTAAGACATAGCAAGGCAGATCACAAATAAGGTTCCTAGAAGTTGTTGATTTTTCCTGCTAATTTTAAATGTTGTAAAGAGGATTTCATCTCTTTTAAATCTTACAAAAGGAAGCTTTTGTATTTAATAACATCCAATTAAGTAGCTTATAGTCCACAGGATGCTCAAAGCATCAAAACAATGGCTTTGTTTGATTTTGGGTCTCATAGCATTTTGTTTGCCAAATCTAATATTGACAAAAGTAATATTGCCACCTGATTAAAAATAATCTACGGTAGACTAATGGGAACCCAAGTTACTTGGATATTTGCTTTCAGGTTTTCAGCTTAGTTTTTTTTTTTTTAAATGTTATTTTACTTTATTATGAGCTGAGGAGTCTAATCCACTTAAACGTTTGTATAAATTGGTTCAGGAGTTCAAGAGCTGATTATTTAATAGAGCACTTTACAAATGTACAAGAATATTCTTTCTACTTCTCTCCTGAATCAGAAATGGGAAAAAAAACACAACATAATTTGAGTCTTTTAAGAATAACAAAAGTTGGAAAATTGGCATTGTATTCTAGTTTTCCAACTCTACACTTTTCCCCCCTTTTCTGTGTTTCTACTTCCACTTTCAGATTCTTAAAATCTTCTGTGCTACAACTTTAGATCTAGTGAAAAGTGAGGTAACTATAGAACAAAACATTTCTGAATCCAAATACTCTGTTATGAAGGAACATGTGTTTTTTGGCATTCACAGGCCTATGATGAAGCTATACAAATTTCAGGCGGGTGCTCCTATCATCAGTTAATCACTAGCCATGAATCTACAAGTAGCTGACTGATGTTTTCTTAAAAACAATAACTTGAGAAAGTCTCAGCTGGGCGACTTGTCTGAGGACGAGATTTGAAACTGGTGTTTGTAAGAAATACCGTTGAAGAAAAGCATCTTATTGTTTGGCTTTTGAAAGAATCAGCACTGAGATTTTAAAGAGAACTGGGGGCATCCAAATGCCCCCCTATGCATGATCAGCATGAACAGTATTAATTAAATGTACATGCCACCCACCTAATTGTCAAATGACTCTAAACACATCCAACTTGCCCTTGTTTTATCTTTAACTCCCAGAAGAGGCAGCATAACATTCTTAGCTAATTCAGGTGAAAGTAGTATTTCCCCTCTTCTTTTAATATATGTTTTTCATGAACTTGATCTGCCAGGGTTTACATGATTGATGGTCCAGAAAATAAGTGGCATATCTGGTCAGTAGGCAGACCATAATTATGTTGGCTTGGGATCTAGGAGATCCCAGCACCCAGCAGCCACAGAAATATCTACCTATGTAGTACCTGACTAGCATTTTCAAAAGCATTTGAAAGTTTTGCATGTGTTGCTAAATTAGGTTGAGGTGACTGGCCATACTTAATGCTTAACTACTAGGCTTAAAACTTTGCGAATTTGCAATATTTATGCATAAATATGACTTAAAATGTGACCTGTTCTCCACACAAGTCCTAAAACTAGATTTAAAAAACCCAGTTACACAAACGAATCAAAAATATTATTCTAGCTCATTTACTTGAAGAAATTGATTTACTGCATTTACAACATACCACTTTGGCAACCTGAAAAACAGTTGCACCTTTCCTCCCAGGCATCTACTCAGACTTATTCAATCCCACCCAGTCACACATTAAAGAGAGCTGGTGATTGTTTTTCTGATCAGCAGGTGACACTCACTGAGACAGGAAACAAAGTCAGGGAAACCCACTAATCATTTGCCTCGATTAGTCCTGAATTAAGATGTCAAAACCCCACTATTCACTGGTCTTGTTTTTGAGGAAGAATGTGCTATGGTAGTTAGGGTGGAACAATTTATTTGGTTACTTTTTTTTATGATGATGATGATAATGATGATGATGGAAGAACTGAAGGAAAACACATTAAAATGACTGAAGAAGAGTTGTTAGTGAAAGTAGAAGCACCTTGAACAGGGGCATCCTCAGGGGAAGAATATTCAGAAACCAAGATGGTAACTGCAATCACAAGATCAAAGTCTGCTGCCTCTTCCTTTGAACATCTGTCACACGTACGCATGTAAAAAGAGAAGTGGGCTTTGATCTTCTGGGTCACAGCTACCATCTTGAATTTTAAGATTCACCCAGCCACCCAAGGATACTCCTAGGCCTTGAGTTGTATAGATGCTATGAACGAGTGATATTCCTGGATCAGTGGTTGGACTGTTTTTAACCTGGGCTACACGTATACAGTAAATGAGGCCGGGTATGGAATATCTATGAGCAGAACAGATACAGTATCACAACACACTTCTTGTTCCTTCTGTTCCAAAAGAACTGATCACTGCTATCTAATTTTTTTCTCTCACAAATTTGCAAGGGTTAGGGTAATTTTATATACAGGGAGTGCTCAATTTACAACCATTCAAAGTTACAATGGCACTGAAAAAGCGACTTCTGATTGTTTTTCATACTTATGACTGTTGCAGCCCCCCCATGGTCAGTTGATCACAGTCTGGACGCTAGGCATTATATTTATGATGATTGTAGTGTCCCAGGGTTGTGTTATCCCGTTTTGTGACCTTCTGACAAGCAAAGTTAACAGGGAAACTAGATTCACTTAACAACTGTATTACTAACTTAATAACCACACTGAACAACTGTGGCAAGAAAGGTCGTGAAATGGGGCAAAACTCACTCAACAACCATCTCGCTTAGCAACAGAAATTTTGGGCTCCAATTGTGTTCATAAGTCGAGGACTACTTGTAGTGATTTCTTGTATGGAAAAGAGTGGAAGTTTGGGGGGAAAAGTCTACATACTAAATCTGAATCCTTTGTATAATGAAAAGCTCTAGCAGAGAGGGGATGATTCACTCTTTATCACTAAATAGCAAGAAGAAAGATAAAATGGTGCCTCTTTTGATCACTGCACTATGCAGTGATCAAGCTGGTCTACTCTACATCGAGAATAACAAAGACAGACACTCTCCAGAGAAGCTCTGTTGCCAGGAATGTAATGTCATTGATTTGACTATGTTTTCTAAGTGGTTATACTGTCCTTTTAAAAAAATAAAACAAAGCCAAGTTCGATTTTGCTTTGGAATGGAAGAGTTAGGTGTTTTCCTCTCCCACAAAAAATGTGAAAGTGCTGAAGCATAATTAAATGTAATTGGAATAATCAATCCTCTTGTGTGTGTGTGTGTGTGTGTGTGTGTGTGTTCCAGCCTCTTTCTCCTCCACAATAGCTGCTAATTGCTGTTTCATCCTTTGAAAATTGTGTAGTTTCTCTAAGTGCTTCATGACATAAGTATTTAGTTGGTAGTGAGACTGAGGTAGCATAGCCCTGTGTCTGTAGAACCATCATCTGTCAATGATGTATCAGGAGGCCCTATGCAACAGGGCTCTACCTGTTTGGTTATCACCAGAGTCTGAGGCCCTCAACAGGACAGCATTTCATTAAATCCATCCACTCATTTGGCCCGCTTTCACTATGTACACACTGTTCTGTAATAACAAGACTATTTAACAGTAAATGACAGTTGTTCAGGCTACAAATGTTTTGTTTAGGAATCAATTTTTGGGCCCATTAGAGAATGAATTTAAGGAAATCCACAAGGTAGTCTGTGGCACAGGATGCAGTAGTTATCAGGCTGTAATGCACATTGAGAGTCACCTAATTTAGGACAAAAATATGCTACTATACTGTATTGATCTTGGTCTTACAATCAACCTATAGTAGTTGACAACATATCAGCCTTGTGGTTTTGCTTATGTAATGCGGTAGGTACTTATGAGTGGCAAGGGGGCCTAGAGGTGAAGATGCTTGCCTCCACTCAGAAGGTTGAGAATTCAATCCTAGGCAGCAGAAGATTTTTCTCTATCAGAGTGCAAAGAACTCTGCTGTGAACTCTGGCAGGCATCAGGACAGTAAATGCTCAATTCTATTCAGTTGCTCGACTCTACCCCAAAGCCAGTGGGCGCTTGTCTAAACAACAATGCGGCAGTTGGACTCTCTGGTTCCTCCACTCTCAACTCTTTTGTTGTCCCATCAATATCCCTATAGAAGAATCTATTTTGTGTTGCCATTTAACCTTTTACCAATAATCCTAGCTGTCCTTTCATTCAGGAGGAAGAAAGTGAAAAAGTGCCTAGTGCTCTCAGCTTGTCTAAATTCCCAGAGTGAGACTGCTAATTCCGGAAGATACCAATTGTTTATTATGTAAATTAAGGTTAAAGAGCTAATTGAAAACAAGAGAAAAGAGATATCATGAATCCTGTAAGCTTTAACTCATAGCTGAGTTAAAGAAGAAATATCCCTAAATATACACACGTACCATACTTGTTGAGCAAAATAAGACTCAGAATGCAAAAACACAGTTCAGATCCAGCTATAAAATGACCAAATAAAAGCATCCTCATTCACATCTGGCCTTCTATTTTTTTCTGATTTTTCAATAATTTTCGAGATTTGGAGCAGATTTCCTCTCTGTGTGAAGGTTGTCTGGGAAGAGAGCTCATCTTCTCCTAGAATAGATGACAAAATAACAAAAGCAAAATAGATGAGGGCTTCCTTACAAGTCATCCGAGAGAGGAATTTTCTTCCTTCTGATGAATTGTTCAGAGTTTGCTTTTCCCAGGCTCTGGTGGATCTTTGGCTTCTAAGTAGATTGACAGGTTTAGCTTTAATTCATTCTTTCAGGTCGGAAGGTCTTCTCCTCCTCCTCCACTAAGAAGATCCAGAGTGCAAAAGAAAGCCTCTGATTCATATGGCAAACAGGGAAAGAAGATAGTCAAATCTGTGCCCACCTTTCTGCCAAGACATTGACCAGGATGCTAGCTGACTCACCTGGATTACTCTGACATGAGTATTAATCATATTTGGGAATTCTTCATTGTGCAAACGTGTTTTAATTTGAGAAACACGCATGCTGGTGAACATTTGTGGAGAAGAAGTTAAAGATTCACTTTCTATTTCTAGACATGTGGTTTTCCCTAATAAAAATGTTGCTGCGTGATTGCTAATGGAATTATAATTCAATCCTGTACATGCCTATTCTAAGTATGCCTCACTGAGTTCATTAGGACTTTCTTTCAGAGAAGTGATATGGGAGTGCAGTCTCAGTCAAACAGAGTTCATCAGAAAAAGAAACACCTTTATACGTTTCCTTTAGGGATGAATGGATTCATGATTACCCTTCTAATATTTATGATTTGAGAAGTTCATTAGTGCCCAGGGAAGCAAATTGGAAGGTGACTACATGAAACAGTAGATAGAAGAAGGCAGTTCTGAGCGTCTACATCTTTTTAAAGAGGAACTCAAATTTTACTTCAGGAATATTTGTTTTTCAAAAAAGTTAGAGAATCCTTAGCCCAAAGTATGAAAATCTAAGAAAGTGGCACTTTATATATTGTTTTCCTCTCTATTATTTTATTTCTTCTAGTATCTCCTTTGCATATGCACACTGTAAAGCTTCTGAAATTCTCTACTTCTCTTCAAAAAAGTAAAAGAAACTTTAGCCCAAAGTATGAAAACCTAAGAAACAGACACTTTACGTATTGTTTTCCTTTCTATTCTTTTATTTCTTCTAGTATTTCCTTTGTACATACAAACTGTACAGCTTCTGAAATTCTCTACCTACATAAGGAAGAGGCCCCAGATTGATTCTCCTTCTAGCTTGATGACCTTCAGGACTAAGGAGGAAAAGATAAAGCAGAAAGCAAGTAAAAAGTGAATTGTTTATAAAACTGATAAGAAACCTTTTGCCCGTTATTCAGCAGAAAGTTTCTGCTGAGCATAACAAATGTCTAGAAATTGTAAGAGGACTGTAATAGACCTAATGCTAATTCACTGGGAGAGAGAACAATGGTGATACAAACAGCTATTTCCACAATGGAAATACAATGGAATGATGATTAGTCATCCTGGTCACTTGTGTGCTAGTGTCAGAAAATGTATTACTTTGATAACAAAGTGAGAAAGAAAGGAAATTAGCAAACTCACTGAAACAGATCATAGTTAAGACTATTTTCTCCTGTCACAAGGAGAATAAATCCATAAATTAGTGCACTGTTGCATGCTCAGGCTGAAAAGGAGAACTTCCCCGCCCTCCAGTCACAGGGAACCCAGACTTACTTATCCTGGTTTTATATGGAGCGCAAAATGTTTCAGCAGAATATATGAACATCAGAATTGAGTAAGGAGAGAGGTTATGTAGCTGTGTGGTTAAAGCACAAACTTGGCCTTCAAAGTTTCCACATTCAATTCCTCGAATCTCCAACTAAGAATGGAACTGTATAAAATGCTGGCAATCAAAGTGGACAATATTAAGCTGGTCTGACATAATATAAAAGCAGCTGCTTACATTTCTGTAAGAAATGTCTGATTTAATACAGACCGTCTGATTTGGTACAGCAACCAAACAAGTACAGACTTCAATGGATAGTTAGGACTGAAGAAAAAACAATTGCATCCAGCCTGCCTTCCATTGAGGATTTGTATATTGAACAGGCCAGAAGAGGGCTGAGAAAATATCTACAGACCCCTCACATCCTGGACATAAACCGTTTCAACTCCTCCCTTCAGAATGCCTCTATAGAATCTTGCCTGCCAAAACAACTAGATACAAGGACAGTTTTTTCCCTCCTGCTGACCACCTAATTACCACAGTATTGTCTTATGTCCAAGGATATTTACCTGTACAGTAGGGCTGTATTATTGTTATTATCCTTGGCCAATAAACCTATTCTATTCTATTCTATTCTATTCTATTCTATTCTATTCTATTCTATTCTATTCTATTCTATTCTATTCTCCTATCAGAAATTATTGTTGTATCCTGAGTCAATGTGCTACACTGGCTATGACATTGGATGAGAGCTTAGTGAGTCCCAGGTCTTGGCCATAGAAACTCACTGGGTGATTTATTTTCTCTTAGCCTAATCTGTCTACAAAAGACTACTTTGGTGGAGATAAGCTCAAGGGAGATCACCATACAAATTACTCTGAATTCCTAGAGAAAGAGCTGGTTTTAAATCTAATAAATACTTAAAATCTAGCTCAAGTGATCATTGTTGAATAGATTGCTTGAATTCCACATTACACGGTGACTTGATGCCTCTTAGATAAATATCTGCTTTGATTCCTTCGATCAATATTGCCCATCAATAGTAGCCAAAAACCTCAGGAAGAAGGTGACCTATTGTCACCTCTCTCATTGACAGTCTTTTAGATATTGCTTTGTGGGGAACATCTCAAACAGTAACATAAGATGGCTAGGTTGGTACTGTAAATATACTGGAGAGCTATATGCATCAGGTATAATTTTTCACCTATCCATTACTCTCCAAAATAGGGCTTACCTTCTTGTTCAGTCTGACTGCTAGTATTCCTCCCCAATACTTTTGCTGGAGATGATTTGAAATACTGCAAAAATAGTTGAATCCAGCTGCCTCTCTTATCAGCGAGCAGATGGTCTGTAGATACTTTTCATTTTTAATTGAAAAGTAAAGCTTGCATCTGAGTTGGTGGTGGAGTTTTAATTTATTTGTCACTAAACTCAATGTGTTTGATCAGTTGAACTTTTCAAGTCAGAAGTGAAGGTCGTTGAATTTGATTAATCTCTGTCTCCTGGGTGTCTGTACATTGAATTTCAGTTCTTCTCCTCACAATGAATTGTTAGTGGTTTGTTTCTTTGTTTGTTTGGCTGGATATGTCTCTTGAATCATGGATTTTTTTTAAAAAAAAATGATCTGAGCCTAGGCATGAATTCTCACTGGAACATGTGAAGATGAAACATATCCTACACTTCTAAATTTAACACCATACCTCTTCATCTATGTAAATGTCAGATGGTCAAATGAATAGAACTAAGTAGCTTGCCTTAGTGGTCTTATTATTTGGCAAGAAGTTGTTCCTGTGTGGCTTAACCATTCTTACAACAAGAGCAAATAAGTTATAACTGATGTATACTTGTGCCTTTTCATCTTCTGGAAAAAAGATGATCAAAAGCGCCACAGATTGAAATACTTTTATCTGAGGATATAATATTTATTGCCACAGCTACTACGGAGCACTTGTTTCTCTCCCCCTAGTAAGTAAGTTGCAGAGGATTGCAATGACTCATTCTAAGATGGTACCTTAGAAACCAGGCAGACTTTATTGGTCTATGCTGACTGTTTGCTTGCTTATTTATTTATTTATTTTCTGATTCCAACTTGGCAACAGATGATACAATTTACACAGTAGTTCCAATAAGAAAAGAAAAAGATAAACTATAATAAGGCCATATACAGAGCATGATGGATGATCAATTAGCAGAATGTATATTTTTATATATGCATTTACTCCTTAAATTTACTCATCCACTGCTAGTGAAGCAGCAGGATTAAAAATAATATTAAAATTCTTCACTATCTCCAAGCTGATAATTAGTCTGTAGCAACCTTATCTTGGTCTCGAATTTCATAGGTTGCAAAATTTCATCCTGCAAATTATGGCAGGATCCGTAAAAAAGGTGACCTTTGCTCTTCTCATCTCTGCACTATTAATGGCCTGATAAGATTTCAGTATAACATTATCCAGACCATTAGATCCTTTAACACTTAGAGTGAACCAGCTTCGTGGTTTGAGACTCTTGAGGTCATCTGCCAGTTATTTAAATCCTGAAAAGGTTTGTGGCATTTTTCCTGTACCAACTTCTCTGCACTTTTTTTTTTTATCTGAAAGACTGGTTTCAGCTCTACCAACCTAACTCCATTTCTGTTTGCCAGCTTTTGAAAACTGTCTGGTTGGCAGAAAGAAAAGCCAGATGGTAGCCCCATGCCGTTAGGATCCATTACTAGTTGGACTATGTGATGATATTTCTTTTTAATCCTCCCAAAGGGCCATAAAGATATATTTACAGGTACCTTTACTGGTTAGTAAGGGAGCACAAATACTCATCATACTACCTTCATGGCCTGCTTGTGGGTTGGCAGAAGCTTCTGCTGGCAATAGGGGGAACAAACTATTGGAAAAGAGATGTCTTCATTTTGATTCACCAAGCCACATGGTACATGCTGAGAAACTTAAACAGTCCTTGAGTCAACAGCATTTGCTTCTTTGGCTGTTCTCTAACTCCTAGAATCAGGGTTATTCAGCTCCTAGGAGCAGAACATGTTATTTAATTATTATGATCAATAGCTATTATTAGACATTTCCTTCCATACTTTTTTGGCATGGAATACCCAAAAAGGGAAACAACTGAGAATTACAAACTGTACATATCTATATTTTGGAGTCTTTCAGCAAATGCTGGGATTTGTTTTACAAGGACAAGGAGTGATTTTGAAAAGAAAATCCTGCAAATGGCGTTTGATTATGAGTTTTTGCATGTGTATTAGACTCACACTTAAATAGGTTGAGAATGTCCCCTTTATTTCATGACTTCATAAATCTGTGTCTGGACAGTTAATTATATGCCACAGTTGTTCAGAATGAAAGGATACCATTTTCCAAGATTTTTATAAAATTCTCCTCAGGCATGAGATACCCATTGTCCAGTTTCATATTTTATCTTGCCTACAGATGTGTTAATTCAGATTTCAGTTCATGTTTAGAAACCTTTCCCTTAATGGGCCTCTGGAAAGAGTGGTCTGGCCAACTATATTACCAAATGGCATCTTCTTAACTTGACTTTCCCCTTTTCAGTTGGCTTCCTTTATTCCTCATGCATATTCCAACAAGCACATATTTGTTTATAAATGCTAACATATTGTATGTGAATGAATGCACCCAAGAAGAATGTTGACAGTGTTTTAAATACTTTTATTTTATGCCTTGTTTAACATCCTGCTCTTGAAGGTGAAATATAGCAGGAATTGAAAGCACTTCAGTAATGTCCTAAGCTGTTAAAAAAATCTGTGTCATAATTTAAAGGTCTTTGTAGACCCTTAGGAATCTACAAGAACCATGGAGATCATTTAATCTTGCTTCCTGTTTGGTGCAGGACTTGCAATGAAATGTGCCATTTGAGATGGCTGTCCAACTTTTGAGGCACCCCCTGCTGAGCTGCACGATTGCTTAATGAAGAGAGCCAGGATTGTGGTTGTTAAGCAAGGTGATCAAATGTCCACTTGTTTAAAGACCACAAAAACTTGCAACCATGATGCCTGGCTGAATTGTGGTTGTAAGCCAAAGAACTACCTGTACTGATGTATATATGTGCATCCATCAAATATGCTCAATTAACAATTGGCTGTTCTACTTAACAGTATTACTATTACTATTAATATTAGAGCCATAGTGGCACAGTTGTTAAAATGCAGTATTGCAGGCAAATTCTGCCCACAGCCAAGAGTTCAATCTTGACTGGCTCAAGGTTGATACAGCCTTCCATCTTTCCAAGGTCAGTAAAATGAGGACCCAGTTTGTTGGGGACAATATGCTGACTCTGTAAACCACTTAGAGAGGGCTACAAGGCACTATGAAGTGGTTTATAAATCTAAGTGCTATTGCTATTAGCATTTAGCCTATATTTTATATCATCTTGTCATTTAGGAAAGCATGGAACCCTTGCATTCAAATACCAACCTTAAAAGTTTTTCTGCTCATCTAAGTAATATCTCCACAGGCACAGAAAATATATGGGCAGTTTCTCTAAGATAGTTTGTTAAGTATTTTCAAGAAATAGTATCACTGTAGAAGGGATTGACAATCTACAGATTGATCTGAAATATTGTCTTGGATTAATGAGTGGGGTGGGGTGGGGAAAGACAGTGAGCTTTCATATTCAGTTGACTGTATTGCTAAACCTGACCATTTTAAATTTTTGATAAACTGCTGAAACTATGAAAGAAATCCTCATTTTGAATTATATCACTTTCATTTCCTGCTTCTTTTATATTTCTTGTAGGATTCATGGTTACTTTCTGTCTGTCTTTTACCTGATCCTTTGACCCCTTCTTGGAGTTCCTCTATAATTACTAATCATCAGGCTAATGTCTTCCTGATGCATCTAATGATTGCTCTAGCAATTCTGACTTCTCATGTCTCCTGGGGACATATGATGCATTGTCCCCCTAAGTCTTCCCCTAGCACTTCTCATTTTCTAGGAAACTTCTTCTTGACATCTGCTCCAACTAGGCTCCAAAATAATCCTGCTTAGTAGAGTTGTAAATAGTTGATTTTTATGAAGAAGACAAAGTGTCTCTGTAGCTTCATAAATAACACCCCATGTGTCCAGCCATTATCATCTCCAGTCAGCATACACAAGCCAAAAAAAGAGATCTGTTTAGATCATCAGCTTTTTTTTTAGTTGACTGACAAAAGAATGGATTTGGTATCTATTTTTTCAACCTGAAAGTCCTGCAGCTGGAAGCTATCTATTCATATTGTCCAAAATCAATATTTCAGATTCCTTAAGTATTGTTTGAAAAAGGGAACAAGAAAGTTTCTTTGCCTGGTATTTTGTTTACTTAGAACTGAAAATGTCTGTTTACTGGCAACAGTGGACAGAGAAAGGTTGCACTGAAACTTGTCTAGAATAGCAATTCTGCCCTTCTTATTACACAGATGAAATGAATTCCTCTTGTGGCAGATGCTGAGGGTCAGAAAATGCCAATCTAACTGTCCTTCGCCACCTGAAGTAGTTTGTAGCCTAAATGGAGGACTTTTTCTTGATTTTACACATAACCCTACCTGAATACTCTGGATAAATCCCATATATCTAAACTGATTACTCCTTTCTCTAGAACATGAATATTTGTAAGATTATATACATATCAGCTTGTAAGATTATATACATATCAGCTTCTGAACACTCAAGGAACTTATTTTATGGCCATTGCCGAGTAATGATGTGGATGGTCCTCAAAGGTGACCACCATCAGTGGTACAGAGCAGAAAAATTATATGTAGTGACTCTTCTTATTTTTTAAAAAGCAGGAAAAAGTGTTGAAGTAAGTTTCATTGCTGTTGGCTTTGCTATATGGAATGCAAGTGAGGTCATTTTTATCAATGATTTCCAAAAGTTGCCTTTTTCAAAAGATTTGCATATGTTTTGTTAGATCTGAATGGATTGTATCTTATACTATGTTTCCCCTGTTCCCTTTTATGACTTGCTGATTTCAACTGTAAAACTCCTCAAAAGAAATGCTACAAAAAGAATGATTTTGTACCATTTACCAAAGCTTATGTTTGCAAATTCCCTATCATATTGGGCACTAGAATTAATGATATTTTGGCATATGTTAATTCAAAAATCTTTGTTTCACTACTTTATATATATATATATTTTACAGAAAATTCTCATGAGAGTAAAGGTCAGTTGCTTCCCTACTGCATTTTAGAAAATTCACATTACTCATGTTCCAGTCTATATATTATGAAATTAAGTAGACACCCTTGGGGTTAATTCCTTATTGTAACTGTAATGAAAGGAAACACTTTCCTGCACTCAGTATAAAATCTATAGTTCTTAGGATCCACTAGTCTTCATGAATTCTGGTATCAGCAGAGTATTTCTGAAAGCCATAAAAAAGAACATTTTTGCAGTGCCTCATCAGTGATTTATTATTAAGGAAAAAATTTCATTTGAAAAGCAGAAGATGTCATTTATACATTCTGCAGATGACCGGGTGCTTATAAAAAGTTTTTCTCTCCGACATAATGAGACTCTAAAGATCACATAACTGAAAATACACGTCCCAAAAGGACCAGAACTACTTGTGTTGACAACCCAGATACAATGCAGGCAACAAAAGTTAGGGCTAGAAATCTCTTCAACTGAAGATGATGATAAAATAAGTCATAATTTCATTACTTATATTCCCCAAAATTGCCAAGCCCAACTTATTTCTCTAATTTTAACACCAGTCAAAAACATGAGACAACTATGAATTGTACCTTCAATCTGAAGAGGAAAATGCATTAACATCTTTATAAGAAATAAATGGAAAGCGACCTCCTACTTTAAGAACAGCTAAAGAGGGAAGTCAGAGAGGAAATTAATCCAATTGGAGGGCCTATTCCTATGGCCAGAGATAGACAGAACCAGAGGCTTTGCCATTGATTGGCTTGTCCTAGAGAAGATCAAGCATCTTCTTTTGGGTTTTTGAGCAGCAACAGACTCAGCCTGCCCTTTTTTCCTTCTCTGCTACAGCCATTGGGGCAAAGGGAATCCCTGTTGAATCAGGGGGGGGGGATGCTCTTTGCAAAGAACTCTTGAAGGGGCTGGGACTGGCTTTGCACTGCCAAAAAAAGGGGGGGGGGGAGGAGCTGCTTTTGACTTTTCTTCCAATTTTTCACAGTGCAATGCCAGTCTCATACAGCCCAGGATTGCAGCAAAAAGGGGTATTTTGATGCACTCTGAATCCTTTAAGATTTGTGTTTGTATATGTGTGGGTTCACTGCATGAAGCCAGCCCCATCAAGCCCAGCAGCCAGGCCAGGCATCCCTCTTTAGCAGCGGGAACAAGGAAACAGCAGTAAAGGTGAGCTGGGGGATGGATGATAGGGTGATGAGGGCCATTGGAATGGACTGGAGTCCCTGCAGCTTCCCAGGGCATGGCAAGCAGCCCCAGAGGCATGTGGTTCTGGGGCTGCTTGCTACCAAACAAAGCAGGGTGCAGATGGGCAAATGGGCAAAGGGAGATAGATGGGTGGGGGAGTTTGAGACAGTCCCTTGCTGTATTGAATCTTGGAAATGAAAGAGACCAAGCCCAGAATGGCTTGGATTAGGGTGGGATTGCTGGGATTAGGGTCCACCAAGTGATGCAGTCATGGAAAGTCTTGCTTTACCACTGCATTGCTTAACAATCAAAATTGCCATTCCAATTCTGGTTGTGAAGACTACTTGTATGGGAGCTTTATCCTGTTTTCTACATGTTAATATGAAAGTCCTCTGTCCTGATTTATCTTCTGCTGGCAAACTCTGCTCTTTTTCCAGTGTTCTTGCTTTGCTAGGCAGAGGACCACCATGGTAAATCATATGACTGGGTATGGGAGACTGGGCATGGTCTGTACAAGTTGACAGTTAGTGGTACAAGTGGCCACATTAGAGGGTGAGTTCTCCTTTGCTGGAAGGTCTTATAGAGCTAGATGGTCTCCATCATAGAGATCAAGGATTCTGCACTTAGTAAAGGTATGTGCGTGGATAACATGATCTATTCAGTGACTACGATTTTATGATTGAGTTTCTTGGCTGGAGATGAGACAAAGACAATATAAGAAGGACATGTTTATAAGGTGTGTTTATGCTCCATGGATGCTTTTATACCTCTGAGGGTTGTACAAATCCTTTTATGAAGAAACATAAAGAATATGTTGATGAATTTCTTTGGGCAAGACTCTTCTACTCAAGTATGCTGTAAATCCTGCAGCATAATGTTACATTTTTCAAACCACAAAAGTCCAAATACTCATTTAAAAGCAGCAGAGAAATATAAAAAACAGGTTCCTTATAGTTTTCCCTTTTTGAACTCACTTTTAGCTGATGTTAAAACATTTTTTTTTTTAAATCAGAGTACAGAATTCATTTAAAACTCAGTATTTGGTATGAGAATTTTTAGTTACTATTGTTTTTAATAAAAGAAGGTGAGAAAACAAAACATCCATTCTTTTTTTGATGGATCTTTGGGCTTTTGACTGGATTTTATGTCTTTTTGATTTCACCAATCTGTCTGTAATAGGCAGTTTCCTCCAACTGCACACATTTCTGTGAAGCTGGCGGAGAGGGAGACATGAAGCCAATAAGACCACAATCCTCACTACTTATCCCACAGCCATCCCAGAGATAATCACAGCAACTATTCTAAAGCAAGTGGCTTGAAAGTTACAACACAAGGCTGTGACCTGCCATTTAAGGATTAGCCCTGGGTGAGTTTGATGGACCTTTCTGTGGCTTAGATGGTAATAGCTGGAAGGAAGCCAAAGCAAGTTTACAGTTTAAAGATGTCAGTTAAAGTCCTAAGTTCAACAATTTGGTGGTCAAAGTCTAGAGCTTAACTGAATGGTTGATTAAAAATAGGTTGTTCTAAATGTCACAGTGAGGTGCCACAAAAGTGGTTTGCAGAGGTACTATGAGAATCTTGTTTGGCCTTGTGCCAAGGCATGATTGCTAGATCTATGGTGATGAAAAAGTTGGGGGAAAATTTCTGGCAAATCTACTTATGCTGATCTAACAGACAGTTTTTAAAAGAAGAGAGATGCATTGGGCTAGTCAAGCTGAAATTCAAAATAGGGTTCCAAATCAGGAGTTTTCAGACTGCTTTGTGGGAGACAGAAATGGCTGTTAATTGGCCTGTAATAAATTGAAAAAAAAATTGTGGGTGATCAAGGATTCAGTACTATTTTTATCTGCAAGACTTTGCAATTTGTCAATAGATAGGTAGTATTTCCATTACTTAAAAGACTAGAAATCTGTGTGTGATTTCCAATTACAGTTTCCCATGTCCTTCACACTTGGTAGTGCTGACTAGATCACTTAGAATTTAGTTCAGCAATAATTGGAAGGATACAATTTGTTATTTCCAACATAAATGGTAATTTATGGATTTCCAAAGACTTCCAAAACCCTTGTGTGTTAGTATACACATAAAATCAAACAGAGGGATCTGGATCAGTATGATTTTTTAAATTTAAATTCATTTCATTTTGGAATGGAGATTCCTTGTATGCTTACCTGATGTCATATAACTTTTATGAATGCATCTTAAAAGTGTTGATATTTCTGTTTAATTCACTGGAGGTTTCTGTGCACAGTACTAAGGATAAAACAAGTTACAGAAAATATTGTAGATGCTACTGCCTGAAGCATAGAAATAATATTTCTCCTGAGAATTTTGATTCCTCTTGTCTAAAAAAAAGTATTGTCAAGAGATAATCACAAATACTCCTAGTGCTTATTCGATTTTAATAAAACAAGACATGTTTCATCTTTCCTTTAATTCTTGCTTAGCTACCTCTTAGGAAAAAGAGACAAAGTATTATTTGCTAATATGAAAAATAATGTTCTCTTTAAATTACAAATACCATCTAATTAACCCAAATCAAATCAGAATGGGATGGCTACTATTCAAATAATTGAATGCTTAAAAAACCCTAGTTTCTGAAAGAAATAATGGGAAAAAAACCATTTTATTCTTAACTAGGTTGAAGAATAAAGTGATTTTTCTGATTTTTTTGACTAGCCAAACTGCAGTATGAGGGTTGAATGAAAAGTAATATCTTAAATGGTATACATCACCAACAGATGACAGTACTGATGGGGTAGAAATCTGACATACTTGATGGAAAGAAAATAAAGTGCACTGCTATTGTTCATGAGATTTAAGTCTGCAGTGAGTACCTGCCAGTTGGCATTTTAAGCAATGTGCCTTGGTTGAATTTCTGAATGCTGAAGGATTCCTCCAATAAAATTCTTCACTGAATGCAGGTTGTTTATGGTGATGACTGTGCTGACATGAATACTGAGGCAAATAAATAAATAAAGATGGTGAACCAGGACTAAGAATCTGAGCAGAGAATCAGATTGGTGTAATGGTTAAGGCACCAGGTTTAGGAAGCCAGGAGACTGTGATTTCTAATCCTGCCTCAGGCACAAAGCCTTTGGCCAGCTCTCTCTCTTTCAACCTTAATAAGTAGGCAATGACAAACTACTTCTGAGTTCTTGCCAAGAGGGACTAATCCAGGTAGTCACCAGGAAAATCAAGGCTGTCTTGAAGGGAAGGAGAAGGAGGAGAAGGAGGAGGAGGATCAGTTCTAATTGATTTTTAGTTGGAAGTTGCCTTAATATCCTGGAAAAAGGTACTATCAAACCAATTGTGTAACTCTGTAAAGAAATTATATTCATAAAGGTACAGGGAGTCAAGTTTCTCTCAAAATGCTTTCATATACATAGCCATTGATAGCCACTGGCATTTTTTTCTAAATCATACAAAGAAAAAGAGACTAAATGTATGGAGAAAATTTGTTTATTAAACAAAATAACAATTGCCTCTGAATAATAATATATAATAATTATTTGTAATTAACAAAATGATTCTTTTAACGAGCCACAGATGGTTGGAGAAGTTCAAAGCAAAGGGCAATGTTGGAGTGTTTGCACATATTTCCAGTGTGAGGTTCAAGAGCTAATAACCACAACCAGGCATTTGTTTGATAATGGGGACAGAAGGCCTCAAATAAAACATTCCATTTTAATTAAATCATCATTGACTTCCACCTTCAACTAAACACACAGTTTTGCCATGCAGTTTTCTTGTAACTGTTGATTTGTTGTTCTAAATGTGAAGCCCCCATTTTAAAGATGTTTCAGAATTATTGTTGGGATTCTTAAACTGTTTCCATCAATATAACCCTTCACATTTTCCTTGTAACTCAGTGGTTGAGAGTGCCACTACAGCAAAAGGTTTAAACATAATTTTCTTTTGGAGTCAACTTCATAATCTTAATATTCAGTAGTTGTTTAGACTTATCTAAGTGATAATTTGGTTGTTTTGTCTGCTGGAAACTCTCAGTGTAGAATGGATGGAAAAAAAAAAAAAGACCAATCCAAACCAAACAAAAAGAAAATCCTAGCAAAAAAGTGTGGCTTTTTTTGTAAAAAAAGAAAAAAAGAAAGAAAAGAAAAGAAAAAGACTAAAATACTGTTTATAAACATCAGGCATAATAACTTGATTTTAAAAACTATTGATGAAATGAAGATGATGCTGGATAAGTCTTTCCTTCATCAGATATAGTTCAGGGTTCATTGGTCAGGTTTTAACTTCATACGTACAACAAGGAGAAAAAGATGGGAACATGACTTAACAACCAAGTTGAGAAGACCAGTAACACAATTCCAGTTTTTGATTCAAACTGTCTCAATAAATACAACTGGAAGAACTTCTCCTAGTGGTGATACCACTGTCTGAGATCATAGCAAGCTACTGCTTATATGGATTAGTCTGGCTTTATCCAACATGATGACCTCAGACTTTCCAGAAAATATTGTTTTATTGAAACTTTCATGCTGCTTTGAAACTAGGAACCATTTGGAGACAACAAACCAAGAAAAATCTGGATTAGTTAATCCTTGGTTAGTGAAATAGTTGTCTGGTTCAGTGAAAGGCATTGTTTTGTGTTCAAGTTTAAATATTCATTGGCTTTTTTGTGCCAGTCATCAGAATCATATATAGGAAGGAAAAAAGCAAGAATCAAAATAGTAGAATTTGTAACTTTGATCAAAATGGAATATATTTGAACTATTTACACTAAGGAATAAATTTCCTTAAACTGATTGATGATTTCCCTTCCAAAACTTTGAATGTTTTTGTTTACAAGTATTGGAACAAAGACAATTTAAAATTACCAATAAAAGAGAATTTAAAAGTTACATTTAAAATTCGATTCCCTAGGTTTGCTTCTATGTTTCCATCAAGCTATAGTGGCTATTTCAAATATCCTCTCAATTCTTGTTCTTCATGTCTGATTTTTTAAAATATGTCATGGTTAAGCACTGCTTTGCAAATGCTGCAGAAATGTTTTTGGAGAAAATCATAAAATGTTATTGCCACATGAAAAGTGGCCTAGGGTTGCTATAGGAACTATCCTTGTAGAATTAGTAAACTGCCCACAGAGTTGTATCAATGAGTCTTGGTAGTTAAGGTTTCAAATTATAATAGGTTTAGAAAAAGTGTTCTTACTGTTTGGAGTTCAGTTCTGAAGTCCTAACAAATACATTCATTGCCATTTAATTTCAATCCAATTATGGATCCAAACACTTTTGCATTCCATAAGCCTCTTTCAGATTCATTGCATAAATTATCTCTTTGGATGTCTAATGAATATGAGAATGATTTGGCACCATTTTTGTCCCTGAATAAATTTCATTCCTTCCATCACCATGTTCAAATTTGAAATATACAAATACTGTAAATCATAAGTCTTGAAAGCAGAATTCAAAAGCTCTCCCATTTTTCCTTCCTTCCTTCCTTCCTTCCTTCCTTCCTTCCTTCCTTCCTTCCTTCCTTCCTTCCTTCCTTCCTTTTCTTTCTTTTCTTCTCTGCAGAGTTTTTTTCCATTCAACTACATCTTCCTTCTTGCATTCTGCTTTTCAGTGACAACCAATAAAGTTCAGGTGTTTAGAAAAAAGGGAGGATAATCTTTTGAGATTAATTTCATATGAAAAGAGAAAATCAAACACATCAAGTACTAAACAAAATATATGGCTTGGGAAGCTGTTAATCCTGCCATTATGGAAACATGAAACACACACTGATAAATTATATGGCTAATTTTTTTGGGTGTGTGGGCTGATCAATTTATATTTAACCAAAAAAACAACAAAGGATTAGATGCATCCTCCAAAACAATTGAAATATGGCATCTGAAGAAAAATAGTCCAAAAGGAAATATCTGTGTCAGAGGCATCAAGAATTTGGCACAAGACTTCTGGCTTTTATTTGACATATGTAGAATTTTTCCCTTTAAAATGATTTAAATGAATTTGGCTTTGGTACTCATTGTTTCTACTAAATTACCTTGTTAGCAAGCTCTACTTTTTACCTCAGATCACTGAGATGCCTACGGGTGTTTGAAGTGACATTATTATGATATTGAAACCTCCGCTTTAATCCTTGTCAGTTTTAATCCAATGTTCTGTTGGAATTCAAACAGGTATCAACAGGTTAAAGCAGATTGAGAAAAGATGGCAGGTAAAGACACTTATGAACTTTTAGCAGATTAAATTCATATGATTTCCACTGTATCACAATTAGTAGTTAAGCTAGAGTTAAAGGAAAAGACTATGATATAAGGAGCAGGCCTTATGGAGTGAATACTAAATATCACAGGACTATCACTGACTAAATTCTTCTGTTATGTAGACTGATGGTGAAAGACAAGATTCTGAATTAGTTGGGTTAATTTTGTGATATATTAACATTTTTGTTACATTTATAAAGATGGAATGTTGAAGTATGAGCTAATGCACTTATTTATGAATATGAAACAAATTTAAGAAGACACAAAGCCATATAAGCCAGGGATGTCCAATCTTGGCTACTTTAAGACTTGTGGACTTTAACTCACAGAATTCTCCAACCAGCCAGCCAACCAGCCAATCTTAAAATAGCCAAGAATGGACACCACTGATTTACACAGATGTCAGATAATTCAAGCAAAATGGTTTGTTCAATTCATTTTTATCTTGTCTAGTCCTCAAGGCGATCAGAGTGGCATTCTTACTCCATGCCTCCCCTTCTCCCATAACAACTCTATGGACAATGGTATTAACAGGTTGGGGGTTAAAATCAGCAAGATGACAAAAGGAGGATCTCAATGCAAGCCTTGGCCCTTTTGTACTTGTCATGACATCACATGCACACATTCAAAACAGGAGCAGTTTTAATTGCAGTGCTCCTTCCACCATACTACTCATTTATTTCTACATTGTTTTGTTGTATTATTAATGTATACTCTGTTTTTGCTTCAGATTATATAAATCTTTCACCTTTTATGCCATTTTGACCCTGCCTCATGGACACCACTACCAGTGAAATAAAGTTGAAAGAGGATTTTACCAAGGTCATCGTGATTTCAATGTCATGATGAAATAAGACTATAAAATTGGGTCTTCCAACACTGTCTCAAGGGGGAGACAAGTTTTTTGACCTGGAAATGTGATGGAATGTAAACCTGGTTCTTAGAATGGGAAAGGGATAACAAGACGGTGCTCCATTACTGGAGGTTTTTAAGAAGAGATTGGAAAGCCATTTGTCTGGAATAGTATAGGGTCTCCTGCTTGAGCAGGGGGTTGAACTAGAAAACCTCCAAGTTCCTGTCAACTCTGTCATCCTGTGTTTTATAAAATCATTAATGGAAGAAGATGTTTAAAAAAATACTCTATCCTGGGAAACTTAATAGGCCACTCTTGATTTTGTTTGGTATAAGATGATGTTCTCAACCTTGGCCAGATGTGTGGACTTCAACTCCCAGAATTCTCCAATTGGCATGGAGTTGAAATCCATACATCTTAAAGTGGCCAAGTTTGAGAACATTGGTTTAAGATGTAGCAAGGAAAAACTCTGACAGGTTTTGAGATTCCATTATTATTCCATTAGTACAACAGTGTTTCTTAAACTTGATTCCCTCAGGAATTATTCTCACTTTTAAAAATTATGCAAGATCCCAAATAGCTTTTATTTGTATGGGTTATATTTATTGATACTTACTATGTTCATAATTAAAATCAGCACATTTATTGCCACTATTGCTTCTCATGATTGTTTGATGGAATTTTAATATAGTATTATTTTCAACATAGGATGGCAAATGATTTTGATTTTGCATACTCCTGATAGGATCCTGGAACTGCCTTTGAAGATTTAAGTAGAAGAATTATAGAAAACTGAGAGATCTCCAAGCTAAAACAAGGCAAGCTCAATATTTGTGAGAACTATTCAATAGATGGAAAGTGGAATGCTCTTGCTCTGATCTCCAGTACCACAAGGACTTGCTGAGGAACCAAAGATGAGGTGAGGAAAGGCACTTCACAGAATATGGAGAATTTGTTAATTGATGGGCAACTGGAAGATTTGAGGCATTAAGGAAATAGTGAGGAAAGAGGTTTTTACAATCTCTCTACACCCTTAAGGGCAGCACAGTGGCTCAACAGTTAAGAATAGCAATAGCAATAGCACTTGGACTTTGATACCGCTTCACTATGCTTTACAGCTCTCTCTTGGGCTTGTTGGCTAGAAAGCTGGTAACCCATGTTCAAGATCTGCACACCATGTGATGGGAGGATCACGATGTCCTGGAGCATGTTAAATTCTCACTGAAATGGTAGCTATTTATCTACTCACATTTGCATGCTTTTGAACTACTAGCTCTGAGCTAGTAATTCAAAAGCATGCAAATGTGAGTAGATAAATAGCTACCATTTCAGTGAGAATTTTTTTTTATTGAAAATTTTTAAAATTTTTACAAATAGGGAAAAGAAAAGATAAAAAACAAAAAACAACCCTACCCAATCACCCCAACCCTCCCACTCCATCCCCCCAGCCTTCCCAGAGCTGAATATAGGCTTAATTAAAATTTCTAAAAATCTTAAAAAGAGATTAAAAATGTATAAACCATAAATATATCTAAATACATTACATAAGCTTAGAAGATAATTAACAATAATATATATGTAAAAAAAGCATAAATATTAAAAAAGAAAAATGCTTAAAAAGAAAAAGAATAAAAGAGAAAAGAAAGAAGAAAAGATGTATATATATATATAAAAAGAAGTAAAATAAGATAAAATAAAAATAAGAAATATAAGGAAAGAGAAGAAAAAAAATACAATCTATAAAATATTAAGATTTATATATAAGTTATTGAAAAACTAAGTAATATTTTTTTATATCCAACTTATGTTGTATAAAATCTATCCATTTTTCCCATACCGCAAAAAACTTCTCTTGCGATTGATCCTTTAAAAAAGCCGAAATCTTTGCCATTTCCGCCAAATAAGAAACTTTAAAAAACCATTCTTGCAAGGTAAGCAAAGATTCCTTCTTCCAGTATTGCCCGACTAACAACCTTGCGGCTGTGATTAAATTTAACATCAGTATAACCTCCTTAGCATCACAATCAGTAACGATACCCAACAAAAACAATTGTGGGGTAAATTTTACCCTCCTTCTAAAAATTCTTTGAATATTCCACCATATCTTAATCCAAAAAGCTTTTATATTTTTACACGACCACCAAATATGATAATAAGTAGCATCCAAACAACCACATCTCCAACATTTAGGCTGTAAGTCAGGATACATACGAGACATTTTTTGTGGATCAAGGTGCCATCTATAAAACATTTTGTAAAAATTCTCCCTTAAGTTCTGGGCTTGTGTAAATTTAACATTCCTCACCCAGATGGTTTCCCAGGTATCTAGTAGAACTGGTTCACCAAAATTTTGTGCCCATTTAATCATACATTCTTTAATTAGTTCTGGTTCTGAATCCAGTTCTACTAGCACCCCATAGATTCTCTTAATATGAGTTCGCCTTTGGTCTTTTACTTGTTTAAAAAGATTTTCATCTTCTCTAAGCAAACCCATATTACGATCTATCTTCCATCTATCCACTATTTGTCTATACTGAAACCATGTAATATGTAATATTTTCATGTGCTAAATCTTCCAAAGATTTTAACTGCCAATTTTTACCATCCCATCTGAGTAATTGTGCATAAGAAACACTATCCATCTTAACTCCTCTCCTTATCCCCTCTATTGCATGCCAAGGTATAGCCCATAATGGTATTTTAAAATCACTTTTATAATATTTCCTCCAAACCCGAAGTAAAGAAATCCTTATAATATGAGATTTAAAAACCCGGTCAACTTTTTTATTAAAAATTAAATAGGCATGCCATCCAAAAAGTAAATCCCAACCCTCCAAGTGAAGTATTTCTACATTTGTTAAATTAACCCAGTCACTAAGTAATGTTAAAGCCACAGCATCATAATACAATTTCAAATTCGGTATCTTGAGTCCACCTCTCTCACGAATATCTTGCATAATTTTAAGCTTTACTCTTGGTTTTTTCCCTGCCCAAATAAATTTATTGATACCTTTCTGCCATTCATTTAAGTTAACCTCATTCTTTAAGATAGGTATCATTTGAAATAAAAAGAGAAACTTTGGCAGGACATTCATTTTAATCACCGCAATTCTTCCCATAAGGGATAAATGCAACTTCTCCCAATTTTTCAAATCTCTTTGTACCCTGACCCACAACTTTTCATAATTATTTTTATACAATTTTACATTAGAAAGAGATAAAGTGACCCCCAAATATTTTATCTTATCAACAACTTCAAAGTCTGTCAAGGTAACCAGAGTCTGCTTATCCAAATTAGTCATATTTTTGGGTAATATTTTAGTCTTATTATTATTAATTTTAAATCCCGAAACCCGTCCATATTGGTAAATCAATTGTAACAACTCTACTACAGAATAGGTAAGTTGAGACAAGGTAACCACCAAGTCATCTGCAAAAGCTGTTAGTTTATATTCTTTTTTATTAACTTCTATTCCTTTTATTTCCTGGGATTCTCGAATTTTAATCAGCAGAATTTCCAAAGTTAAAACAAACAGTAATGGTGACAATGGACATCCCTGTCTTGTCCCTTTTTCTATTGTGAAAACCTCTGACAAACTCCCGTTGACTATAAGTTGTGCCGTTTGTTTTTGATATATAGCACCAAGAGCTTGTAAGATTTTTTCTCCAAAATTCATATCCTCAATTAATCTTAACATAAACTGCCAATTCAATTGGTCAAAAGCTTTTTCAGCATCTAAAAATATCAGTCCTGCAGAAACTTGGTTATTCTTATCTAAATATTCTAGTAAGTTAATAATTTGTCTAACGTTATTCTTCATATACCTACCAGTTATAAAACCCGTTTGGTCCTTATGTATAAGCTGGTGCAAAACCCTCATGAGCCTATTGGCTAAGATTTTTGCAAAAATCTTATAATCTACATTTAAAAGAGATATAGGTCTATAATTCTTTGGTAAAGTAAGATCTTGATCTTCTTTTGGAATTAAAGATATAAAGGCTCTGCCCCATGACGGAGGAGTCTCTAAACCCTGTAATATAGTATTAAAAAGCTCACATAAAGGTTGAATCATCTCTTCTAGCAAAGTTTTATAATAAATAGATGTCAGGCCATCCATACCCGGTGCTTTACCTAATTTTAATTCCTTAATCACTGTCACAATTTCCTCACTAGTAATTAAACCATTAATTTCTTGTTTCTGATCTTCTGTTAATTTGGGGAAGTTGGCTTCACTTAAATAATTATTTATATCTAAAGTTTGTACGTTAGTACTCTTATATAGTTTTTGATAATAATCTAAAAAAGATTTCTTAATCAACTCCTTCTGATACACCAATTTACCATTATAATTTATTTTGTCTATAATTCTCTGTCTCTGTTTCTTTCTCAATTGGTAAGCCAACCATCTCCCTAGTTTGTTGGCATTACAAAATGTATTTTGTTTCATATACAATAAATTAGTTGCGGTTTGATCAGCCATCAACATATTAAATTGTGTTTTGAGCAATTTTATAGATTCTTTAAGCTTTTCATCTGTGGGATTTAGAATCAGAGATTTTTCTTTTAGTTTAATCTTGTCTTCCAAATCCTTACGTTTCTGAATCTGCTTTTGTCTCTGAGCACTATTCATTTGTATCAAAATCCCATGCATGAAGGCTTTACCTGCATCCTATACCATTGACATTGAAGTTCCTTTATGCATATTTAAAACAAAATAGTCCTTTAGATGTTCCTTTAATTTTTGAATATTCTTTTCTTGTCTAAATAAATTCTCATTCACCCTCCACGATCTCCTCTCCTCTTTTTCATCAACCAACTCCATCCAAACTGGACTGTGATCCGTCAACGTCCTAGGAAAAATTTTTACATTCTTTATCCTAAAATATAAATCAGTTGTAATAAAAAAAAAGTCAATTCTTGAAAAGTATTGATGTCTATCTGAAAAGAAAGTAAAGTCTCTCTCCTCCTGGTTACGTTCACGCCAGTAGTCTCACAGCTCCCAGTCCTCTTTCAAGTCAAAAAAAGCTTTGGGTAGTTTAGCCTGTTTAAAAAAAGTGGAAGATCCTTTTTTATCTCTTTGTATATCTAACACACCATTCCAGTCTGCCATTAATATCACAGATCTATAATCCAACAAAGTTAATTTCTGATGCAACAATCTATAAAATTGTTCCTGTTGTTGGTTTGGTGCATACAGTCCCACTATAAGTATTTTCTTACCATATAAACCAACTTCAATCATAACATATCTCCCTTGAGGATCAGATTCTACCAAGCAGGCTGATAAGTTTTGCTTAACATAAATGACTACACCCCCTTTTTTCCCAGGAGCAGAAGATACAAAATGAGATCCCAAACGAGAATTGACTAAATATTTTTGATCTTTAATAAAATATGTGTTTCCTGCAAACAAATAATATCATTATTATGTTGCTTTAAGTAGTGAAAGATTTTCTTTCTCTTTTGTGGGGAATTGAGGCCGTTAGCATTCCAAGTCAGGAGCTTTACCATCTCCCTTAACCAGAAGCCTGGAGAAGACTGCCTGAAGGTCTGCCATTGAAGAATGTGTTGCAGAACTCTTGGGTCTTGCTCCTCCCACCGGCAACAAAGCACTTTCTTGGAGAGATTCTTTAACTTCTTTCTTTTGTTGTTCCTTTTCCTTGCGTCTATGTGCTGCACGGGTCATTCTTTGCTCTTTGATCTCTGTTTGTCGCAACCATTCCGTCTGTAACTTTCCAGCAACCATCACACTTAATCCTTCAGACTGCTGTTCCGCCTCTTTAGCATCCAGAACTTTCTGCATCATGGATGACGATGAGCCTGCTCCCAGGACCGAAGTATAAAACTCCTTTGCTTTAGTGCCTGTATTAAGTCTATAACGCGTCCCCGCATGGCTCAAAACAATACCCATCGGAATCTCCCATCTGAATGGCATCATTCTTGTTTTAAGTTCATTAGCTAAAAAAGCAAAGTCTTTTCTATTTCTTAAAATTTTAGATGGGATCTCCTTTAAAATGATAACATCTTGAGCAGCAATCTGGAACCTCTTATTATAAAAAGCTTGTATGATTTCATTGCGCAGAGATCTCTTTGCAAAATAAATCACCACATCTCTTGGTAAGTTCTTCTGTTTTGCGACCCAGGAGTTAACTCTGTAAATTTTTTCCACTTCTCTACGTAATCCATCTTTCTCCCTATTCAAAACGACAGCAAGGTCATTAACCACAATCTCTATCAAATCTTGATTCATATCCTCTTTCAAACCCCTGTTTTTTAGGGCATATTCCACTTCCCTGTACTGAGACATAGCAATATCATCTTGTGAGATTTCCATCTTTTTTTCTTCCAGTATATCAACTTTGTCTGCGACCTCTTCCACTCTAGAATCAAGCTTCTCAACCACAGAGGCCAATCCTGATAGAGCCATAACTATATCTTGCCTCAAAATAGTGTTATTCTGCTCTAAAAGGTTCTTCATTTCTCCTCTAATTTGAGTTTTGTTCTGATCTAGAAGCTCCTTCATTTCCTCTCTGATTTGGGATACAGCATTTCCCATTATATCTTTCATATCTTGTACAGATAATACTGGCAAAGGAGGAGAAGATGGTGGTGTAGCTTTAGGTTGTTGTACTGGTAAGATTGCAGGAGAAGAAGCCACCTTAGGAACTGTAGGAACTGCTTGCCTCTTTGAAGCCATTTTTTAAAAAGATCTTGTTCCCTCTTTCTTCCTTCTTAAAAAAAGTACTAAAATCCTCAAAAATTAAAAAAGAACAAAGGAGAGTCCAAAAGAAACTTTAAAACCACAAAACCACTTTCAGAAAAAGGTTTAGAAAGTTTAAAAGAGAAAGAACTATATAGTCCATTACATTCCGTTTAACTCGCTTCTTTCCGGAAAAAAAAAAAAGCACTTTCAAATCGCCATTTTACTTTCACTCTCCAGACTGACAAAGAACAAAAGAAAAAGAAATCAACATAGACTAAAAAGCAAATAAAACTCAATAAGTAAAATCCTTTATCCGGCTCTGTCCGCTTTAAAAATCACTCACCCGATCATTTTAGGTGCGGAGATGGTAGCGGCGTTTCACTTTGTTTCTGAAGAAACAAAAACAGCTGGGAGGCGGAGGCAACACGAACTCCGAGGGAGCTCTCTTTTCACCCCCCAAAAAGAAAAGTCCTGGGGGGTTTAAGAGGCTCTACCTCTATTCGTGTACTTCTCTACCCCCTCCCTTCGCCCGGGAGGGGGATTTCGAGCCGCAGGACAGCTGGTATCCGCTGTGCTCCACGGTTCTAACGCCGTCCCAGGAGGACGGCTACAATGTAGCTGCCATCATCGACGCTGACCACCCATTTCAGTGAGAATTTAACATGCTCCAGTACATTGTGCTGGCCACATGACTGTGGAAATTTCTTCAGACAGTACTAATTCAATGGCCTTAAACGGAGATGAACATCGCCCCCTATAGTTGAGTAAAATCTGCAGAGGCTCCTTTCACCACATTCTTATTCCCCATCCCAACTCTCAACTTCACCGTGTTTCCAATAACCTTCTCAGATGCTATTTGTGGATAATCTATGCAAAAAAAAAAAAAAAAGCAATAAAAACAACTATCCTTGACAGAAAACTGAGAAGGTGAACTTCAGTTTATGTTTCTGCTGCAGGCCTCAGGAAACCTAGGCACTTCTAAAGTACTGTACAGACTTCTGTGTTAGCCATAAAGTGCTGCACCTGTGGAACTGCAGGCCACATAGCAAGCAAGTACCTGAAACCCTGCAACGCCTTCACCCTTGAAAAAATTAACAGATGACCCTCCCAAAAGCTGGACAAAGAGACCTCAGATATTAAGAGCTCAAGTAGATGCATGATATTCTTCCTGTTATATCTCATATGTCCTCAGAATTTGAAATGTAACTCTCATTTGTTTTAGATTTGGGTGTAAAAGTCAATTTTATAGATGAAACTACAGTGTAATAGTTTGAACTGCCTACATACTTATTACAAAAACTGATGTTTATGGAAACAATTGATGTGCAAGCACATTTGGCTGGTCTATTTGAAAATGTACAACATTTTTGCAACCAACAAGAAATGATCATAAGAAATTTTATGCCACTTGGTGTCACAGCTTCCTTTTGTTGTGCTGAGTATTAATTGACCCAGGGGTTGCCGCTCTATGGCTCTTGTAGTGTATAGTGTAGCTCTCTGTGACTCTTGTAGCCTGTTGTGTGCAATCATACAAAGTTGACTTGTTTTGGTACTACTGATCAAGCAATGTCATTGAGCAGGATGTAAGAAATGAATCTTCTTTGTTGAAGGATCTCCAAAATAATATTTCCTCAGAGATTCATACTGCCCACCTTCTGGCTAGTTCCTAAAAACTTGGCTTTTCCTAGTCTTTGGATTAGGATCAGGTGGGGTGATGTGAGTGGGTGTTTTGTTATTTGTTTTTGTTTTATTTATTTTATTTGTATTCATTTGTATTTGTTTTTTATTTGTGCCAATGGGATTCCTGTGTTCTTTTATTTTGCTGTCTTGTGTTTTTAATCTTGTGAAGCCACGCAGAGTGGAGTGAAGTGGCCTAAACGTTTTATACAAAATAAAAATTTTATATTAAAAAAATATTTAAAATGAGGGTGGGGAAAAGAAATGTGGAGAGCTGAAAAATCTTGTTTGACAAACTGATTTACAAAGGAATAAACTTGCCTGCCTCTGTTTTACCATTGCACAACACTGTCTGCTGCTGTGCACAGGAATGGAAGCGAAAGAAAATATTTTTAAAAATGTTGAGTCAAGTTCAGTACCTATTTCCTTTCTAAATGCTAGAGGTGAGGATTATCAAATGTGAAGTATGAATCAAATAGATTCAACATACATTTTAGTGAATATCAAATAATTTCAACTTTTAAAAATGTATTGTATAACAAAGTTTTTAAGAAAGAAAATTTATTCTTGCATTGCCTTTTCAAACTTTAACAATACCTCTATATCATCTGTCTATCTATCTATCTGTCTGTCTGTCTGTCTGTCTGTCTGTCTGTCTGTCTGTCTGTCTATCTATCTATCTATCTATCTATCTATCTATCTATCTATCCATATCTCTATTATCTTTCTTTCTACCTCTATTATCTGTCTCCTGCCTTTCATTCAGGAACGTAAGTTAGCATGCATAGTACTCTGCCTTCCTAATTTCCCCTTACAACAAGAACACTTTGGGGATAGGTTAGGCAAAGAAAGAATGACTAGCCCCAAATCACTTTAGTAGCTAAAAGTAGATTAGAATCTGTATCTCCCTTTTCTTGGTCCAATACTTAAACCACCATATCACACTGACATTTATTATCGTTATAATGGCTATACATGTTCCCTCTTGCTAAAATACATGGTTGAAGAACTAGGGTGTTGAACAACCATTGAGCTAGCATTGTCAGGGATCAATCAACTTCTAACATCCATTACTGTTGACTAAAGCCTCTGGGTTTCAAGAAAAACTAAAAACATGACTTGGGCGTTATCTATCTGATCCAAGCTATTTTTCCCGGAATTAATTTTTGAATTGTAGTCTCCTGCAATTTGCCTTAGAGTGTATAATTAGTTGTTTCCCCCTCTGGATCTGAAGAGACATTTAACAGTGATTCTTTTAACTGGTAAGAAAACTAGACTGAAATCATTGCTTCCTTTAAACAATTCTGGCAACTGTAGTTTTATGAGGGTCCTAATAATCCTTTGTGAAATCAGTCACAGAACTCTAGTTTTCTCATTAACAGTTACACAAATTTGAAACTCATTTCAATGTGCAATAGAGACACACATCGCTAAATTAGTGGCTTAGTGTTCGTCATTTATTTTATTTTTTTTAAAAAAAAAGTTTGTCTATTATCATTCTCTTGATTTCAAACATTCAGGCTGCGAGTGTCATTGATTATGTAGCACCAACCAAGACAACAAAGCCTGAGAGAACCCTGAGATTTTACAGAAATATCTTTAAGGGGGAAAAACATGATTTAAAAAGTAGGAAGCTAAAACCATTCATTGAAAACTGAGCTTATTCAGTGACCATGAAATACTACCCACATTCAAAGGGTGGGGAGCACAGGATAGTGGGCCTAGTACGGAGGTCTGCAACTTTGACAACTTTAAGACTTGTGGACTTCAGCTCCCAGAATTCCTTGGCCAGCATAGCTGACCCCTGACCTAGTAGAATGGCAAAGATGAAACCTTGATTAGGGAGCTGTGTACACTGTAGAATAGGGGTGTCCAACTCGCAACGTCACGTGACGTGTCGCGATGTATTGCGACTTTTTTGCCATTGTTGGCAATGGGGTAGGTGCGGTTTCGCTATGATGTATCCGGCCTGCAGGCCGGCAGTTTGACACCCCTGCTGTAAAATGTTACTGCAATTTTAATTAGAACTTCACTGACTATGCTTGTAATAAAAATGCAAAGATGTTTCAGCTGAAACCCACTTTGGGTATAATATCACTGGGGATGCTATGAGTAGAAGTCCAAAACACCTGGAAAGCATCAGGTTGATAACTCTCTGAGCCATTCAAGACGAATCCGACTTTCCGCATTGCTTGGATTTCTTCTGTACTGTCGCAGCTATACAAACAGAGTTAATGTCTTGCTATACTGTAAAGTTCCAGCAATTAAATGTATATCAATAATCACCAGATTGTGTTGGTGGGAACTGAGAAGTCTGAGAGCAAACTAAAGGAAGGGAAAACCGAGGCCATTTTACCTCTTAACAAATATGAAAAGTTTGTGTAAGACAGATGGATTCTGCTGGCCTTTGGGGGTGTCAATTAAAAAGAGAAAAATGTTTTAAGTTTTAAAAGATCAGAGGTTTTGGGGTTTTTTCCCAGGGGAATGTCATCCTCCTTATGCCTGCTGTAAAACAGCTTTAGAAATATTTGGAATAATTCCTTGATAGTTACTGCTTTTTGCATGTTATAACATGGCAGTGATTTTTCTAGCACTAATCACTTCACATATTTCTAATTGTGTTGTGACAGTTAACAGTTCAAGTGTCAAAAATTAAACACAAATATTTAAGTGGATGGGATGGCTACTGATAAAAAAAATCTATAATCTAAAAGTTTGTGTGTATGTATGTATATATAATGATTATTATTAAAAACTAATCCTTCTCAAGCTATATATTAATTCCTAATATTATTCCCCCCAAATCAAATAGTAAAAAAGTTTTGCTTTGAATCTCTGCTGAAAAGAATCCTGGTACAACCAACTTCCAAAAATTCTGTGTTATTTAATCAATTTATATATTTAAATGTGATATAATAATGGTTTCAGATATAGTACAAAACTAGGCTGGATCTGCAAAACAATCCTGTCCCAGCTAATATTTGAATCATAACTGGATTCACCTTCTTCTTACTCGATATCCAGTATTTAATATGACTGATTCACTAGGAGTAAAAAACTAATTTCCAGGCTGGATAAAAATGTCATACAAAGATAAACATTATGAACATTTGAGTGATATCAGATGCTATAGTTGGGTTCAAGTATTGCGCCCCAAGTCATGATTTTAACAAATGTTTATTGAATATAACAGCATTGGATTAATCCAATATTTTAAACCAATAACAACACTTTGCAAATCACAACGACTGAGTTTATACAACATTCTAAGTCAAAACCAAAGAAATCCCATTTAATTAAGATGAATGCTGCAGGATTGCATAGAAGGATATCACTTTCTAACGCAAACTGCAGAATAAGTCAAGACTAGTCTTGAGAATGTCTAAATGGTGCATCACAATTCCAATGCCACACAACAATTAGCTTCTCAAAGTTCACACAGAGAGAATTATTGGAAATCTGTTAATGCAAATTGCATAATCAATTAGGTACAATTAGTTGTATTGATCTCTAGGCAGAGATTGTTCACCAAGCCAGAAGTACTGAATGAGGTCCACATCAAGGCAAATTAGAAAAAGTCTCAACAAACAAAGCTAAAAATAACAAAGCTTATGTTTATAATCAGGCAAGACTGAAGCTGTGTGTGGAAAAGCTAGGAAGAAAAAAATGCACTATTGTAGTAAAAATTTACTACATATACATTTACTACACACACACACACACACACACACACACACACACACACACACACACATATATATATATATATATATATATATATATATATATATATGTAGGTCTTTGGTTATTCGGGTTTTTCTCCCACGTAAAATTGGAAGTGTCTTGGCAATTTTACGTGGGAGAAAACCGAATAACCAAAGACCTACATACAAACACCCGCGAAAACCTCAGAAAAAAATATATATATATATATATATATATATATATATATATATATATATATATATATATATATATATATATATATAAAAGTCTGTTTGATGTTGTATACAACAGTCTGCTTTATTTATTTATTTATTTAAACATATCTGCTGGCTTGTTTCTTTCAATCAAATTTACATGGCTGCCCATCTCACAGGAAGTGATTCTGCTTGGCATACTACAATTAATGGTATACCAAGCAATGAATAGAGATAACAGCAAATAAATTGATGAGTTAATGTTGAAATGTAAGTTAAAAAAAAAGTTTCTGCTAGATTCATCATGATCATCACAAGCTGGTTCCAATTTACAATTCCATTTAAATCTTATAAGGAATCTACAGAATACTTATTAGAGTAAAAAATTAGAAGAGTCAAAGAAACAGGCTCCCTTATTTATTTTTTTGACAGTATATCAGGGTTTAAAAACATTGCAGCACCAAGGGATATACTGCATCCTTAAACACCATAAGCCACTGAAAAATTAAAATAACATTTTAAAAATGGCTAAAAACTCAAATGATCGTAATTTTTTAAAAAAATTTTGTGAGAAAAAGCAGTGAAGTCACTAAAACCCTGTTTTTCAACCACTGGCATTGTAGGAGAAACTAGCATTGGGATCTGACTGATTGCTGCTCCCTCTACTGCTCCACCTATCATATTGTGGTGGAATCTTCAATTAGAATAGGAGGAGGTGTGAAGATGGGGCTGAGCTTAGAGTCCTTGCATAGCAGAAAGCTGTGCATATTTTATCTTCCATAGAACCTCTGAAGTCTTATCTGACCATAAATGTAGGCAAATATACATGTCCCAGGATAATGTTGCAGGATACAATCTGGATTGATCACCGGGACCTGAAGTTTTGTCTTCTAAGCTGTTGGACTTGTGCTGGAGCCCATCTCCAGGGAACTTCTCTCTAGCAGAGTGTGTCTGACCATTAGCTGACCATTACCAAAGGTATGCAGTCAGTTTAAAAAGTAATTTTGATCAGCTTATGGTGACATTCAGGTTGCTTGTGCCTGATCTTTGCATCCTCTTCATTTGCTAGGAAATTCTGCATAGAGCAGAAAAACAAGAGATCACTGACTCTTCTTCCTTCTCCCCAGTGGTGGGATTCAGCCGGTTCGCACCACTTCGGCAAAACCGGTAACTAATTTTTTGTTGTCCAGGCCCAGAACAGACTTCCAGAAGCAGCATCCACACAGAGAACCGGCGTTCACATATTTGAATCCCACCACTGCTTCTCCCCCTTCTTGTCTCTCTCCTTTTCGGTTTAGGACTTTGCTCTAAAGAGCCACTGATAGATCATCCATCAAAGATCATTTCCCTTATTTAACTGTATTATCTGTTATAGAAAAATACTAAGTCTTGGAGCATCTTAAATATTAACCACTATGCTATGACATACCTTCATAGACTATGAAGTTTTAGAAACATGATATGTAATCCAGGTATAAATGTACCAGTAATTCAAGATTATACTTCAGAAATGGACTTTATTCCATGGCATCGTACTCTTTTAATATTTTATATTTTTAAGATCCTATAAGATTCTTTATACTTAAGATAAAATGGTACATTAACAACTGTTTATCACAAGATTCTCCATCATATTGCATAATTTTGCACATACAATATATTTATAATAATGGTTATGGTATTGCAAATAAACTATACATATTGGTACAGTAATTTTTTTTAAGTTTTAGCTTTTATAAATTCCTTCATCACGGAGCTATTCCCCATCCAACTCAGTGTTTAATATTTCAACAACTTAGTCCTAAGGGAGGATCTCAGAAAGCAGCAACTAGAACATCTTTGATCTTCAACTGCAGTCTGGATAATATATTAGGTTTTGCCCCCTGGATTTCTTCCAAAATAAATATACTGGGAAAGGAGCAGGGACAGTAGTTTTGGGAAACTCTTGTCTGAGAAAAATGTTCGCCTTTGGAGTATTGTTTGATGCCTTGCCAGCTGAAAGATTTGTGGCTAGCTCATCCATAGGCATTGAACAGTCTTTGTGGAAGACAGGGAGTAGCAATGAAGAACATATTTTCCCTTGTCAAAACAGCAGAAAGTAAAATGTCTCTGACATTAGATCCATTTCATATTCTTCAGTATCTTTTTTTTTTTCAGATGTTTCTCAACTAGGTCAAGAATGTTCGTATTGCCAGCCAAAGAGGACAAAAGATAAAATCTCTAATACAGTTGTAGGTTGCTCTTAGAGCTATTGTGTCATGGAATCATGGAATTCCTATTAGATTCTACACCAATAAGACTTCATGTATAGTACTGTGCCTATGTCTGAATGCCACGGTTTAAGATGGGTGGTGATTATTGGAAAGGATTCAAAAAAATCTGATCAGGGGAATATTTGGTGAAAAATGCTTGAAGGAATTGATATGTTTAGTTCAAAGAAGGAAAAAAAAATGAGGTAGAATGTGATTGCACATTTGAAAGGTTGGAAAGGCTTTCAAAGAAGATTTTATTGCAGAATTAAGTGGATCTTCATAATTAGAGTAAAGGGTGACAGTGGAACAAAAGATCCAGAGAAAATGAATGGGCTTTTCCTTTATGAAGAACTTCTGAAGAAAAGATGTTCAATCCTCATTTGTGAGTGCTTGTACTTTAGTTTTTATTCAACAGTGAATAGGTGAGATAAAATACTTCTTCAGCCACATGATTCTATGATATTAGACAGGGAAGTGCTCCCCTAATTCTATACAGGAGACAGGCAAGTATTTTCCAAATGAGGGCTGCATATCTTTAAACAAATAAATAAATAAAATCTGTCTTAAATGGCTAGTAAGTGTAGTTGTATGAGTTGTGGATCTTGCCTTAGTTTGCTGCCAATTTTAATACCAGGATCTTAGATAGGAGCCAAAATGTGAAAAATTGGATTGGGATGAATTCAAATTATATGTTGCCTTTTATGTATTTGGTTCTCAGGCATTAGATAAAGACACATGGTGAACAAGCAAACTTCTTTATTGATCTTCTCCTTGCAACCAGCAACAGCCAAAAGGCACGCAGGCCTTTTATACTGTCCTGAACCCGGACAGCATCAGCCAATAGGAATCTGGCTGTCTTCGCGCCTTGCGTATGCGCACAAGACTGACGATAGCCAGTCTGATCCCGGGCAGGTTTTGGTCTGCCCGGGACCGTTTGCAACATTTCTGAGCCTGCTGAATGCTTCAGCAGGCTCAGGACACAACATTGCCCATTCTTGCTAGGCAGGGAAAGGCTGAATGATGAAATGGTGATGGTGTTAGAAGAGATTCTACCATCAGCTGTGGAATCTCAACTGGGGTGTTCGATCAGTCAATCACTCTAAGCCCTATCTACCCTATTTTGGTCCCCATATACTATATGCTGCTTTAGAATTATGGAGGAAAGGTAAAAGAGAGGTTTAACAGCCAAACTGATATTAAAACCTGGATTTAAATAAACTAGCATTTATTCAGGGTATTTTGTATGAGAATAGTGTTGGAAGCTGCTTTCAATTGCAAGTTTTCACAATTTCAGAAACAGAGAGGTATTATAAGGAAATGAGTCACTAATGACACTAATCTGTCTATCTTATATCTACAGTATCATCTACCATCTCTCTATCATCTATCATCTATCTACATCTATCTCTCTGTGTCATCTATCAGTCTATCATCTCTCTCTCTCTCTCTCTCTGTGTGTGTGTGTGTGTGTGTGTGATCTCTCTCTCTCTCTCTCTCTCTCTCTCTCTCTCTCTCTCTCTCTCTCTTTCCTATCACTGCATCTATCAACTATCTTTCATCCTAGCTATCATCTTTGCATGACAGTTTATCCAACATCCTTGATTTGTTGAACTGATCTGGTTATCTACCTCCTGTGAAATCAGCCAATGAATGTTTTGAGGGCTTTTAAAAAACTTTGCTTAACTGTAATGTTTTTACCACTTACACTGAACAGACAAATTATATCTTGTATTTACATCAATTTACTTTGTTAAAATAGATCATTTAGTTTTTTAACGATACCATCTGTTTCTTGCTTAGCGTCATTTTTTTACAGATTCACAGGACTGCTAGACCCCCCACTGCACTGCAAATCGTTATGCAAAAAGATTGAGATGTAAAAAAAATACAACAAAATCAGAGAACTAGAGATCAGGTTCCACGTTCTCATCCTTATAGATTGCTAGAAACAAACAGTTCCTCTGCAAGAGCATGACAAAATCCTTTGGGAGGCTGTTCCTTCCCAGATAAAAATGAAAGAAATCCTTGAGTTGTGCTGAGCTCCATTGGCTACATTTCTGTAGAGCAGGGGTGTCCAACCTTGGCAACTTTAAGACTTGTGGACTTCAATTCCCAGAATTCCCTGGCCAGCATGGGGTCCTTTAAGACCACAAGTCTTAAAGTTGCCAAAGTTGGACATTCCTGCTGTAGTGTACTTTCACAGCAGCACTACTGAAGATGTCTCTAGTCTAAAAGGCTCCCTCTTTTTCTCTTTCTTTGAGATTTAATTGAAATCAGGATGGTTGCAGAATCCTAGGGAGAAAAAGACAGGACATTCACACAAAGCCTATTACTACCTAATACTGTAACTAAATCATTTAATAAAACTCATAGCCAAGGTATGAGTAAGAACCTTACACTTTATTAATTAGAATGGCATAGAAACTGTCTTCATGGTTCATTGCTCTTGTATCAAACTGAATGAGGACTTATTAAAAATGCTGAATTAAAATTTCCACATAGTATTATTATTATTATTTTTTGAAATTAGGCTGATCAGTTCAAGAAATCCACATGGCACCGAGTAAATTTTCTGTGTGCCAAAGTGTAACTTGGTCTTCAAAGAATCTGTATCTACAACCAGTTAATACCAGCCACACTATCAGGAGGAAAATGTGACAAATTCTTTATTACAGATTTCTTTCATATGATGGTAGGAGCTGGAATTAGCCTTAAATATGTCCCGTGGTAAAGAAATATTTCTACTAATGTTGTACTGGAAGTGATTAACATCTCCCAAAAGATACCGGTGGATAAACAGCTTTGTTTATTTTGATTTATGCAGGAATAAAAGTAGTACATTGACTTTCAAGACTCATTTTCTTTTCATATGACATTATGCCTTTCACTTCTTGCTTAAGTAGTCATAAGTACGCGAGAACAATCAATCTAACTTTTAAGGAAGGGTGTCTCCGTGTTTGTGTGTCTGTGTGTATTACTAATTTGGTGAGAATGATATTTCTGCTGCTTTTGATCTACCTTTTAAAATGAATGCGAAAGCATTTCTGCCATTGTTGATAGTCATTATACACTATGTAAAATAAAACAGACATCATACCTGCAACATTAACTATAATGTTTTACATGCCAGAAAACTCTACTTAAGCTCCACCTCTACAAACATTGCTCAGATAAAATCTTTAGGAAAAAATAATACCATCCAGTAAAGTCAAGCAATTGGTTTCTACTTCAGTTTGCATTCTGATAATCTGGGATCTGTCTCACGTGGAAGTCAACATATACCCAAGAGTACTTGCAAATGCTCTTTTTCTTATAGTTCTTACAAGTTATTGCACAGACATGTGCACAAGCTGATATCTTTGGATTGACAATGGAGGGAGGAGGGTTTTATAGGTTATCATATGAAATGTTTCAGATTTTATTCCAAAACAAATATTTGCTACAATGGTTTATCCCAGAAGTGTAAGGAAATCTTAATGGGAAGACTTACATTCTCAGAAGAAGAGATAGCTTGAAAGATGTTCACACAGGTGGCACATGTTCATCCCAATTTGTTTTGAAGCAACATTTCCAGATGATTTCTGAAGCTCAAAATGTCCTTATTGTATAATGTCCCAATGGGGCTATTGATATGCCTTTATTTGCCTGTAAAAATTAGTATCTAATTTTCTACTGCCCTTGAGGTGGATTAATTTATTTGGTTATATTTGTGTCTTCCTCTTTAAATATACAACCCAAGTGGGAAAGCACCACAACTATGGTATATAAAAAAAGAACTCTATAAAAAGAAGATCAACAAAAGCAAAGAAGCTAACAAGCTTTAAAAAATAACGTTGCTGGCTGGCACAACATCATCAGAATGAATGCCCTTTGGGAAAGATCATTACAAAGTCAAGGCATTGCTAATGAAAATGCCCCCTTTGTAGAAGATGGTTGCAGGACTTTGGTTTGCTGCACCTTTCTGGAGAATTTCAAAGACTCCTTTGATGAGAATTTCAAAATATATAGACAGAGAAAGGTAGAGATAATTATCTTTCACAGTTTGCAAGTGGCACATAAAATCATAAGAAGTGATGAGGTAGCAAAAGAAATCTTGTGGTCCAAAAGTCTTGAGTTTCAGCAAAGATCAATTTTGGAGTAAACCTTTGAAATAGAACAAGCAGGCAAGCAGACAGCTTAGGATAACAGAGAATAAGGACAGTTTTTATTCTCTTCAGTCATTGAAGATTTTAGTGAAATTCGCCTGTATCCGGGTTCATTTATTTTTGCATTAAGTATCCATTTAAATTATCATGTACGTTCTCCTAACATATACCTACTTTTTGCACCTTGCTCTTTACATATTTTTTATACCTGTTTCATTAAGCATCTTGCAAAATTTGGAAAAGTACAGGTTCTGACTTGAATGTAAATTTAGCTAATATAAATTGGATACACTACTTTTATCAGGGCAAGCAGGCATGATGGCATTTTGAACTTCAAGTTTATAAAGCTACAGCACTCATTCTGTCCCACATAGAATATAAGCATATGCTTCAAATTGAGCAGAATTTTAATGGGGCAAAAGTCCTGAACAGGAATGTATGAATCATTGTAAATTATCTCAGTTTTAATATTCACATCCATCAGGGAGAGGCAGGAACTATTGGAGGTAGGTGGTCTAACAACCTACCATCCCCTATTTGAAAGGAATTTATATAAAATCTGGTTTCTTTGGAATTTATATTAAAAGTTAAATAAATGCTACATGAAAAGGATCCCTATGCTATAGAAGTGAAAACAAGAATAGATGTTAATTTGTTTACAGTTTTTTTAAAATGGAAATGAATATTGCCCTGATAGATGTGGATATTAAAACTGACGACTTTCGTCTTTCTAAAATTCTGCTCAATTTTATATTCTATTGTGGGACTTTATTTGCTTTTTCTATGGGGGAAAAAGTATGTGTCAAGTTATGAGCATAGTTTAAAGAAATTAGTTCTGCTTAGATAACTTAAATTTTATTTTTACTTTTTTTTTACGAAAATGCATGACTATGGTCTTAGGGCTTAGCACTGTCCATTGAATTTATAAGATATTTTCTCAGTGAAAAAAAACCCTTTTTATATTATGTTTATGAAAGATAAGAAGCACAATAGCCAAACTGAAATAATATTTCAAGAGTGGTATATATTCACCAAAAATGGGGTTGGGAAGATGTCTTTTATTTGTTGAACATAAGGTTTAGGTTTAGGTTATTTTTTTTGTCTCAGCGTCTTGATCTGTCTTTCTTTATGAATAATGTTTTTACATTCAAAGGCTCCATATTTCTTTCAGTGTGCAGTAGTATTTTATAGTTCCCTTCAACTATATTCGATACAAAAGAATGTAGTCACTCAGGGACAACACTGAGCTATAAAATCTCAAATATTATGAAGACAATTGAACTCAGATATTACAACAATAATAAGCATGTGAGTATAATACTGTTGAGTTAAAGCTCTTTTTCTTTTATTTTTTTTCTCCTAATGTAAGCCATCCAGAGGCACTATGTGAGATGGGCAGCTAGTAACTTATATAGATAAGAAGGGTGGGCATGAAACAGAAAATATGCCTTCTTTTTTAAACTTAGAATTAAAGTGCTTCTGTAGTTCAAGATGACTACATTCCAACAAAATAAAAGTTGACACAATTTGAATGTTTTATATTCCATCAGAACACAACTTGAAATGCTTCATGGGTTCCATTTGTAGGAAGCAATGAGAATACAGCTCTACTTTGCCCCACTGAAATATCCATTGACAGTTTCTTAAATAAAAACTCTGGGTTGTTTAACCAGCAGGTAATCTCCTTAACATACCCTTCAATTAGAATAGCATGCATACTATCCTTATTGCAATCAGTGATTCATACACAATAATAAATAGAAGCATATGCAAGCAAATAAACATATGGTAATCAGGAATGCCATATTAGATGACATGTTTTAACATCCGCCATGCAAAATTTGCCTACAATAGTTGGCCTCAGAAAGTAAAAAAAATTGTATACCAAAGATCTGTCTATCTAGGATGTTGTGGCAAGATAAGTAAAACCAATGAGTTCCATAGATGTCTACGAAAAATGAAGTACAACATTACACAAGCAATGGTTTTGATCTCTCCTAAACCATACAGACCAGTTCATTCAGTTAAGGGAAGTTTTGAGTATATACACAGCAAGAGAGTGAATGACAAGATGTTCTCCCATGACTGAAAGGAAGTTCAGAAAGAAATAACACCGGGTCCCCATGGGATCCAGGTTCTACTGATGTATGGGTTTCCACTGATATTGAATCAATATTCCAAATCTTTCATCCTCTGGAGGAGTACATGTCTAGCCTTATGATAATCCAAAGTAAATAGGTGCTCAGATGAAAGACCAGGAAAAACTAGTTTTGATTCTATGAGATCACTTCAACTTTTCTTTCAATACAAGGGATGTGTATCCTCATCAGCCTCACCCTCACTTTATCTTGTTATGAACTGTGACATGGCTTATGTTGGAACAAGATGGAAATACTGCTTTAGAAGTTGAACAAGTAAATATTCTATAAGTTGCCTCTTCTGTGAGTCAACACTGGGAGAGCAAGATGACTTGGTGACTCTGCTCATTTGCTCTGTGTCAGCTCAACTGATCTATGCTCCTCATGAAGGAACATTACATATAACCCTAGCTTTGAGTTGTACAAAGCAAAAATGAGATAGTAAATCAATAATATTATGACATCTTTGTATGCCTTCTACATATAGTTTCTGATTCATGATTAGCAAGTTCTGTGATGTAGCCCCCATGATCCCTCCTCGACAATAACAGTCCCATGATATACACATTTACTGTATGCCACAATGGAATCATGAATTGGCCTGGTCATTCTATTCAACATGACTGACAAACATTTTACAAATAGTCATTTATTTGCTTTTTACAGTTCATGATATGGGAACAAAGCTATAAATTTGTTTCAAGAAAAGGCAACTGGTTCTTTACAGTTCATGTGCTTAAAATTCCCTTTCCCTAAATTTGTTTTCTATAAAAGCTTTAAAGGTGCACAGCAGTCCATTGTTAAGCAGTTTCTTTATAAGATGAGAATCAGCCTGTTTTTAATCATCCATCATTGATTTGTCAAAACATTCTGGCAATGCGAGGTTATGCCAAGTATGTGTAAAATCAGAGCACTGTGAAATGAAAAGCCTATGTGTGAAAGAATGCCATATTTATTTATTTAAATGTCTATGGTGTGTACTTGTGTGTACTGCCTATGAGTTCCTCAGAAAAATTAATTTTGTCTCTGTTGGATACAACAGATTGGACAAAAAGTAGCCTTAAGGTGATCCAGCAAGGATATTCTTATAATCTAAGAGTAGAGTGCTGCTATAGTTCTACATTTTTAAGCTATATAGCTCTTTGTAAAGAGAGCTATATAGATGTGAATTTTGGATAATCACTAGAGTCAAACAGGATATCATAACCAGGAACAGTGCTGGAAGTGCAGAACCCATATTCAGACATAATGAATATCTTAAGAACTGAGGCCACACAGTCTGTTAATATGTTTGAGGCAATCTATGTTGCTTTCGGAAGTGAAGTTGGTGTACACTCACAATATATGATTAGAGCTCTGCCATTTGAAAGAAGAATATTGTTTTTTTGATCAGAGCAGTTCATTAGAAAATCTGTTCAGGAATATAGGATAGTATTCTTGAATACGATTGTAATAGCATTTTCTGCTTAGGAAATGGATATATGAGGATGTATGAGGAACCCAGGATGGAGGCTAACTGTAAGAGTCATCTCATCCTCTACAAATTTATCTAGAGAATCATAGTTACTTTGATGGTTGCTATAAACAAGAAACTGTAAGTATATTCCACACCTACCTCTTGAGAAAGTGCTGAACTAGTCTTGTCTTCCAGGACCACTTGTACAATCAAGTTAAGGGAGAATTGTTATTTTTCTCTCTCCTTGGCTGGGGAGTCTGTGTGTGTGAGATCAAAAAGTTACACGTAATGACATGATACCACTTGGGCTTTTTTGACTCCGTCTCTAGCTGTTTCTCATTCCCATTACCATGAGTTCTTTTGTTGTAGAACAGATCTTTACAGGATAACCAACGTCTTTTTACCAGCCAGTTTGGTGTAGTAGTAAAGATGTTGGCATAGAAAGAGACTGAATTTTGATCTTGCTTTAGGCATGAAAACCAGCCGGGTGACTATGGACTATGGACCAGTCATTCTTTCTCTACCCAACTCACCTGAAAGGGCTGTTGTTGTGAAAATAGGAGGAGGAAGGAGTATTAGGTATGTTTGCCACCTTGAGTTACTTATAAGGAAATGAAGGTGGAGAAAAAACCCCTAATAAATAAATAAACTTGTCTACAGTCTTGAGTGTAGTGCAGGGCACTAGTTCAATACTACAGTGCAGAAGGTTATTGTAATGGTGAAGAGATTTAGGCACTGTTCCCCATTTTCCTTTGTGCTTTTCTTTATAAAATGACTCCTCTTCTATTTTTTTGTACATAGCATGACTTGGCAAGATTGCAAATTGCAAGTCTCTCAGCTGCCTTTTCCTTCTCCTTCTGCCCACAGCTGTTACTCATAGTTCACCGTCATCTTCTAATCTAACTTAACTCAAGAGTATTATCTCTTTCTTTTAACTCCAAGCCAACCACCTTAGAGAGTCTGATACACATTTGGAATACTATATACAATTCTTGTCAACACATTTGGGAGGGGGAACATATATATTAGACCAGAATGATCAGAGGGCTGAAACACATTCCTACAAGAAAAGATCAGAAGGATTTGGACTCATTATCCTGAAGAAAGGTGAGTGACTGGTTATATGAGGTAAATAAAATGGCCCATGACATGGAGAAATTAGAAAAAGTTTTCTCCTTCTCTCAAAATACTAGCATCAGGGGTCGTCCAATGAAACTGGAAGGAGATTTAGAACAGACCAAAGAAATCACTACTTCAAATTCATTACAAGTTATGGTTGCCACCACTTAGATGGCTTTAAATGGGGACCTAATACATTCATGAAAGACAGATCTATCAAGGTCTATTGGTCTTGAAGACTCCATATCCCTCCAACTTGGGAAGCAGCCAAAGATCCAAATCAGAAAAATGTCAGTAGAGCTCTTCAGGGGATCAATGAAACCCAAATGTCTAGCTTTGGAAGAGTTTTCTGTAGAAGAATGAAGTCATGCCGGTTAATTTCTCCTGACCTTAACACATCTGTGCATCTATGACAAATTTTGTAAAGTGAACAACAGTAGTAGAAGTAGTGTATACCTTTTTTTAATGAAAATTATCAGCACTTTTGATCAGTGACGTCATCAAAGTAAACAAACCCACGTGCTGATTACGTCAACAGGGCACAGCCCTAAAAGGAAGTGACGTGCTCAGCCCCCACCCTCCGGATGTGACGTTTTGGCCTAATCCCATCAAGATTGGCAGTCAATCCTCTGGGTACATGATTAGGTTAACCCTAGACTAATTCTATGGACATTCAAAACCAAAAAGAGCTAAGTAAAGTGAATAATTAGCAGAGGCCTGTGTTTTTGGGGAACAAGCCCTACTTTGGGGAGCTGTTAACCCTAGACTATTTCTATGGACATTCAAAACCCAAAAGAGCTAAGTGAATAATTAGCAGAGGCCTGTGTTTTTGGGAAACAAGCCCTACTTTGGGGAGCTGTGAAATAAAAAATAAAAAAGGCTTTTTATTTCTAATCATTCTAGCCTAACGATGCTTTTAATTTTTGTGGAGTTTTAAAAATCAGTGCCTCAAAAGCTGGGGAAAAAGAAGCCCCTGAAAGGCAGCCAGAGCCTGCATTTAACCCCTTTTTTCTAAAAGATATTTTTTTCTAAAAGGTATTTATGTCTAGGTGGTTTTAAAAGCATTTCCTCGAATGCAGGGGGAAAAACAAACAAACACAGCCCCTTTTAAAACCCACAGCTGGTTTTTACCTTTGTAAAAAATCTAAACACACATATTTTGCCATTTGTACCCCGAATAAAATTTATTCTGCCCGCCTTCCCACTATAGCAAAAGACAAGGAATATTAACAGGAATTAAAATGCTCACAAGAGGCAAGCAGCCAACCAGGCTCACAAGAGGCAAGCAGCAAGCAGCCATGCCTGTCTGTCTGCTAGTAAAAAAAAAGAAGGGGTAGGCCTTGTTTGGGATGTGCCCGGGCATGTCATGCTCCCCGTGATCTGGGCATGCGCAATGCTCAAGGGCGTGTCATTGCAAGGGGCAGGGGAGTTTGCTCCCCGTGATCTGGGCATGCGCAATGCTCAAGGGCGTGTCATTGCAAGGGGCAGGGGGAGTTTGCACGGGCAGGGACATGCCCGGGCATGTCATGCTCCCCGTGATCTGGGCATGCGCAATGCTCAAGGGCGTGTCATTGCAAGGGGCAGGGGAGTTTGTGTGGGCAGGCCTGAACAGCTAGCGATTTAACCCCAGCAGTCTTTTGAAGATGGCAGCCTCTGATGGAGATTTGTTTGATGTAAATTTGACCCCCAAACCACCCAAGCGTGGGCGCAGAATAAGAAAAGGACCTGAGTTATACAGTTTCATTGAAGAGAACAAACTTATAAAACCTTGTTATTGCAGATTCTGCAAAACATCAAATGGTAAGTAAATATGTTTTTATTTATGATAATGTAAATGGTGCTGGAGCGGATACACCGCTAACAGGATGTGCTTTATATTTTGCAGACACTGAATTAGTAATACCTAGACAGCAAACACTTCAAGACACCCCGCTTTTAGATTCCTGTGGTAATCGCCATGGTCAGAAAGCTTCTGCAGATTTCTCTGATCTAGACTGTAACAGGGATTATGAGCTATCCCAGAGACCACGCTATCTACCTTGTGAGTTAAAGAGCTGCAATTTGTGTAAAGACTGGTTTGCTTGTGACTGCGGACGTGATTTGTGGGGCTCAGACGGGTCAGAGTATTATAAAATAGTATTATCTTCTGATTCTGATAGTGGTGATGAGGGATATTTTTCTGATGGCAGAGCCGTGCACCCTCTGAATTCTGTATAACCAATAAAAGACTGTGTTAATGTCAACACTTGAACATTTGTCAGTGGTCTTTCAGTATAACGATGCATGAAAAGCTTTTAAGTCGTATTTATTATACTCCGGGGTGTGTAGGGAGTTATGGAGGTGTGAATGCCCTTTTTCAGGAAGCTAGAAAACATGATAAAAACCTGACCATGAAGCAAGTCAAGACGTGGCTGTCAGGGGAAGACGCTTATACGCTTCATAAGCCTGCAAGAATTAATTTTCCTAGAAATAAAACAGTAGTGTCTGGCTTAGATCATCAATGGCAGGCTGACCTCATAGATGTCTCCAAATTTTCTAAAGAGAATCATGGAAAAAAGTACATCTTAGCAGTTATCGATGTGTTATCTAAATATGCCTGGGCCTCCCCTTTATCTGATAAAACAGGGAGGGAAGTTACATCCGCTTTCCAGAATATCTTTCAAACAGGACGTGCACCCCGAAAATTACAGACAGATGCAGGTAAAGAGTTCTTGAATATTCCACTGAAGAAACTTTTAGCACGTTACGGCATTCATCATTTTGTCACTCATAGCGAAACTAAAGCAGCCGTTATAGAGAGGTTTAATAGAACCCTAAAAAACAAACTCTGGAGATATTTCACAGCTAGAAATACCCACCGGTATGTGGACATTTTAGCAGATACTATTCAGGGGTACAATAGCTCTTACCATCGTAGCATCGGTACTGCTCCTAACACCGTAAATTTGTCTAACGAAAGGGGTGTGTGGATGAGGCTTTATGGGGCAACTTTAAAAAGAAAAAGAAAGGAAAAATGTCTTAAGATGGGGGATCATGTCAGGGTATCCAGACTGAAGGGTAAGTTTGAAAAGGGCTATCAGCAAACCTATACGGATGAGATATTCATCGTCAAAGAACTGCAGACAAGGGGGGAAAGAGCGGTGTATAGATTAAATGATTACACTGGTGACCCTGTAAAGGGGGCTTTTTACTTTGAGGAGCTCCAAAAGGTTCCTGCTGACCAACAGCGCATATACAGAATAGAGAAAATTATCCAAAAAAGAGGGCGGGGGAGACACAGAGAATTTCTAGTCAAATGGACTGGATGGCCAGAGAAGTTCAACAGTTGGGTTAAGGAGACTGAAGTACAACATCTTTGATATGGCAGAGTTTTACATCACCCTTCCCAGCAATGCGTCAGCAGCAATTTTCCCCCAAAACAGAAATTCTAATTTTACTATACAATTAGCAAGATCATTGGATCTTCCAGGGTCATGGGAAGTAGGGCTAGCAGAGATACAGTATCCGCATAGTTGGCACACATTAACTTCTCCTGGATATTTTGAAATTGCTAATGAGAGAAAGAGATGGCATTTTTCTTTGAGAAGCGGATACTATACTAGCATCCGACAACTGTTAGAAAATATGAACAAGCTTATATCAAGTGCCAAGGACGGCCCTAAGACAACCCTACAGTATGATGCAGTGGGTCGAAAAATTAACCTTAAAGGTGATGAACCGCATACCATTCTAGTTAGCGGAGAACTTGGACATCTGTTAAGTACATTCCCTGGATTCAACACCTTATATGTTTACACAGACATTGTAGAGCTCCAGATAGTGGGTGACTACTATGTGCCATTACTGCGCTGTGTGCCTGTGCAAGGGCAAGACAATGATTTCATCACAATAACCTATGACCGTCCACATTATGTACCAGTCAGCAAACATCACATCGATACCGTTACTATAGAAATCAAAACCGACCAGGACAAAAACGTGCGTTTTTATAACGGGAAGGTGATTGTCAAGCTTCATTTTAGGCCTCGGAAAAGTGAAGGATGGTTGTAATCAAGGAGCACGGGAACCCTCAAGACTACGTGGCTTACTACAGGGCACAAGCCGGTGGAGGCCTTCCAGGCTTCCGAGGAGCCCCCATTATGTACGGGACAGGGTTAGGGGGTCTGTTCCGTGGGCTTTTTCGAAAAGCAATGCCTTTTTTGAGGCGTGGGTTAGAAATCATTAAGCCGCATGTGAAATCTGCTGCCAAAAACATTGTCAGAGATGTTGCGGGGAATCTTGTATCCCAAGTTGTTGATAGGGGGCAGGCTGGATCAGGGTTGTTCATAGCCAGGAAGAATTATGCATCGGGCCCGCCTATTCCGCTTAAAAAGAGAAGACTTGTGAAAAAGGCCCGTCATACCAAGAGGAGACGTGCGCAGAAGAGGAAGCTCTGTGACAAGGAAGACATATTCTAATACAATATGTCATTTATTCATTCTGCTTCAGAGGAATGTGTTAAATCAGAACTGGATCTTTTTCAACTGGCGCCTACACAGACCAGTATTGAAAACAGTACCTATGTCGAGATCCCTCCTTTATCAGCGCTAACACCCAACGCACCCCTGGAATTTTTTATCACGGGGCATGGTGAGCATTACACGGATTTAAACAACACTCTGCTGTATGTGAGTTGCAAGATTGTAAAGGCGGATGGGACGGATATTGATGATGGGGCAAGGGTGGGCCTGACCAACTACCCTATAGCATCACTATTTAACCAGCTGGATGTTACTTTGGGAGATCGGCTCATTACACAGAGCCATCATTGCTATTCTTATCGGGCCATGATTGAACTGATTCTGAACTTTGGTAGTGATGCACTGGGTACCCAATTTACAGCTGGGGGTTTTTACAAAGATGACTCAGAACTCATGGAGAGTACTCTACTGACAGCTGCTGGGAACTCCGGTTTCAAAGCGAGAGCAAGACACACGGCCGGTAGTCGTAAATGGGATTTGCTAGGGCCTCTGCATAGCGATCTGTTTTTTCAAGACAGACTGCTGATTAATGGCGTTGATGTGAAAGTCAAACTCACAAGAAGCAGAAATGAATTTTGTGTGATGAAGGACGGCAATGAGAATTATAAAGTGCAACTCCTGGCAGCTTCTCTCTTTGTAAAACGTGTAAAAATAGCCCCGGGAGTGCGCCTTGGGCATGCAGAAGCTTTGCTCACCTCCAATGCCAAATACCCCATTGATCGAGTGGGGATGAAGGTTTACAGCATTCCTGCAGGGAGCCTTGTGTGTAATCAGGAAAATCTATTTCTGGGGCAGCTACCTAAACAATTAGTGATTGGGTTTGTGGACAATGCATCTTTTAGTGGGGATTATGAAAGAAACCCGTTCAATTTTCAACACTGCAATGTCAATTTTTGCGCCCTGTATTGTGATGGCGAGCAGATCCCTGCAAAGCCTCTCCAGCCTGATTATGAACACGGTCTTTTTGTGAGAGAGTACATGCAGATGGTGCAAGCCACGGGCAAAGGCATGAAAGACAGGCCACTGATAATCAGCCGGGAAGAGTTTAACCGAGGGTATACTTTGTATTGTTTTGACTTGAGTCCTGATCAGGGGTGTTCTGAGCACTATTCTTTGATCAAGAATGGTAACCTCAGAGCCGAAATTAGATTTGCACAACCCCTCCCCAACACCGTCAACATGATTCTCTATGCAATTTTTGAAAACCTTATTGAAATAAGTCACACAAGGAATGTGCTTTTTGATTATATGTGAGTATGGACACACTGCAGCTCCTCCAATTGTTCTCTGGAAATACTGCCTTTCTAGGGGTCTACCCTTGTGATCTGCTACCCCAGAGACATATCTCCAAAAGACCTTTTGGATTAATTGTAAATACTCACCCTCACACTCTGCCTGGTGAACACTGGCTGGCCCTCTACTTCCCATCTCCTGGATATGGGGAATTTTTTGATTCTTATGGAAGACCGCCGGATAGCCCTGACTTTCCTGGCTCTATAGTGATGTTTTTAGAGCAGCAAGCTGAGAAGTACACATTTCACCAACGTCAACTGCAACACCCCAGCGCTGTGACCTGCGGGCAACACTGTGCGTTTTTTCTACTGAACCGGACTAAAGGAGTGGACTATGAAAATATTTTAAAGATGTACTCCAAAGCCGATATTAAAAATGATCAAATGGTAAAGCTGTTTGTAAAAACTATAAAGGTGGGAAGGGGGCTTGGAACCTGTAACCGTCACCAATGCATGCAGACATGCATGCCTTATTGTAAAATAAAGAAGAAGACTTAAACGTTTTTACTTGTTTCACTGTGTTTTTATTCATTTTACAAATTGAGCCAGTCACCAAACTTGAACCTACTTCTAGGATTTAATGTCCAAGGGCTAGAGGGGGTACCGGTAATCAGAGGCTTCTGAGTTCCAAAAGGGGGTGTCATAACAGAGACGGGGTTAGTAGCAGCTTCATCCTTAACAACCAGAGAATCTTTCAACTTTTCTATTTGCTCTTTAACAGTTGTAGATCCCAACACAGAGGTTGGAACATTCACCTCGGCCATAGCATTCATAAAGTCATCCCAGCCTTTAGGTTTCCGCTTCTCAGTAGGAGCTCGGTGTTGTGAGGCTCCTTTTACCAAGTCTAAAATATTAGTACCAGGAATAGGGACCCCTTTGTATAAAAAGGTACCATGATCATCCCAGGTTGAGACGTCCTGATGCTGCTTCATTTTGTTCAGTAAAAGTTCTGCATTTTTCCTGTAACGGGTGCTCACACCCCTTAGGATCTCATCCATCGCTGTGTCCTGCGGAGATGGCTGTGGCGGCTGTTCTGGTAAAGTTGGAAGTGGTCGAGGCTCTTCCGGTGGATAAATGAGATTCAGTCTGTCCTTTTCAGATTCATTTTGCCTGGTCAGTCTTAGATACCTCTGCAGTGTAGAATTGTAGAGCTTAATCTTGTCATCCTCAGACAAATCAGCTCTCTGAAGAATGGTACGCATCTCATCATCCAACCGGTTAGTGGCTATAGCCCCCATAGTAGGTGGCCTACCCTGTAGTTGCTCCATCTGATGACGCGACACCAGGTACATTTTCTCGGCATGATCCATGGTTTATCCAGCTAACAGGCTAGTCAACAGCGGAATAGCTGTCCCTAGTAAGGGCCCGATAAAACCACCCGACTGAAGTATGATCTTCTTCTTCTTTTTTAGTGAGACCTTTCTATCACTCAACTTTTTAATGACACCTTTCTTTCTCTTTAGAGACCGGAATTGTGAAGGTTTCAGAGGAAGGTTTCCTTTTAGGGTGTTCAGAGCTATTTCTGCTATTGCCCCCACCAGGTCATTGTTAGCATTGCATAAGATGGCTTTTCTCTGTCTTGGTCCAGCCTTTACTAAGATTTTTAAAAGCCCCCAATTTCTACGTACCCTCTCTGACATCTTAAATGAACTAGTGCTAGGGTAACTGAGCTACTGCTTTTTACACTTCTTTTTCATCGTGTAAACAGTAGGCCAATCAGGCGGGAAGAGGCCTGTTCTCAACCTGTAGGATTCTGGAGTGGTGGCTGCCAAATCTACCAAAAGGTACCCATGTGGTTTGTGAGTGGCATCTTGGAATACTTCTAAAAAATACTTTGTGTTAGTGGGATACATTTGCCTGGCCAGTGTGACAATTTGCATCTGATCACGGGGGCTGCTGAACAAAACCAAATATTTGGAATTCAGAGCTATTGTTCTCATTTTCTTACCTTGAAAGAACAGGTTTTGTAGTATGAGAATAATGCTCAGGTTTCTGTGATGGACGTACTGTGTAAAAGCCTTCTCTATTTGATCGCTGTCACCGGCCGATGCCATGAGATCATCTATCACAGCTAGAGTGATTTGTTTTGGCGGAAACAAATCATCATCTTCAAAAGAAGACGGAAGCCCCTCCATAAACTTAATATAAGGAACTTTATTAAGCAGTTCTTTGTACAGAGGTTGCCAACAACTATAAAACCATACAATATTTTGAGGCATTTGAGACAACACAACATCACCATGTTCTAACATTTGTTTGATAAAAAAAGATTTGCCAGAATTGGACGGGCCGCTTATAATACAGGAGAAAGGATGTACAAATTGTGCAATGTTTTCTGCCATCCTTAATAACCGTAAGGCAGCGTACAGTAATCCTCACTCTTTAATAACCTTTTATTATACACTACTTTTAGAGTTTTTCGGAGGACCCGCGTTTCTAGGGTCCAATTTTTCTTAACCCTAACAATCCCCAACTGCTCTACCCCGATCTCCTTTTTTCTCTCTGCACCAGACACACAATAATCATCTACCAAATCTTTCAAGCTGTCAAAATTAACCTTGTTGCTATTACCACAGTTTAGCGTGATCCCCTTCACTTTTAGCACCGTTTCCCCGTTGGACAAAGCATAAGCATACGTTTTGGGACCAGCTGCAACAAACTCTGTTATCGTAGTGTTTGGTGGAATCTCACTTGTCAGCTGTCCTAAATAATCACCCAAAGGAGGTGTCCACGCCCCCTCTCTACTTACAAAAATGACTGAATCGGTGTCATGGTACAGGCACCTATCGCCCAGCCCATCCAGTAGTCTGTATAATTCCAGCCGGGCATAAGCAGTAGTAAAGCTGGCGATAAATACATTAGTGCATGTCGATTTGGTGGGGTGGTTCTTGGCTGTTTTCCATGTCACAACAGCTGTCTCTGTATCCACAAACTCACATGAGGAAACATCATAATAGGGCACAAAAAGGTATTTGAATAAATCCTCAGGGTTTGTCACCACGGATGTGGTCAGGTGATTGGTGCTCTGACCAAACTTGCCCCACAGCGAATTTAAAAACAGCTTGGCAATCTGTCTTTTAGCAGGATTTACTTCAATGTGGTCACGTCGTAAGCGGACACCTTCCATCTTTTCATAATCCTGAATATATTGCTCTTCATCCTGTTCTGTTTTGCACCAGTCAGGGTAACCACTGGCCTCCTGTTTCTGTCTGAGATGCGTGTTCATATAACCTGAAAATAGCTCATTTGATGTTCTTTCAAAATGCCAGATCTCATAGATTTCAACAATTTTGTAACCTTTTTCTAAAGCTACATTCAATTCAATGGTACACCATGTCCCAGTCAGAGCTCTTTCCTCATCACTGTGTTTACAGGGGGTGGTTTGCAGTTTTTCTGTGCAGGTTGCACACAAACTAAACATTAATTTGCCCCCTGATTTGTGGGGTAGGATTGGGAAATAGAGATTCCTTGGTGGGTACACTTTGACTTTGGCCAACCCAAAATATTGCTTTATGTCCCCAAAGTTTTGGTAGATGATTTGCGGATGGCCAATTGGGTACTCCTTGGTCTTATTCACAAACGGGTACAAACTGGTGAAATCATAGTATAAGATTTGTTCACCGGGTTTTGGTTTGTAGTACAGGCATGTAGCATTTGTTCTACCACCAAAAAAAGCATCTCGAGGATTCAAAGGAGTTGGGAGCTTATTCTCAACTAGAAACTGCTTCAAAGAGGTGTCATCCTCCACCATGGCCCTCCATTCATGTTCCCAGATGCAGCGCACAGCATACCCCTGGCCCCTGAGGTACTCTTCTTTAATCTTAGTACGATTGTGCAGGCCTCCATATGTTGAATCAAGTAATTTGTTGAAGTCTTTTTCAGAGTAGCAGACAGGGCACCCATGAAAAAAACACCCGCGAAATTCAAAAGCTGTGGGAGTTCCATTTATGACAGCAAAACCATCCAAAAAATATTTGCCTACTTGCTTTTCACCCCCCTTCAGAGCATGCTGGATATTGAGATTCTCAGTGTGCTCTATATGCAACAACCATTGAATCGCTGGAGCTGAATACCTTTTCTGTGTCTTGTGATAATTGTCCAAAGGAGCTAATGCAATGGTATAGCTCTTCAAATACATGAACCGGTACTGGGCCATACAGACAGATGCCAGTGTGATATGTTGGAAGGGGTCAATGCCTCGAATCGCTATCTCCTCAACAATATCCCCCCCGACCCCTCTGAAACACTCTCGTTCAGTCATTTCCATCACCTGTTCCCTAAATCGAATACAGGCCTCTCTTAATATATCTACATCTTGTCTGCAATAGTAAGCCAGAGCCTTCTTTAGTTTAAACACAGTACCTGTATTAGCAGAGTGCCATTTCATGAATTCTTCTCTCTCCCCGGGCATCATGGTTTCAGGGCTGTAATACTTGATTTCAGGGAGTGGCCCCACATAGTCTTGATTGGCCATTGTATTGAACAAGTGGGGGAAATATCCTTTGCTGCCTTGAAACCCCATAGCTTTGGGTAATTTGCTTAATTTAAGGGGCAAAAATGAGAGGCTATCAATAAACCGGATCTTATAATCTGGCAGGGTGATACACAAAAGTTTCCCCCCTTGATTTATAAGCTGAACCCTAACCTTTTCACGGATCAATTGCTTCAGTACTAGGTACCCGTCATAACCTTTGGAGTTGTGAGCGATAAAAGTACATCCTTTAAACTTATGATTTATAAAATTCTTTACAAACTGCTCCAGGCATCTAACACCATAACAATCCCACCTCACAACATCTTTATCATCCTCATCCTTCAACATATCCCTGGCGCAGGCATAATTAGGTATATGGATGCCTGTCTCTTGACAGCATTCAAAATCATAAATAATATATCTTTTGCCAATTTGCGGCCGGTCCAACGAATTTAGAAAGCATAAATGCCCTTCCAAACTTTCAACCTTCTCAGAGCACTGTCCACACTTGGTTTCCTTGCACTTTTTGTGGGGGCTAAAGACGTAAGCCCCACACATTTCACAATATTCTTTATTCTTACAGTCTACTTTTCCCTCCATAGCAAGCTGTGTGTGTCTTTCAAGACACACCTTAGACCGGCAAAACTCTTTGCACCTACAGCAGCGTGCCTTCTCCCCCACCACCTGCTGGCATTCTTGGGTGAGGCAGGCTCTGCAGATATATTGACAGCCATGACTAAATTTGTGGTGGTAGGGTGTGTGGCAGAATTTACAGAAATAGCGTTCACCCAGGAAGCCCTTGATATTTTTGATGCCATAATAATGCTTGTCGTGTAACAATATAAACACTATTTTTTCTTGCTGGGGGCTACCTGTGACAAAAAACCGCCAACCGTCCTGCATATAAAACAAGATCTTTATAGTGACCCTTAAAGCTTCTTCAAAGAGGTGTATCTGAGAAAAGTCAATTCTGTTTTCTGTGGAAACACCCAGTCTATTGTGAAGTTCCCTGGCCCTGGTAATAATTTCTTGATTTCTAACATCCCCGCCAATCAGCCAGAGCAAACAGCTAGCAAAACATAGAAATTCACCTCCCACATTGAAATCTACTAGGTGCTGTCTTTTTTTCTCCAGCACTCTGGTGAGCAGCACAGTGCTTAACTTCCTAAGACCTCCCCCCTCCTTGTTCTTCACGACAGTAACCACTAATTGCAAATTACCCCCCCACAGTATCTCGGCCTTACTTTGCAGCAGATTTTCAATACCGGTCAGAAAATCCTCAGCATTTAAATCATTGATATTCCTCCTGAGAGAAAAGAGAGGATGATTTAACCCCTCTGCATCCAGCCGGAGTTGAACAAAATCATTTGGACCTATGTCCCTAGCAACATTATTCAAAAGAGGCTGTATCACATTATGAACAGCCTCTATAGCATCTACAAAAGACCGGATTTGGTCAAGATTAATAAATCTATAGCGTTGATAATATTCCACAGCCCTGAAATTCCTGATAGGCTTCTCCCATTCCTGTACCATATCCAAATAAACATTGTTCATATTCTGAGAGTTTGCAGAGTTAGGGGCTTGTAGCTGTGGTGTAGAATGACATATCTCCCCTTCTGGTTGAGATGCTGGCATGGAATCACATTTATGACTGTCTGCTGGGGATGCGGGAAGTCCACCTCCATGCATTTTTGCTTTTTTGCAGGCCGGCTCTGGTTAAACAAACAAACAAAAGGCTATCACCAACATTCCTAATAATGTAATAACGCTCCCTCCCTTTAGTTTCTAAAAAAAATAATACTAATGATTTTGTAGTTGGATAAAATGCTAGATATTATACCTCCTAACAGCATTCGTGTTGTGTAGCTTGTGCATGGCTGGGCCTCTTGGGGCTCCTGGGGTAATGTAAGGTCTACATATGGCTGGTCATCCACCCATTCTGAAGGAAAAAAAAAAGCCCCCAATGTTCAGAATTGTTGCAGAAATGTTTACCAGAATCTAAAATGTTATGAAAATATGAAAGACAAATACCTTCATACGCCCTCAAACATTCTGAGTCTGTCAATTGGTTCTCTACAGTAATAGCAACATCAGTGAATAACTGGTCATCCTCCCATTCTGAAGGAAAAGAGAAATCCTATGGTCAGATTTGTTGCAGAAATGTTTACCAGAATCTAAATGTGTGAAAGTATGAAAGACAAATACCTTCATAAGCCCTCAAGCATTCTGAGTCTGTCAATTCATTCTAGTGAAATAAAACAATCAATCAGTCAAACAAGCAAGCAGACAAGAATATTCTAAAACTCCATTTTGCATCTAAGTGTTTCAAAAATTAGCCATAAAACTACTTACAATAGTGGCTTCCATTCTGAAAAGGGTCTTCTTAGCAGATCAAATGGCTCCAGAGGTACAGATATGCCAGAAACCAGCAAATGTGACTAGACCAGTATGGACCCTGCTTTTGTATATGCTGGTGATGTCACAACTTAATCACATCAGAGGAGGTGTGTTTTTCACAACTTTTGCAAATCTGACCAGCCCCGCCTCATCAGGGAAACCGAATTGAATAATACCCCTTGAGTTTTGATTAAATTGTGTTTAACATCTGCCAAAGTTAAACAGGGGTCAGCAAAAGAAAAACATAATACATATTTCATGTGATTTGTAAAGCCCATTTTATTATAAATTTCATAGCATTAAGAGATTCTTGTAATTAATTTCTGTTACATTTTGGCATATGAGCCTCTTCAGAGACAATGGCAATTCAGATTCAATCTTTGACATTAATGACAGTGGTTTACGGCTCTTTTCGATACGCTGTATGAATGTCTTGACCTCATCAAGGGAACCCTGGGTGAAATATAAGTTATTCATTTTGTCAGAAATACTGATGATGATCCAGAGAACATGAGGCATAGAAAGTCTAAAGCATAAGCTTTTAATATGTTCTGTTTCACTGGTACCATCCACGTGGTCTTCATCTGATTGTAGACAACCCATTAAGCAGTGGTGTAATATTTTAATAATACACGCTTTCAGAATCTGAGGCATGCTGGCATTTTGAGACTCCGCCGTTTCTAAAGCAGGAAATAAGGTAGATTTAGGCTTGCTGTTTCAACCAATCAAAATACTGTTTTCTTAATTTTTATATATATATATTTACTTACCATTTGATGTTTTGCAGAATCTGCAATAACAAGGTTTTATAAGTTTGTTCTCTTCAATGAAACTGTATAACTCAGGTCCTTTTCTTATTCTGCGCCCACGCTTGGGTGGTTTGGGGGTCAAATTTACATCAAACAAATCTCCATCAGAGGCTGCCATCTTCAAAAGACTGCTGGGGTCAAATCGCTAGCTGTTCAGGCCTGCCCACACAAACTCCCCTGCCTCTTGCAATGACACGCCCTTGAGCATTGCGCATGCCCAGATCACGGGGAGCATGACATGCCCGGGCATGTCCCTGCCCGTGCAAACTCCCCCTGCCCCTTGCAATGACACGCCCTTGAGCATTGCGCATGCCCAGATCACGGGGAGCAAACTCCCCTGCCCCTTGCAATGACACGCCCTTGAGCATTGCGCATGCCCAGATCACGGGGAGCATGACATGCCCGGGCACATCCCAAACAAGGCCTACCCCTTCTTTTTTTTTACTAGCAGACAGACAGGCATGGCTGCTTGCTGCTTGCCTCTTGTGAGCCTGGTTGGCTGCTTGCCTCTTGTGAGCATTTTAATTCCTGTTAATATTCCTTGTCTTTTGCTATAGTGGGAAGGCGGGCAGAATAAATTTTATTCGGGGTACAAATGGCAAAATATGTGTGTTTAGATTTTTTACAAAGGTAAAAACCAGCTGTGGGTTTTAAAAGGGGCTGTGTTTGTTTGTTTTTCCCCCTGCATTCGAGGAAATGCTTTTAAAACCACCTAGACATAAATACCTTTTAGAAAAAAATATCTTTTAGAAAAAAGGGGTTAAATGCAGGCTCTGGCTGCCTTTCAGGGGCTTCTTTTTCCCCAGCTTTTGAGGCACTGATTTTTAAAACTCCACAAAAATTAAAAGCATCGTTAGGCTAGAATGATTAGAAATAAAAAGCCTTTTTTTATTTTTTATTTCACAGCTCCCCAAAGTAGGGCTTGTTTCCCAAAAACACAGGCCTCTGCTAATTATTCACTTAGCTCTTTTGGGTTTTGAATGTCCATAGAAATAGTCTAGGGTTAACAGCTCCCCAAAGTAGGGCTTGTTCCCCAAAAACACAGGCCTCTGCTAATTATTCACTTTACTTAGCTCTTTTTGGTTTTGAATGTCCATAGAATTAGTCTAGGGTTAACCTAATCATGTACCCAGAGGATTGACTGCCAATCTTGATGGGATTAGGCCAAAACGTCACATCCGGAGGGTGGGGGCTGAGCACGTCACTTCCTTTTAGGGCTGTGCCCTGTTGACGTAATCAGCACGTGGGTTTGTTTACTTTGATGACGTCACTGATCAAAAGTGCTGATAATTTTCATTAAAAAAAGGTATACACTACTTCTACTAACAGTTCCACTCTTTGAAACAACATTCAGGCAAGGGCAGCAATTCTTTGGAAAAAATCAGCAAGGCAAGATGAGATGGCAGTTTTATTGTGCAGCACACTATAACTCTCTTACCTGCTGAAGGCAAGAAATTGCCAGTGTATGTGAAGGTTAGTGCAGAGGGTAAAATGGAGAAAAAGGATGAAGAGGAAGGAAGAGATGAAAAATAAATCTCTCTGTGTAGAGTAGGAGAGGGCAGCTTCCAGAAATCTATAGTTGCAAGTGTCTTTCTGAGGTATCCTGAAGCCCAACAGTATCACTGCATGGCACAATTAATCTCAATGGGCATACAGGTAGTCCTTGACTTACAACCATGCATTTACTGATTGTTTGAAGTTACTACAACACTGAAGAAAGTGACTTATGACTATTTTTCACACTTACGATGGTTGCAGCCTCCCCATGGTCACGTGATCAAAATTTGGCTGCTTGGCAACTGGTACATATATATGATGGTTGCAGTGTGGCAAGGTATGTGATCGCCTTTTGCAACCTTTTTTTTAAATATAGAAATATTTTATTGATTTTTTTACAATAACAATCCTTAGTGCCTAGTGTACAGTGTGTTGTCTTGATTCATATATTTAAAAAAAAACAATCAATAGTAGTTAATTAACAGTCAATAATAATTTTTTGTAATTCCATATTTAGTATATTAATTTATAATATATTTCTTTGATCTTTCCTTCTCCCAATAGTGTTCTCCTTCTTCAGCCTTAAAAGAATATCATTCTTATTTTTTTTCAATGCATAAATGGTTAAATATAAACATATTTGTACAAATAATAATAACATCCATGTATGACACTTTTTCTTATCAACTTGTGTTGTTTTTATAAAAATCATCTTATTAGTTCACTATATATTCTACTTTTATAGTTCTTATTTAAGTTGAATTTCCCCTTAATATTCAAACAATTATTATCAGTCATAATTTGTTCAATATTAATCATCTAAATATCCAGATTTTCCATTTAGATACCATTGTAATGTTTTCATAATTCATGCATTATAAAAAATACTATACTACTTATCTATCTTATGACATCTACCTATAACATCTTCTCTGATCAGTTTATATTTCACTTATATTTATAAAATTTAATTTGTTAAATCATCATATCTCTTATTTTCAAAGTTCTTATTTAATTACTTAATTTCCTGTCAGTATTTCAGTCATTCCTTAGTCTTAATTTTCTTCAGCTTAATTTACCTTTAAATCTCAAACTTTTTATTCACATCTATCGTCCCAATATTTTTACATTTTATATATTATGAAAAATGCTACGTTACTTTGCAACCTTTTGACAAGCAAAGTCAACGGGGAAGCCAGGTTTACTTAACACAACCTGTTACTAGCTTAACAACTGCAGCAATTCACATAACAACAAGAAAGTTTGTAAAATGGGGCAACCCTTACTTAAGAAATGTCTCAGCAACAGAAATTTTGGGCTCAGTTGTGGCCCGATGTCAAGGACTACCTGTATATCCCACAATGCTTAATTCTGAGAAAATGCCGCCTAAAAACCTGGAGACTTTTTGCTCCACAGACCAGACTATGAAGCGATGGCTCTTCTCAATGTGTAGCAGCCAATAAGCGCTATGCTTTTCTTCCAGCGCATTAAATAACACCATTTAACTACACCAGGGAAGAATTATACTTGTTTGTTCAGGAAATAACTATATTTTCCCAGCAGCAACAATGCTTGCTTGTTAGAAATGCAAACAGAAGCATTTGTTTGAGAAGAAATGTGGATTGCGTTCAGCAAGTGAACAACGTTCAGAACATTTGGAAAGGCACTTCAGCCAAAGCTGTTTCTATTTAATCTTAGCAAGATATTTACAACTATTATTTTTTCCTTTTATAAAATGAAATCCAATTTATCTTTCTGTTAGCTGAATAACTAACCATTCATTTCTTTATAACTAAGATCTAGGCTTGGTGAAAGCTGCAGAGTTGTTCTGAACATAAGGGATCAATTTTCTGATTATTTCCTCCCATTATTCTAAATCTAGAACAACAATACATTATATGAAATAGTGAATGATTATGCCGCACAAATCATTCACTATTGTTCTCATAACATTGGAATTCAAACTGTGATAAGTTACTCAAATCAGCTCATTTTCATAAACATTAAAATATTTTCCAAGACTATTTTGAGGGGGACAATACCTCCTAACTTTTTCTTTGTGAAGACTGCAATTATTTTTCTTCTTTATACAAAGAATTACTTATGTCTGACCTAAGCAATAGGGGAAAGGATTAGTGGGGTAGTACTACGAACAAGCCCAGTGTTTGGTTGTGTTATGTGGTTTTTGAGTGACACCTGGCAGCCCACCTTCCTGGCTATTATTGTTCATTCTTTTCAGCTGCAGGTGTGATCATGCCAAAATCTTTTAGCTTCCTGAAAGTTTTCTTTTGGAGCGATTTCTCTGTTTTGGTTCTCAGGGTGTTTCAGTCCATTTTTGCTTTGCAGGTTTTGAGCTGATTTTATTGTTGCAAAGTAGCAAAGTGACAGTTGGCTTTTTCCCCTCCAGTTAAACATCGATCAATTGCTCTTCAGTTTCTTTGACTACCCAAGCTGCTGGATGCGAAGGAAAAACCACCATTAACACACCACAACATGTTTTTTTTTTCTTGCTCTGCTCCCTCGAGCAGAGGGAGCCAAAGAGATTGTTGACTGTTGAGAGATGGCAGTTCAGAAAAATTGGGCACTTGCGGAAGAATTTTCTCCCATGTGCAAGAATGTTACATTTTTCCCTCTCTCTCACTCTCTCTCTTTCTTCTGAAATAAAAACCAAACATAAATTATTTTGCTTGATTGGAAAGTGCAAAAGAAAAACTTAGCAAAGCAATTGATGTAACTAGCCAAATGTTTGTGTGCTCCTACACACTTTCTTGGCTTGGCAATTGAACTGCAATATCTTTCTATTAAACAGTTCCTCAAAGTTCCCATTTCTGAAGCCCCTCAGCAATTTTATTCACTTAACAAAAGCCAAAGACTAAAAGGAAGAGTGATGCTAGTGAGCAGCATATGCGACCATATCCAGGCATTCCTGTGTTCTCCAATCAGGCAGCTCTAGTTTGGCTAAGCATGATGGGAACTGAAGTGCAGAATATCAAGTTAGGGAAAGTTATACAAGAGCACTGCATTAGGCTCAAAATCCATTTATCTCTCATATAGGGAAGCAGCTGGCAAAAAAAAAAAGGCTGGTAAATTTATAAGACAGATTCATAATCTCATTGTTTTAGGATGACAAACTGGGGAATTAGCTGTGAACACAGGGAGTTAATATGTTTCCAACCATACACTTTGATCACCAAGGCATCCCCTTTAGCTAAAAAAAAACTTTTTAATAAAACAAAGGGTCATTAGAATTAAAAGCACAGAAGCAGGCAAATGATAACAGAGTTGTAGATCCAAGCCCAACGTGATGCCAGATTGAACACTTGGCTCTTTTTGGGAATTAAAAATTTAGGCCCACTCAGGGGTCCATTCTCAGTTTATACTCAGTCATCCTACCATGACTGAGTGACAACTTCTGGTTGCTACCCTTTCAAACATTTACTCTAGATAAGTTGCCCTTTTGGAGACTCCTAATGGGAAAACTCTGATATAAAACATTGCTTTGATCTAAATAAGCCTCTAATGGAAAAAAGCTGGGAAAGTAACCCAGCTGCAGTCCTTCTGCTTATGAAGAAATGGGCAGATGGAATGAATGATCACATGATTTCCTCAGCCAGAGAGACCATTGTTGCATTTTTATTTATTGGTTTCACCTTCAACAAGTCACACTGTGGTATTTCTACTGAACCGGTCCAAACAGCCAATGTGTTCATTAGTGTACAGCATGTTTTCTAGAAGTTGCTGCCAGAAGTAAAGCATTACCCCTTTTGCATAATGGGGGGCCCTTTAACTGAATTGCGTCTGGCAATGGCCCACCATTTTCATTAACTGTAATGCATGTGTCATAGTAATACGCACAATGTAGACATGGTAAATGATTCAGCAGTTAGAATCACTGAGCACAGTATGTGATGCCAACCACTATCATCAACTAAATCAGCCATCAGGTAAAGTTGGCCAGGTAGAAATGATCTACCCAAATATTCTGGGTAGATTCAACAGTGTCAAAGTACCTATGTTCAGATAGATATGTTCACTACCTATGTTTGTCAAGTATTACCTAGCATATCTTAACATGTGATGGTCTTTATTTTCAAGAAGGCTTGCACTGGGTCTCAGTTTAAATGTATGTCTGAATGCTGTTCTAGATTGGCCTGTGTGTGAATTTAAAAAATAAGGGCTTGGAATAAAGGATTAGGCATCCCCATTATACGTTTGTTTATTTGTTTATAACAGTGGTTCTCAACCTTTTTAATGCCGCGACCCCCAACTGGTTGTAAGTCGAGGACTACTCAACCAGTCATAAGTCGAGGACTACTCAACTGGTGCAGCACCGTTTGCAGAATGGGACTTCTGGCGGGCTCAGCAGGGCAGAGACAGCCTGGATAATTCCTATTGGCTTTTGAAAGCCAATAGAATTAGATTCTATTCAAGAGAGTCTATTCTATTGGCTTTCAAAAGCCAATAGAATAAAAGGGAGTAGCACAGCTAAGGGAAAGGGGAAAAAAATGGCAGACTGCATTGTTTGGCGACCCCTGTGAAATGGTCGTTCGACCCCAAATGGGGTCCCGACCCACAGGTTGAGAACCACTGGTTTATTATATTTATACAACTGCCCATCTTTTAGCCAACTTTGGGTGGCTCCCAATCAAAGATTGAAAGACATGTAAAACCCTTCTGAAAACTATAAAACACAACCAATTAAAATGTAAAATAGTAAAAGCAACAAAAACCTGGTGCCAATCCATGCTAAGGTGCTGTCATCTAATCTCCCAAAGCTTGGCGGAAAGTTCTTTAAAGCCTGACAAAAGGCTAAAAGGACGGAGGTTTGTGATGATCTTACTATTCACTGGGTCATTAAAGAAATAATAAGTGGAAGTAAAGATGTTGCAATATATTTTAATATGTATGTTTGCCCTTAAACAATCCAGTAACTGGCACAGAATGAGTTGAAATGATGCCATTCCAGATGGATTCACAACTGGATGTTCTAAAACTAAAGGGTGCTCCTGGGTGTAGCCTTTGAAAACTCATTCAAATGTTTTTTTTTTTAAATCACCACATTGTTTTTATTGCAAGGAAATAATTTATTAAATTATGTAATTTTTATTGAAAGGAGGAGAATGTTAAATACATGGGGAATCATTATAAGAATTAAGCTACTTTTGCAGCAGAATTCCTAGCACTGCTTTTGACAAGGTTCACTCCTCATACAGTTTCTCCCAGTTCAGAGAAAAAATGAGTCCTCCCTTGACTCTTTTCCATATACATGAACAATATATCTGGCTGATATTTTTAATGAAAACATATTGGTAGGATACAATTTACTTGCATTCACGTCATAAACCTTTTCTCCGAGTAGCAGACATCCATTAATGATTATTATTTCTACCAGAATAAAAAGAAATTAATATTTTAAATGACCATTTAACCATTCCACCCCACTGTTATGAATCTCTTTGAAATGAAATTGGCAAATGAATTCTTAATGACCATATTTATATGGAAATAACAGGGACTGGTGCTTCATTTCTTTTAATTATCTGAAATGGCAACTTGTCTCTAAAGGGGCAAATTCTTGTTTCCCCCTTTCCTAGTTATGAGATCTGTTAGTACAGAAAATTACTGAAATATTCTAAACCACGAAAATGTTATTCCCTCCTAAAATGTAAGGCTGTTTGTTTCCTTTAATCATAAATTTGCACAAAAGACTACAATGGAAAATACAGGGTCCTGCCAATAATCTAGTGGGGAAAAAAATGTGATGCTTATCTATAGACAGAGTGATTAAAAATATGTATCCTTACTAAGAGGTTTGTTTAGAAAAAAACAAACTGAAGAGCCAAAATTTCACATCAGGATAACTTGTGGGACAGCAGAGAAATGTACTTTAAAAGATAACAAACATGACTCATTCTAGCAATTATTAGTAATTGCTAGTTTAATTAACTATTTTGGCTGAAGAAGATAATTTTGGGTTTTTTTGTGATGCCAGCTTTTCCTTTTCTTTTCTTTTTTAAAGTTGCTTTAGTCACTGGAGAAGGAAAGGAGTTGTACCATGAAGAACTCATTTTCACATATTTCAAAATGCCATCTGTTAATATTAAGAAGTTTAGCAATCAGAGAAGAAAAAAATAGAAAAGATGTAGAAAGACTTCAGTCCAAAGTTTCAAGAGGAATTTGGGGATTCTGAAATCAGGAGTTTGTTCACATCATGAAAGAAAAGGACTTGACATGATCCCTGACTGCACACAATGTGGACAGAATAAAATATAAATGGTCCATTTTAGCAAAGCAGCATTTGCTGTTTGTTTTGGTAATAATTTTGACGTCTCAAGGAAATTCTTACCTGTGATATTTTCAGGTGGGACAAACAAAGTATATAACTGCAATCACAAGAGCACTTAGACTTACATACCACTTCATAGTGCTTTTACAGCCCTCTCTAATGGTTTACAGAGTCAGCATATTGTCCCCTTTTACTGACCTCAGAAGGATGGAAGGCTGAGTCAACCTTGAGCCAGTGAGGATTGAACTCCTGGCAATGAGCAGTGAGTTAGCCTCTCAATGCTGCATTCTAACCACTGTGCCACCACGGGGGGACATGATAGCAGTGTTCCAATATCTCAGGGGCTGCCACAAAGAAGAGAGAGTCAAACTATTTTCCAAGGCGCCTGAAGGCAGGACAAGAAGCAACAGATGGAAACTGATCAAGGAGAGAAGCAACCTAGAACTAAGGAGAAACTTCCTGACAGTTAGAACAATTAACCAATGGAACAATGTGCCTCCAGAAGCGGTGAATGCTCCAACACTGGAAGTTTTTAAGGAGAGACTGGACAGCCATTTGTCCGAAATGGTGTAGGGTTCCTGCCTGAGCAGGGGGTTGGACTCGATGACCTCCAAGGTCCCTTCCAACTTTATTATTATTATCGATCATCACACAGTCAGCCAGATGTTCAGACTGGATTTGGCATTTTGTCTACCTATCGAGTCCTTACCCAGGACCTGGGATAGGCAGATGTGGATGTTTGATGGTATTACAGATATCGTCGCAGGATGGAAACAGTTCCTAATAAGGCCGCCTTTTGCAATTGACTAATAGCGAATTTGTCAATGCCAATGGTGTTCAAGTGGTGCTCCAGTTGTTTTGGATTGCACCCAAGGAGCCTATGACTATTGGTACTACCCTTGCTTGCTTTTGCCACAGTCTTTTTATTTCTATTTGTAGGTCTTTGTATTTTGTTATCTTCTCCAGTTCTTTCTCTTCTATTCTGCTATCTCCAGGCACTGCCACGTCCACTATCCAGACTTTTTTGTCTTTCTTATCGACAATTGTTAAGTCTGGGGTGTTATGTTGCAGGTGCTTGTCTGTTTGAATTCTGAAGTCCCAGAGCAGTTTAATTTTATCATTTTCTATGACTTTCTCTATTTTATGATCCCACCAGTTTTTGCTTACAGGCAAATGATATTTTTTGCAGATCTTCCAATGCACCATTGTTGCTACTTTGTCATGCCGCTGCTTGTAATCAGTCTGTGCAATCTTCTTGCAACAGCTTACCAAGTGGTCCACTGTTTCTTCAGCTTCTTTGCATAGGCGGCACTTACTGTCTGTTGCTGTCTTCTCAATTTTGACTTTGTATGCATTTGTCCTTAAGGCTTGGTCTTGTGCAGCCAGAATTAGTCCCTCGGTCTCTTTCTTCAATTTTCCTGCTCTTAGCCATTGCCAGGTTTTATTATTATCTGCTTTCCCAGCTATTTTTTTCATGTATTGGCCATGTAGTGCTTTGTCTTCCCATGCCTCTATTCTGTTCTTCATTTGGTCTTTCTTGTAGGCCAGTTTGGTCTCTCCAGTAGTTAGTAAGCCTTCCTGATATACTAATTTCAGTGCATCTTCATCATTGTTCTTCAGATATTCTTCCAAAGCCATTTTTTCTTCTTCAACCATCTGATGTACTTGTAGCATTCCACGCCCACCTATTTGCCTTGGTAGATAAAGTCTGTCAATGTCACTGCGTGGATGAAGGGCATGATTCATTGTCATTATTTTTCTGGTCTGCCTATCCATTGCTTTTAGTTCTGCTTGAGTCCAGTCCACTATTCCAGCTGTGTACCTAATGACTGGATTGCCCAGGTGTTGATTGCCTTTATGGTATTTCCTCCATTGAGTTTGGACTTTAAGATCTTCTTCACTCTCTTGATGTATTCACCTCTAACCTTTTTCTTGACTTCAGTGTGCTTGATGTTGTCAGCTTGAAGGATACCCAAGTATTTGTAGTACTCTTCCTCATCCAGACTCTTAATGTTATTTTCGTGGGGCATCTTGATTCCTTCAGTTTTCATTATTTTTCCTTGTTTGATAGTAAGTGTGGCACATTTGTCCAAGCCAAACTCCATTACAATATCTTGGCTATATATACGGACAGTGTTGAGCAGCGATTCTATTTCAGATGATGTTTTTCCATACAGCTTCAGATCATCCATGTAAAGGAGGTGGGATAGTCTGGCAGATGTTTTTGATGTTTGATAGCCATGTCCTGAGTTATTCAGTATTGTTGACAGAGGAAACAGTGCAATAACAAATAGTAATGGTGATAATGAATCTCCTTGAAATATTCCTCTCTTGATATTAACCTCTCCCAGCCTCTCACCATTGATCTGCAACTGTGTCTTCCATTGTGCCATCGATCTTTGCACAAATTTTCTGATGTTTCTACTGACTCCTGTTATTTCTAGGCACTTTATTATCCAATCATGTGGCAGAGAGTCAAATGCCTTTTTGTAGTCAATCCATGCCACATTCAGGTTGGTCTTCCTTCTCTTGCAGTTTTCCAAGATCATTTTGTCTATTAGGAGTTGATCTTTTGTTCCTCTGCTATTGGGGCGGTTTCCTTTCTGCTCAGGTGGAAAGAGATTGTTTTCAACTAGATGTTGTTGTACTGCATCAGCTATCACACCAGTTAGTAATTTGAAAGTTGTTGGTAAACAGGTAATTGGTCTGTAGTTGCCTGGTGTTGCCCCTTTTGCTGGATTTTTTATTATTAGGTAGGTTTTCCCAGTTGTTAGCCACTTTTCAATTTCTCCTCCTTGTAGTATATTGTTGAACTGCTTGGCAATGAGTGGGTGTATAACAGTTAGATGTTTCAACCAAAACCCATGCAGTTCATCTTCACCTGGTGCTGACCAATTTTTGATTTTCTTTGCTCTTTTTTCTACCATTTTTGTTGTTATTACTAGTTCTTTCATTTCAACTTCTGTTTTATTTGCATCCACCTCTTTTAACCAAGCTGCATCCTTGTTGTATTTCTTTGGGTTATCCCATATCTGCTTCCAGAACTGCACTGTTTCTTCCTTGTCAGGTACTGACTGATTCCTTGCAGTTTCTCCATTGATGGATTGGTAGAAACGTTTCTGATTGGATTGAAATTGGAGGTTCTGCCTATAGTTTGCAATTCGAGCTTCATATCTACTGATTTTCCTGGCTATAGCTGTTATTTGTTGCTTTATTATTTCCAGTGCTTCCTTGATCTTCCTTGTTTCTAAGTGGTATTTCTTGATTAGGTATTCTTTGGTCTTCTTGTTCTTCAGCTTCTTTTCTTTCATCTGTTCTAGCTTGCTTGCATGTGATCTTAACTTGCTGATCTTATTTTCTAGGCATAATTTCTTATTTTTCCATTTTTCTGATGCACTGTTTGTTTGTTTTTCTTCTTTGTTGATTTTGCATCCCAGGTATTCTGTTATAACTGCAGCTGTGCTGTACATTAGTTGGTTTGTTTCTTGCAGTGAATTGGTGCTTATACTTGATATTGCAGTATTTGCATCTTTTAATGCTTGTGCTAGCTGTTTCTTTGGAACAAGCTTCAATGCAGGTAGCCTTATTCTGTTGTTTTTGTGCTGTTCTAGATGCTCAGTTATTCTTTGTTTCAATTCTTTTATTTCTTTAGTTAGAGGGTTTTGTTCTTCCTGAGGTAGAGGTGCCTGGTTTCCAAATGAGAACAGTTGTATATCTCTGCTAGATTCCTTCACTGCCAACTCCCCCTGGTTTGCCTCTACATTCTGAATTACTTCTGGTAAGGCTTTGATTTCTTTGCCCTGGGTAAACCTTTGCAGTTCATCCAATTCTGTTTCTGTGAATACTTTATTTCGTGTTATAAATCGGCGTTGATCTGCTAGTCTCTGTTCTGTTATTTCTGATTCTGGATGTTGTTCTTTCCAGAACTGGAAAGAACAACTTCCATAATAATAATAATAATAATAATAATAATAATAATAATAATAATAATAATAATAATAATAATAATAATTATTATTATTATTATTATTATTATTATTATTATTATTATTATTACTATTATTATCATCCTCAGGAGGATTTCTATTAAAATCAAGTTTAATTCTGAATTCTGAAACCCAGAAGAGAGATAGACTCTGTCTAGTATTCTCAGTTTAAAAATGTACAATACAGAAGGCATGAAATGTGAGAGGATTGTTTACTAAATTTATAATCAAACCAGGGCAAAGATGTTGGGGTGTATCTTATTCATTTATTTTTTTCTGCAGTGTTGTTGTCTGAATGGGACTTAATGGGCAATGTCAGTTCTGGAAGACTGAAATTAAGGACAGTAACTGGTTCAGGTTCAGTTGTCCTAAGAACTGCATGGAGTTAAGAAGAAAACTGTTTTTCCACACTTCAATCTCCTTGTAACAACACCGTAAGCCCATCAGAAACAAATATTATTCCAGCTCCACCATACACTGGCTGCAATATGAAAGACTTTCTCATTAATTAGTAAACTGCTGCTTCAGCTCAAACACCTCAGTTGCTCAGTTTGCAATATCAGTGACAAAATAACTGTCAGTTTGACTGGCATTAAAATCGTAAAGAGAGAGTCCAGAGAAGATTCCAGAAGTATAGAAAGGTAAGAGTCAAATTAGAACAGATCTGGAAATATCTCAAACTTCAGCCATGGAAAGTCTTGATCGAATCTGGGACTGCACCACAGAGAGCCTGAGGATGAAGCAATTCCATGCTATTTTTGGAATAAATACTAGTCACTTCTAAAGATGGTATCACCAGTCAGGAAAAATAGAACTCCACAAAGCAGCTGGAATAGCATAAGGGGGTCACCAGGCAAGAAGAGATTCTGAAGAAACTTCACTGCACTGGAGATGGTGAGATATATAGGATGTTCAAGGTAGGTAGGCAACAGTTGATTAAAAAATAGCTTTGTCATGAATGCTTTCCTTGAAGATGTTTTGCTTCTTATCCAAGAAGCTTCTTCAGTTCTACTATAGGGCGAATATTAAATTTAGAAAATTGAAAGCAAGGAGGGAGGGAGCCATGAAATTTTGCAGAAAGAAAGTAGGAAGATCAAAGAGTAAGCTGAGGTGTCAGAGTATTTTCAAGTATATCTTTGATAGCTTGTCAAAGAAATCTTGCCTGTTGGGTTATTAATTGTCACTATAACAAAATGACCTGGAATCTCTAGAGAGCTGCTGAGGCTAAATTTCACTTATTACATTACATGAAACCTGTTTTTTTCCCCTTTTTGCTTCTTTTTAAGCCGTTGTTTAACAGAACAATTTTCTTTACTTCCCAGTTACTTGGTTAGGAAGGTGTCCCTTCATATTTGATTTATGATACAAAGAAAGTTATCTGCACCTAGGCTAAGACCCTGTTGTGGAGCTAATTAATTAACCTTCCATGTTAATTTGTATGTTTTATCATCACTAGACAAATATCTTTGTAGTATCTTCATTGTAATCAGACAAAAGGATCATTTCTGCTCTCCTCCAGTGACACTTGTATCTCTGAAACATTAAGTTCTTGTTGAAACAGGAGCATAATTATAATAATAAAAGGAACTGTATTGCCAAGTCACATTTCATCCACCAATCATTTAATGTTTGAAAGACAAATATGCAAGTTATTAAGGGCAAGTTCAAGTGTAAAAGATGAAGGAAGGGATACAGAAATCCTTTCCCAAACTGGGAAAAAATCATTTGAGTTTTTATAAAAATATGCAGATGAATGTCTGGATTAAAGCTCAGGAGAAAAGTATATAATATAACTCCTCTTTATTTCTATTTAACCCTTCGTATTTTCCCTGCTAAATGCTTGCCCTCAAGCCTGCTGTGAAGAAAATAAATGAGAGAAACCATTTAAATCCTCTGAAAGATTGTTAGTGACTTTCTTCAATCATTACCTCGAAGCAACGAACAGCATCCCAGGTCTGGATTCCCCTCCTTTTCTCTCTGGATTAGCGCAAAATATTTGTCATAGGATTATCAAAGAGCTATGTGTAGATCCCACAATATTTTTTTAATGTACAGGTAGTCCTCAATTTATGACCAGAATTTCTTTTCTTTTTTTTTAATATTTTTTTATTTTTCCAAACTCTCCCCCATACATATACTGTGATATTTATCAGATGTTAACATACATTCTTTTTACATTCATATATAAGATACTTTTAATAAAATGAAATAAATACATACACATGACTTTTGGTGTTGCTCACCCATTTCCCCTTTCACTGTATCCACACTCCTTCTTCTCTACCTTCTTTCTCCCTTTGTTCTCTTCCCTACTTCCCTCTTCTTACTCTCTTCTCTTTCCTTCACCACTCTCCTCCCCTTTCTCCCCACTTCTCCTCTTCTCCTCCAACCTTCCTACTTCCTTCTCCCCTCCTTCACTCTTTTCTCTCTCCTCTCCTTTCTTCCCTCTCATCCCTCTTCAGATACAATTCAGGGGTAATGTCCGAGCAACTCTTCTCTCCAAATTTCCCTATCTGTATTATATACAATAAGATTAATTTTCTCTTACATTAATACTTCTATTTATCTAACCTTCTTGGTATATACTTCTATAAATATTTATACAACCTCCAGTTATTCAATACTGTGTCACCTGTGTCTCCCTCCTTATCTGCTCCTTCTTCTTCCATCTAAATTGATGTTAACTACCTTTTAACCGTATTCTCTTTTCAGCCCAACATTTCTGTTGCTAAGCAAGACAGTTGTTAAGTGATTTCCCCCCCCCACTTTACAAACTTTCTGGCCACTGTTGATAACTGAATCGCAGCAGTTGTTAAGTTAGTAACACAACTGTTAAGTGAATCTGGCTTCCTCATCTACTTTGTTTCTCAGATGGTCACAAAAGATGATCATGAGAGCCTAGGATCCTGCAACAATCATAAATAAGAGCCAGTTGCCAAGCATCCAAATTTTGATATGTGATCATGGGGATGCTGCAACCATGATCAGTGTGAATAATGATCATTAGTCAGTTTTCACAGTGCCAATTGTGACTTTGGATGGTCACTAAATGAATAGTTATAAGTTGAGGACTACCTGTTTTGGTTATCTCAGGTTTTTTTTCCTTTTTAATTAATGTTTTTGTCCCCTAATTTTATTTCTGACCCCTTTATTCAAGGGATCAAAAGCTGGAGAGATCCTAGCATCTTTAATTCGGTTATTAGCATATTACTTAAAATATCGCAAGAGGGAAAAGGAGCTACACTTTAGAGGTGTGATGCATAAAATAAAGCCATTTCTCCATTTTTTTCTGAAGGAATTAGTGAAGCAGAATGGAGGGAATGTAAATCTTGCCAGAAATAAGACATGAAGAAGATAAAACTTATCTCTTCTCTCCATTAGTATGCTTTTTGACATGTGCATGTTGGAGAGAGACATGTACAAGGTGTGAATGACCAGTTATGGTGGAAAGTGACAAACTAAGCCATATCTCCCCTTCACCACAGCATCTCCATAAGGAGTGCCATCTCCCACAGAGGGCATGTGTAATTCTTTAATGCTGGTATCAGAGATCGGTGCACTTAATGTGCCTGGTTCTTGCTACTAGAAAAATGATGAAACCATGTAATGATGAACTTATTAAACAGGCAAGCGGACAAATGTATAAAAACTAAATGAAAGCCCAGGGAAAAATGATACGGATGATTGTTTGTTGATTTATTTTAATATGTTTTGAAAACAAATAGCAAATGCTATTACGACTGTTCTATTTCAGTATACTGTTCATGATAATATAGCAATAGCACTTAGACTTATATACTGCTTCATAGTGCTATACAGCCCTCTCTAAGCGGTTTACAGAGTCAACATATTGGTCTCCACAATCTGGGTTCTCATTTTATTGATTTTGGAAGGATGGAAAGCGGAGTCAACCTTGAGCCGGTCATGATCAAACTCCAGGCTGTGTGGGCAGAGTTAGCCTGCAATACTGCATTCTAACTACTGTACCACCATGGCTCGTAATATAGTTCTTGAATTAAAATAGTTTTAAGACCATTTGTAGTTAAGAAGGCATCGGAACGGGTGCTTTATGGCCCACAAAGCATTTCTGACTGTCGTAAAATGTTGTGCCCTACTCCCCATGGTCACATGACCACATTTCAGGTGCTTGGCAACCAGCTCAGCTTTACGACTGGTTGCAGAATCTTGCAGTTATATGATTATGATTTACAGCAATTTTTTTAACCAGTTTCTAGCATGTTTTTTGCTAGTTTCCAGCAAAAAATGCCCATTCAGAAGAATGAATTTCCTTAACAACCATGACATTCACTTAACAACAGTGTAATTCACTTAACCACCACCACAAAAATGTTTTTTTTTTTTTTTAAAAAAAAAAACAGGTCCACTCACATGGGTGCCTCAACTTATGACTTCAATGCCTTACAACTGGATTTCCAGTCCCAATTTTGGTTGTAAGCTAAGGACTATTTGTAGTAGTTGTGGAAGCCCAGAAAAACCATTGGCTCATGTAAGAGAGCATTCCTTCTTTTGCAAAGCAGTCAACGAATTGCTGGAGTTAGCCTGTAATGAAGTTGAGTGCACCAACCAACATGAGCATGAAAAGCTTGAGGTTTATCATGGAAAAAGTACTTTAAAACCACAGCAAAAAAATAATGGCTCTAGATCCATTTGAAGTAGAAAGAGGATGAGTTTTGTTCTCAAAAATGATTGCTGGGCTGATCTGGCAAAAAGACACTCCAGATTGAGAATAGGCACACCATACCTGATACCTATGTGAGTCTCTTCTTCTTCTTGTGCCATATCCGTTATCGGACGTTGGCAATCATGTTGGCGATCCTGTTTTAATTATTGGACATCCTGGGTTAATTTATTCATTAAGAATAGAAGATAACTGTCAGTCATTAAACTACATCTCACCCTCTTTTTCCTTCCCACTGTGAAATTTATTTTATACAGCCGGTTCTGTCTTGTCTGCTATTATTTGTGCCTCTCTCTCTTTCTTCCCTATCTGTCTATTTTGTGAAAAGCATGCTTCATCTTGGGCATCTCCCGGTTCTTTCCAAATTAGCTCTTTTATTCCTAGATTTGGGATTTGCTAAATCTTATACCCAGCCCTAATAGTGCAACTACATTTATAAAAGAATTGTATGGAGTAAATCAATACCATGAAATCATATGCTAAATCACAGAAATCAGACATTTGTAGTTAGTAATCCATAGCCTGGTTGTATCCTTTCTCTCTTGGTACAATCGTTTGTTTTCATTTGTAAATACAGAATATACTATCCTTGTGATTATCTTGATGAAAATAGGGATTGTTAAAGAAAGTTGGTAGAAGCATAAAGACTGTTTAACCAATGTATGGCAAAGATATGGCCATTTCTAATGTATACAGTTATTGGAGCAATGCCCCTGATACTTGGCAGTTCTTTTTAGAAATCAGCTGAAATGCTATTTAGTGGATTATATTCCAATATATTTGTACAGTGCAGAGCAGGATTTTCCCATCCTTTGGCCAATGAGAGCATTGAGAATTAATCATGGTATAGATAGCATGTACAAATAGTAGATGGTTGTGATAATACAAAAACGTAATGAGAATTAATCATGGTATAGATAGCATGTACAAATAGTAGATGGTTGTGATAATACAAAAATGTAAGTTATCCAAAAGCTGTTCATTCCCCATTCCCCAGATGCTGTCTATAATCTCTGTTTAGTAGTTTATTATTTCATGGACAGGGAGTCAGATTTTCAAACAGTGCCCTGGGACTGCAGCCATTCATCAATGCATTTTCTAAGAATCACCAATAAATTAACCACTGGTGAGATCATAACCAAAAACATCCTGTCTATCATTAAGCTACAGGTTGGCTGCACCAGCTGCCAGTTTGCCTTCAAAGGTAGACTCCTTGCAGCAATCCAGTTGTGAAGTTAATTGGATAGGGAAGCCAGACAGAAAGCTAGGGATAACCACCAATTCTCACAGAAGCCATCTATGCCATGAGTTGATTTGAAGTGAGGAACTATGGCAGACTATGTCGGTGTTTTAAGTAACACAGAAATTAAAAGAGGAAAAGAAAAGGTCGTATTTGACTCCAGTTAGGGAGTAGTTGTTTTTGATCCACTGAGACTCCTAATATTTATTGCTTTTTGATAAGCTCTTTTTCTTTTTCAGTGCTGCTCTCATTAAATCTTTCTTTTTTTTTTCTGCATTGATTAAATGATGTGTCAGAGGTCAGAAACAATTTTTAAGAACTGCAGTTAGAAGAAACCATTTGATATCTTATTCCATGATATTTGCTTTTCTTTAAGTAAAGTGTTTCCTCCTTCCCCCCTTTCATTACAGATGCAACACAATAGAAATCTTTATCCCTCAAGGAAAATCTCAAAGTTGTGAATCAAAATATGGCTCCAGTTTTGTGGAATCTATTTTAGTGCTCTCCAAATGCCAAATTGAAAATGTCTGCAAGATTGCTTGCAGACATTTCATCACCCAACCAGGTAACATCATTAGTATGTGTAAGTGTGGGGTTTCCTGCCTTTATATATAGAAGTTTACCCTGCCAATATTAGTGGGAGCATGTTTCTCTGATCAGAGGATAGTTTCCTGCCTGATTGTATGGTGTTGATTTTTGATTATCTGATTGTTGGTTGCTGAAGGGAATATGTTCTTATTTTTTTGTTCCTTCTTAGACTATTGTTTCTTTTGAATGATGATGTTACATAGCTGGGTAGTGAAATATCTGCTAGCAAACAGTCAATCTCAGAGAGCACCAAGAACTCCACAGTTTAACTTTGAACTACAAATATTCTCTTTGTTGTTCCAATTTTGTTCCATCACACCTTTATAAACCTCAACTTAGCAATTATTCACTAATAATGAGCCACTTTTGTGCTATTCACTATAGCAGCCTTGCAAGTAACAATAGGATTAGCGTAAGAAAATGACTGTTCACCAAGGTGATCCAACAAGATTCTGTAATTGGTATTGCCAGATGTCATTGAGAATGCTGAGAAAATCAATACAGTTGCCAAACCTGTCATTTTCGTATGAAGGTCATCAATCAAGATTTCTATGTCCTAACTGGGCCTGAAATCAGACTAAAATAGCTCTAGACAAACACTTCTTCCAGATAATATCTGGAGCTTTGTGTAATTTTGAACTCACTGATCTTAAAATTAACCTATGCATTCAAAAAACAAAAAAATGAAAGCATGGTTTGATTCCATCAGTTGAATTAAACAGAGGAGCCAATATTTATGTAAAATACTTTTGTACATCCCAAATATCCACAACCATTTATACTCATTAGAATTGGACAAGTCCCGTGTGAGTGCGGTAAACCTTCTTAGCAATAAAATACCTGCATAATATGTTAATAATAACATCCTGCTATAGATTAAAAGTGGATCTTCTGATGGTTCCTGTTATGTCCCGAGCCTTGCAAACGGGCTCGGGGCGTTTGCAGGCAGTCCCGGGCAGGTGCAAGCTGCCCAGGACCAGACAGGCTGTCGCCAGCGCCTGTGCACATGGGTGGGTGCTGGTGCGGGAAAAGTAACACATTGACCCGGGAATTGCCTATATAAGAAGCTGGGAGCTTTTGGGCGTTGCTGAAGCCTTCACCTGTAAGCTGAACACAGAATAAAAGAAAACCTGAGAACTACAACTGCTTCTTGTGTCTGCTTTTCGCCAAGGACTCAACAGTTCCATTATATGATAACATTTTCTCTGTGACATTTAAGTATATCTACAATCCTAAATAACTGCTGGTAATAACTGGTAACAAATAGTATCCTGGAACAGCAAGATACTATTACGTCAATATTAAATATAATATATTAAATATATTACTCTTATTAAATGACAAAGTTTAATGTACATAATATATTTACTGTAATACATAAATATATAGGTCTTTGGCTATTCGGGTTTTCTCCTACGTAAAATTGGAAGTGTCTTGGCGACATTTTGACCACATATTGCTCCTCGAAGCACGAAGCTGAAAACACCAGCCTGAAGATGATGAATGGGACTTCGTCGAAACGTCGCCAAGACACTTCCAATTTTACATGGGAGAAAACCTAAATAACCAAAGACCTATATACAAACATGCGCGAAAACCTCAGAATGTGTGTATTATATATATAAAATCATTATCTCATTTTTATAGGTTATACGTCACCACTACAAAAATATAAGTATGCTGACATTCTACTATTGTTGGCTAATAAATATTGGGTGTGGATGCATATATGTGTCTCTGTATGTTAATAGGGGGTGGAGGGGGAGAAGGAAAAGGGATAATGAAAAGATTCAGAGAACAGGAATGGAATATTTTTTTAAAAAGAAAGGAAATCATGCCATCATTTCCAACAAATCTAAGAGAGCCAGAGGTCAATCCTGTTTTATCTCTGTGTATTAAATTCAGTACTAGAAATGCCAACATCACCACTACTGTTGCCATCATTATCATCTTAGCCTTCCTTTTGATTTTCTGGGAAATACACTCCATTGAGAATAGGACTCGCACAAGCAAACCCCTTGGTGATCAGCCCCTCTTTCCATATCCATAATGAACAGAATAACCTACTCTCTCACTTGACTGATTAACAATTTAAATTCTCAATTTTAGAGGTTCAAATTAGTGTTAAATCTCTTTTAGAAGCGTTAATGAATTTAATTAAGCTAATTAAATTAAGATTTTTCAGCATCTTTTGCAACTTTATGTTTTAGGGACAATTAGTCCTATACAGTCCCGAAGCAGCACATTTTCTAACAATGATTGTATAAATTAAACAATTAAATATCCTGAATTTATATCTCACCTTCTGCTCATTGCATAGTTTTTAACTTATTTCCACTAAAGTGTCAAAAAGTAAACACTATCAATAGGCATTAAAATATTCAACATGAAATGCTGGATAAAGGTTACAACTATCCGTCGATCAGACAGACAGACAGACAGATAATCTCCTGTCAGCAGTTCATTATTTCTATTGAATCTACTGGGATCATCCTACATAAAATGAGAAGCCCTTTTAATAAAAAAACAAAATCCTTCCATCAGGACTTTTACAAATTTCGTATAAGAGATAGATTTTAAGATATCTTTTAAACTTATTAATCCATTTATTGAACTATCTTTGCATATATCTTTTAAAGAAAATATATGTGGAAAATGTTAAAATGCTCGTGAAATGCCAACTGAAGAGATTCGGTTGCCTTACATAATAGCCTTTCAGAAATGTCATTTTACTCCCTTCTCTCTCTACATTCTCCTTTATATGTTTTATCTTTTATGTTGTATTGATTGTAATTTCTTTGTTTGATTGTTGTGAGCTATTAAGAATCATTGCGAATAGGCTGGATAAAAGTTTAATAAATTATCATTACAAAACTATAATTTTAAGGATACAGTGTCTTGGCCACTTGGTGAGAATGAATGATTGATATGATTAATATGGCCACCCATCTTGCAATGAAAACTGTGGGATGTGTACTAGGATTAAAATGCAAAGCCACCATATACAAACCCCAGTGTCCAAGGATAAACAAGAACCCCATCCACAGAGAAACACATCAATAGCAGCAAACCTGAGGAAAAAGCAAATTTTCAGCACCTTGCAATAAGCTAACAGGGGGGAGGGGTCATCTTAATTGCTGGGGGGATATTGTTCTATACCAGTGGTTTTTAACCTGTGGGTCGGGACCCCATTTGGGGTCAAACGACCATTTCACGGGGGTCGCCAAACAATGCAGTCCGCCATTTTTCCCCTCTTTTCCTTAACTGTGCTACTCTCTGTTATTCTATTGGCTTTCAAAAGCCAATAGGAATTGTCCAGGCTGTCTCTGCCCTGCTGAGCCCACCCAAAGTCCCATTCTGCAAACGGTGCTGCACCAGTTGAGTAGTCCTCGACTTACGACCGGTTGAGTAGTCCTCAACTTACGACCGGTTGGGAGTCGCAGCATTAAAAAGGTTGAGAACCACTGTTCTATATGGAATGCATGACTCTAGTGTCCAATTGGCTGACATTGTTGAATGGAAAATACCTGGAGCTAGATCTCGTGGTCTGAGCAGAGAAAAATGGGAGAAATGCAGTCTTGCAAATTTATTCATACTCAGAAAACATAAATGGCTGAACACAATGCTAAAGTGAAGATTGTTATGGATGCTAAGGTGAAGATTCTTATGGATTGTGCAAAGCTTTAACTGGAAATTTGCTGTAATCTGCTTTCCCTTCTAAGAGCTAATCCTAACCAAGTAAGCCATATTGTGAGAAATATTAAAAAGGCAGAATATATTTCCCCCCCAAAATAATAGAGAAGATCTAAAAAAAACGAAAAGAAAAAGAAACCAGCCCCCAGAAATCAGTCCAGCCCCTAGAGGCAGAAGCCAAATTCAATAATCCTTTCAGAAAGGTTGGAGCCTTCCAGCTAGAAACTGAAGAAATTAGGAAGCAAAGACCCTTAAAATCTACATATCCCACCCAAACTCTTAAAACAGGACATAATAGGATTAACCCACCAATACCAAAAGGACACACTCAGACTCAGGTTAAAGTACATGACACAGGAGATACAAAGCCTCAAACAGGAACAGAAAACAACCTCAAGAACCCAGAACGTACAAAAGCACACCACTGTATGCCATGTGGTCACTTTTTTTTCCCAAAGCCATCTTTCTGTCTGGCTCTTCTCTTCAATAAACTACACCTTCTTTCTAAAGCAGTCTCCATGTTGTTTACTCCCAGCTTTGACTGGACCCTAAAGAAGACTTTTCTTACAACAATATTATGGCATAACTGCTTTCTCTCTTACAATCACTAGATTTAGACATGATGCTAAGATACTAATTTGCCTTAAATCAACCTACTAGCCCCAAATTACCCCATATTGTATATGATTTGTAAGCATTTTTCTCTTCTAATTCTTGCTTCCAAAAATTGGCTCTTCTCAACTGGCAACTCTTGGCCCCAAGCAGCTGACCAATGGGTAAATATATCTCATCTCCATGCAAATTAATCCTTTCTCTGGCCTTTCCCTTCAGATAGGAAATCTAGGAAGCCCAGGACTCACGTGACCTCTTATTTCCTTCTCCCTTCAGACGGGAGAATTGGCTTAACTAATGTGCTGTTTGATATAAATCATACCTTCTATATTGTTCTTTTTCTTCTCCTCCTCCTAAAAAAAGATTTTCCCCAAAACAATCCATCATCCACATATTGTTCAAAATTTGTTCTAACATAAAATCTGATCATTTTGGCTGTTTTGACTCCTGGCAGTGGTTATGCATATCTTCCAAATCTTTTCAAAGGATTGTGAGGAGGCTTATGGCTGAACAGAATGGGTCTAGGGCAGTGGTTCTCAACCTTTTCTTCCCACAGAGCCCATTCAAAAACCTTTTGTGGCCACGGACCATGGTCATGGATCACCAAGACTTAAGATTTAAATCATAACATTTCTTCAAGCCTTCACAGACCCCCTGTGATGACATCATAGTCTTCCAGGGGTCTGTGGAGAACCACTGGTCTAGGGTATATTCAATATTAAACTGAAGGGGAAAAGAATGGAAATGGAGACTAGACAGAATAAGGCTGAGCAGAATTCTGATGTTGGAAAAGGACTAGGGAGTGACATGATAGCAGTCTTCCAATATTTGAGGGGCTGACACAGAGAAGAGGGGTGTCAACCTATTCTGCAAAGCACCTGACGGCAGGACAAGAATAAACAGATAGGAACTTATCAAAGAAGGATCCAACCTAGAATTAAGGAGTATTTTTCTGTCAGTGACAACAATTAATCAGCAGAACAGTTTGCCTCAGAAGTTGTGGATGCTCTATCACTGGAGGTTTTTAAGATGAGATTGACAGCTATTTGTCCAGAATGGTATAGGGTCTCCTGCTTGAGCAATGGGTTGGACTAGAAAAATTATGTGGTCCCTTCCAAGTCTGTTATTCTGTTAATCATATTAATTTCCAAACACAATAAACAGTTTCAGTAGCACCAAGTCCATTTTACTGATGACATGGGCTAATGCTACACAAATATAGTGAGCTTTCACTTTTTCAAGCTAGCAAGTACAGGAAATTATGGATTTATACATACATTATTTATTTAACATTCAAATTGGAGTATCCAGAATAAGTTAAATTATCTATCAAGGTTCTACTCTTTCTTTGGCACATTTCAGGAATTACCAAGAATACATCAGGTTGATCAAGAAGGATTAGTGAGCCGTGGAAAGAAAGCAACAGAAAGGAATAGTTTTAAAAGGAAAAAAAAATCCTGACATTTATATATTTATAGTTCTAGTACTGCTGTCTCACTTTGCTATAAGAGGAATTTTTAAAATGGCAAGTAATCAAGTTAAGATGGTTAAACTTTAGAGATCATAGCCAATGAAAGTCATCATCACAGCCTTTGCTTGGGACTTCATAAATTGAATGGCCTTTGCTCAATGCAAAGCTGGCTGTATTTGTTATTTTGACATGCAAAGCTGGCTGTATTTGTTATTTTGGTCTGGCAGACTTTTCATGGCTTCAAGTAAAACCCTTTTGTTCTTTTACTACCTTTCTAATACCTAATTCTACAAAGAAAGCATTCTCTGTGGTAAGTCAGGAATGTTTTTCCAGAAAGATCTCATGAAATGAGAGGCTTGCTAAACCAATATGCTGCTTTGGCCATAAGGCAAATGTGACTTCTGAGAACAGCCTTAGGACATAATTGGATTGCATATTGCTCAAGGCAGATGATCACTTAACATAAATAAAATGCAGATATTGTTTGATCAGAATCAAACACCGTACATAAGAAAATGCCACGGGGTTCACCCATTTCAAACAACAGCCTAAAACGTATTTGCTGACACTTTTTTCCAGGCTGATTCATTTTTGGCAGAGTTTTAAAACAGGAGTGAGGCAGCCTTGCAGAGATAGGGAAGGGAAGGCTCACACAAAACACTGACTGGAGTGAATAAAACAATGCTACAAAGGCAGCGGTACTGCACTGTACACATGAGCAGAACCACTATTTTGTTTCTTTGGGGACTTGGAGTAGGGATGTTTCTTTTTTCTCTTTCTCTTTCTTTTATGTTAGGCTTACCATTTTCTCATATTGCTTACCAGAATTTTATACAATTGAGTAACAAAAGCTATACATGGAAATAATAGAGACAATTAATCAACACTTTGCAGAAAAGCCATGTTGGAGTGATACACATTTTTTTTCCTATCGAGGTAAACAACATTATGCAAAGTGCAGAAAAGAAGGGTAAAATCGTAAAAATTAAACATTAAAGCCATTGAGTGAAAAGAAAATATAATATAGCTAAACCTAGTTTATACCCATATCATTCATGATCTTTCTTTGTCCTTCTCTTGCAAACCATCCTTGTTTCTACCACATTCATTATACCATTTCATAAATCACTGAGGTTTTTAATCAACTGTATTCAACCATACCTTTTTTCTCCTTTCCTTTTCTCTTCTTCCTCTGGCCCCAATCATTTTTCCCTTATCAAATAATCTGAGATTGAAGAGAATTTGGATAATCTTAAGCCTAACACACTCTCTTGTGCATGAATCCGCTATTATAGGGGCTAGAATAGATGGACATCAAACTTGCACTTAAACACCTTCAGAAAAAGAGTGGCAATTCCCCCCCCCCCAAAAAAAATGGTGGCCTTTCTTCTTTCCAAGGATTTCAGGTTTCTGCAGATTTCATGTATGTCAAGAATTTATTAAAAAAATCTCTAATGACCCATGTACTTTGGCATATTGAAAATATATTATTTGCTCTGTAGTGCCAGGCATTGTTATCAATAGCACCAAAATATGCTCAGGACTAGCAATGGCAAATCTGTTAATCTGGTTTCAATCAGTTTCTCCTCTTGCTTCATTAATTTCATGTTATAGTATTTTCTTATCAGTTGGCAGTTTTAAAAACAAAATCCACACACATATGAAGGTGTGAGGAATTATCATAATCTGCACATTTTACATGTTTTGTTGTGCAAATATTTAGTAGCTGGCTCTACTATTTAGAGCTTACTAAAAGATTGTACATTCTTTGTCAGATCCACACATTTTTCTGTATATTCTGTACATTTTTCTGTATCCTGAATGTATATATTTAATGCACATTGTTTCAATTAAGTACTTGTATCATTAAATTCAGGAAAAGTACAAGTACAGAGGGTCAGGCTCAGCATGTCCAATGAGGAATCATGGGTACACACAAAATCTTTTGTTTACAGAGATAAATAGCAGAAAAAAAATCCCTAAAACATCATGGTTTGAACCTCAAGTTTCATTTTAGATTGCCATGATAGAAAATTAAACAATACCAAGAGTGCAAATCTTCAGCTGTTAAGGCAGCATCCTTGGTCCATAGGACTGAGTAAATCACCTTCTTTGACCTTAGAAAAGGAAATCCAATATTTAATTTTGCTCCCTACCTGTGTCTGCTAAGCATCTAGGTACTGGAGTGATCCAAAAAGAGCATGTATATGTGAGAGAAGGAGTGTAGAAGACAAGGTCATAGCCTTAAAGCAGAGGTTTCCACCCCTGGTCCTTGAACTAGTACCGGGCTGCGACATGCCAGCAACTGGTCTGCACAAACAAGTAAAGCCCCATCCATGAGATGCAGGCAGCACACAAAACCACGCACCCTCTGGTCCATGGAAAAACCTCTCTCCACAGAACTGGTCCCTGGTGCCCAAAAGGTTAGGGACCTCTGCCTTAAAGGACAAGAGAACTGCTACCAAGGCAATGGTCAGATGAAAAGTCCTTGTGACTGGGCTAATAGCTTAAGAAAACACCTCAGACAAATACATAGTTGTGTATATAATATTGGTTATTTAGTCTGGATTATTTTATTGGACTAACAGACAGGAAGTGTTAAGCAGAGACCAGAATAGTAGAGTTGATCTTATGGCCTTCTGTACTCCGTTGGATCTGACTCTGGAATATATTTATATACCAGCTGGCTTCTAGTTGCACTTTCAGGTGCTGGTGATCATCTTTAAAGCCTTGTGTGTCATGGGTCCTTGGTGTCTGAAAGATCACTTATCTCCAATTGTTTCTGCAGGTCCAGCATGTTTAAGTAGAGAGGTTGTTCTCTGGACCGCATCTATCAAACAATGTCATCTTACTGGATCAAGGAGGTAATGCATTCTTGGTAGCAATGCCTGCCTTCTGAATTAAAATAGTCCACATCATAATGATGTTTCAAGAATAACTAAAAACCAGGTTGCTTTTAGATCTTAGTATAGATGACCATAGTTGCGAAGTTGTGTCCGACCCATCACGACCCCATGGACAATGTTCCTCCAGGCCTTCCTGTCCTTCTGGAGTCCATTTAAGCTCACACCTACATTTAAGTGACTCCATCCAGCCACCTCATTCTCCATCATCCCCTTCTTCTATTGCCCTCAATCTTTCCCAGCATTAGGCTCTTCTCCAGTGAGTCCTTCCTTCTCATTAGGTGGCCAAAGTACTTGAGTTTCAGCTTCAGGATCTGGCCTTCTAAAGAGCAGTCAAAGTTGATCTTCTCTAGGACTGATTGGTTTGATTGCCTTGCAGTCCAGGGGACTCGCAGGAGTCTTCTCCAGCACCATAGTTCAAAGGCCTCAATTCTTTTGCACTCAGCTTTTCTTATGGTCCAACTTTCACAGCCATACTGGGAAAACCATGGCCTTGACTGTCTGTTGAGACTCTTAGTCATCCAGGTCATAGCTGACTCAAAGATGCTTTGCAAAAGGCAACTGGACCGTTTTCTTTCTTTCTCTTAAGGAAGATGTTTTGCTTCTCATCCAAGAAGCTTCAAGGAAAAACAGTCATCAAGGGAAAACAATCCAGATGCTTTTTGAAAAAACACCTTTGAGAGGGTTTTTTTTTTAAAAAAAGAAGCAATTCAGGAAAGCAGACAAAGAAATGCAAATAATAAGTTTTCATTTTTGCCTCACAGACCAGTTGGTTGCAATGCTTTGATGCTAGAGTGCTTCAACTTCAATCAGAATAGAACTGGAAGGGACCTTGGAGGTCTTCTAGTCGAGTCCCTATATCATTTCAGAAAAATGACTGTCCAGTGTCTTCTTAAAAACTTTGAGTGATAAACTTGATTTAACCAGGTAACTAATAACAGCCTTACTTTGTGGCATGAGTATATATATATATAGGTCTTTGGTTATTCGGGTTTTCTCAGAGTTCGATTAGACAGAGAACAAGAAAACAGCAAATCCCTCCTCCCTTACATAAAAGGCACCACAGACAAAATCAGCAAGATCCTCCACAAACACAATATTAAGACAGCATTCTGTACAAACAGAAAAATATCCACCATCCTAAGAAACCCCAAAGACAAAATAGAGTATACGAAATCCCATGCACCGCTTGTCCCACCACATACATCGGACAAACCAACAGAAGAATAAGTGCATGCATTGAAAAACATAAGAACTCAGTCAAAAAAGAGGAACCAACTTCTTCCCTGGTCCAACACCTTAAAATCACAGGACATGAAATTGACTTTAAAAAGACCAGAACTATCGCCAAAACTGAACACTTTAATAACAGAATAATCAGAGAAGCCATCGAGATAGAAAAATGCCCACACAGCATGAACAAACGAGATGATACCTCCCGCCTACCAGCCATTTGGAAACCCGCCCTTATTGACAAATGAGTCCCTAACTCAAAGAATGACACCAGACCCACACTCACGAAAGCCACACAGGATGTCAACCACCACACGTCCATGCAAAGAGCAAACCCAAACCCACACCGATGATGAGGCATGACCACAAACCATGTGTGTGTGTGTGTGTGTGTGTGTTCTGAGGTTTTCGCGGGTGTTTGTATGTAGGTCTTTGGTTATTTGGGTTTTCTCCCACGTCAAATTGGAAGTGTCTTGGCGACGTTTCGACGAACTCTCATTCGTCATCTTCAGGCTGGTGCTTTCGGCTTCGTGCTTCTAGGAGCAATGTGTGATCGTAGCTGTTTCTTCCTTTTAACTGCCAGTGGGGTATGAACTGAGCCGAGGTGGCGCAGCAGTTAGAGTACAGTACTGCAGGCCACTTTAGCTGACTGTGTTCAGCAAGTCAGCAGTTCAAATCTCACCGGCTCAAGGTTGACTCAGCCTTCCATCCTTCTGAGGAAGGTAAAATGAGGACCCAGATTGTTGGGGGCAATGTAAATATATATATATATACATTGCTTACTGGTGTACACTGCTTAGAGAGTACTTGCACTTAAAGCGGTATATAAGTCTCATAAATAAATAAATAAATAAACTGATTGGATGAGAGCTTGGCTGTATTCTGATTGGATGGAGGTGTGTTCTGATTGGTTGGGAGCTTGGCTGTGCTCTGATTGGATGGGGAGTTGGCTGTGCTCTGATTGGTTGGGGAAGTGTTCTGTTTGGGTGGGGGCTTTGTTGTGCTCAGGTTAATCTGAGTTGCAGGGGGATGTGAGATGGTGAGCATTGCACCAAGACCTGCACGTGTGTGTGTGTGTGTGTGTGTGTGTGTGTGTGTGTGTGTATATATATATATATATATATATATATATATATATATATATATGCTGAATCAAATTGAAAGACCACCAAGTAAGACTGAGTGATCTCTTCTTATATATATATGTGTGTGTGTGTGTGTGTGTGTGTGTGTGTGTACAGTCAATTACCAATAAAACGTGAACACCAAGAATATAATAAACTATAAAAGTTTAATACCATCACCGATCACCAAGCTTTCGTCAGATACTTCTGACATCGTCAGGGTTAATGCTGGTCTATGGGAGAGTGCCTTTATAGGTGAGCCGTCATTTGCACATGGCTCCTATATCTTGTCAATCAACTGCAAAGATTGCCCTGTCAATTATGTTGGAGAGACTTCAAAAAGGATGAAGACTAGGGTCCATGAGCATAAATTAGCGGTAAAAAGGGGGGAACAGCACTCCCAAGTATGGGCACACATGGCAGATTCTGGACATTGCTTTGACTTTGATAATGTATGCATCCTGTCCGGTGACAACACAAAAGAGGGCCGGTTACTAAAAGAGGCATGGCTCTCTGACAGGGACTCTGTCAACCGGCACATTGACTTGTGCCTGGCACATCTCACCTTAAGAGCATGGAGCACACGAGATCGCCCACCCCTAATGAGACACCCTGTGACAGTTCCATGTAACCCTAGGAAAGAAGTTATGGAGGGGATAAATTTTTGCCCCCCACAACAACAGCAACAGCCCATGGACATTCAGAAGAATAATCAACGATCGAGGGACTCCTCTCCCCCTGCTCCAGGACCATGCACACGCTCCCGGACAGTGAGAGAACGGTTGCATGATGAGAAGGAGGCAATTAGCCAACGAACAATCATTCCCGACCCCCCGAAACCCAAAACAGCGATGATCCAGCAACATCGAGAAAGAAGGAGGATGGGACCGGCTTGCCCTGTGATGACAGTCCATCAACAGAAACAACAGAGCGCCAATCAGAATGCTCGAGAGGATATAGAGATCGAGAGCAGTGTGAATTGGGGGGAAATGCAACGTGATAGAATGTGATAGAAACTGTAAAAAAGATCATTGTGTTGATGGAGGGAGGGACATAAAGGAACCAGGCATACGTATTCAAAAAAGGAGGGTACACAAGGACTTGTATGAGGAGGAAGGAGATATTCGAAGGATTCAATCTGACACGGAATCTGAGAACATTAATAATGGGGTGAAAGAGCAAGTAGATGTCAGACGGAATGGCAACGATAGAAACGGAGATTATGCAGCCAAAGGGAGGGAAATGGAAAGCAAGGGATGGGGAGAAAGGCTGAGAGTGCGCCCCCATAGAATGAGGGATGATAATTGGGGAGCAAGTAAAGATCAGAAGAAGGAGGAAGATAGGAGATGCGGAGGTGTGAAGAGGGACCAACTTAGAGATACGAACGACCAAAAAAGGGGAGGAGGGAACCTCCCTAATCTAAGACAGTGGGAGGTAGAGGGGAACAATGACACACCCACACGCAGTAAAAGCAAGAAAAGAGGAGTCATCAGCAAGGAAGCCATAATTAAAAAGCAGTTAAATCAATTAGGACCTATGACAAGATCTAGGAGCTGTGTGCAAATGACGGCTCACCTATAAAGGCACTCTCCCATAGACCAGCATTAACCCTGACGATGTCAGAAGTATCTGACGAAAGCTTGGTGATCGGTGATGGTATTAAACTTTTATAGTTTATTATATTCCTGGTGTTCATGTTTTATTGGTAATTGACTATGGATTCACCCAGGAATCACGTTTTTATTTTCACTATTCTTATTAATATATATATATATATATAACTTACAACCACCAGGAGGATCCAAATAGGAAAATACTTTAATAAAACCAAGCTTTCGTTGTAAACTTACAACATCGTCAGGGTTAAAAGGCAGTTAATAGGAACACCTTAAATAAGGTTAGCTAACGCTTGCACCCGGCTCCTAGACCGTGTCATTGGTCCTGGCCGGTTAACTTGTGTTCTAATTGTTTCTTTGGTGTCTGCACTCAGCCCTCCTCTATCACTCCTTTGAGCATTCTTACTCACTCTCTCGATGTTGGTTCTTAGGTTTGTTAAGATCCTTTCATCTTCCTCCCATTTGATGGCATTTATTCCCGTACCATCCTTCTCTCTCCACCACGGGTCTTGGGGGGACCCTTTGATATTCCCTCGAAGCATGAAGCTGAAAGCACCAGCCTGAAGATGACGAATGGGACTTTGTCAAAATGTCGCCAAGACACTTCCAATTTTATGCGGGAGAAAACCTGAACAACCAAAGACCTACATATATATATATATATATATATATATATATGAGAAGAGGTCACCTCAGTCTTACTTGGTGGTCTTTCAATTTGATTCAGCATAAAATGCTAATGTCTTGCAGACCTTTTAAAAAGATCCTCCTGCCTATTGAAATCCCTTCTATTTCTACTACATCTCTGAGACCCATGATTCCCAGCTGATATTAAAGCTGGGGATTTAAGTGGTGGAATAAGTATCCTCACGTATTCATTTCAGTAATTTAAAAGAAAGGCCAACCTCTCTTATTAAGCCTAGTTCAGGCTACCTTAAAGCTTCCTTCAATCAAAGTACAATTCCTCATTAAGGGAAAAAATATTAATAACATCCTCATTTTGCTTCCTCTTGTGAATTATTTGCATTCCAAAATGTGCACAGCATTAGTTTCAGGGTAAATGCAAATAAGACAGCGGGATTCCTCACCAAGCTCTTTTTTATTATTAGTTCCTTTTATGCCTTCCATTTATTATTCCCTCATCATTTTTCTCATTGTATTAAAATGTTACCATTTCCTAAAATAATAATATTTTCTTTCATTCAATAATTGTCCCAGCCTGGTTTACAGTAGTCCCGGTCGCAGAGGCAAGCATTGATAATTTGACACAGTTTATAATAACTGTTTGCTTAGGGGAAATTCTGGAATTAACAATCATGGTGACTAAATCCTTTTTCCTTTTCACTCAGCAGGTGATTATGCTTGGTGAAGGTCACATGATTGGCAGACAAGACAAGAGAGGTTGGCAGAGTTCAGAGGGTAGTGAATCCATAGCCAGCAGGATGAACATAAATTAACGATTTATTTTGAATCCTGCCCCTGTGTTTGGAACAGCCTATACGTCCTGTAGGATCTTAAAAGGGATGCATTTCCTTGGGGGGATTATCGTCAAATTCTGCATCCTGATCAACAACTTATACTCTCTTTTCAGGGTAAGAAAGAGAAATGAATGCAAAAAAAAACAGTTAAAAAGCTGCCCTACTCAGTTTGAATGAAAGCAAGTTATCAGTTGTGTGGTCCCTGCCAGGCCTGATTTGATAAACTACTTACAATTACATTGTTTTTGTTTTTTATCTCTCTCTCTTTTTTTTTTCTTTTGTTTCCCTGGTCATATTAAAAATGGAAATAGATCTGACTAATTAAAGTAAACTAATAAAATCATTTGATCATCCTGATTCATAGCACTTCATTGAGCCAAGCTTCCCTGTTGACTCTCCTATTGTTATTGTAAAACTCTTCTGCATACATTACAAAGGAGGACAGCTTGTGTGTCATTTCCTATCTTTTCATTGCTGTCCATCATTGAAAAATCCTTCCACACAATGGTAGGGAAGTGCAAATAATACATACGCAATGCCACTTAGAAGATTGCCTAGCTTTTTTTTTTCTTTGCTTTTTTCCCAACAATGCAGTCAGCAGTAAATAATTGGGGATGGTTATTTTTCCTTTTGTCTGTTGATATTGGTAATTAGGGATCAAATGCGGATTTGAATGCACAAACTACAAAGAGTCTAAAACAAATCAATCATATGGGAGAAGTAAGATTTAACACACTCATGGATTCAGCCTGACACAGCAATGTATAATTTTATTTCAAAAGGCTGAATAGATAGCAAAACTGTTTTAATTTCCATACAAAGCAGCCAAGGGGTTGGAAAAACATTGGTTGAAAGCTAACTCTTTAAAAGAGGAAATTACGGCTGTAGCAAGGTATTATTTTGAAACCGGCAAAATGGGCTTGGGGATTCAAGGTGAAATGTGCCACTTTGACAAAAGCTACAAACTTTGGGTTATTATTCTGAGGTAAGAAACGCTTTGGCTTTGGCTTCTGTGATTGCTTTAAGAAGAGAACTAAATCCAGACAATGACATTGGAGAGGATTATTTTTTCCTTCCCCAATATTCCTCCATCCAAAGGTGATACATTTAAAGACCTGTATGTTTTCCCTTTCAGGGCAAAATACAAGTTTTAGAGATGATTTCAGTTTAACAATTACTTAAAAAAAAAAAAGAACACAGGGGAAAAAAAACAAACCAACAAAGATTGTACATATTCTTCGGAGCCAATTTCTTGAGTCAACCGTTCTTGCCAATTGACTTGATGTTGACAATTGTTTTAAAAGCTCGTCCTGAAAAAGAGAGAGGCAGTCTTCTAAATTGTAGGTTCTTTCTAAGATCTCAGAACCTGCTTCTGCAGCAGGATTAATCCCAAAGGAAAGAAAGAACTCTTGTTATTTCCTCTCTTGGATATGTTGAGTAGCTGCTTACTTCAGGCAGTAAGATAGTTCTGCATCTTATCAAAGTATTTAAGGATAATCAAGAGGGAAATCACTGAATGAATGAATGAATGAATGAATGAATGAATGAATGAATGACCAAGAGTGATGCTGGTCCAGTGCCTTGCATTGCTGTGGGAGAAAAGCAAGTTGGATAGGAAATGGAGATATAAATCCAATCCAGTGTTTCTCAACTTTGGCAGCTTTCAGATGTGTGGACTCCAACTGAAAGCAGCCAAGATTGAGTAACACTGATATAATCTAATGCAGCTCCAATGGACTATTTAGTAGCTATGAAGATGTTTTGGAGCTTTGCGTGCAGAGAAATCTAATAGGCCATGAATGAGAACCTCTTTAATTCATGTTTACTTAGAAGTAAATTCCATGGAACTAGATGGCTTTTATGACTGGATACTTAAGTAGAAGAAGCATAGATTGTTTCCTCAATGCTCAAGAAAAAAGACCTAGATCTTGGTTTCTCTTTTAAAATCATCTTTTGTTTCTGCTTGGTGCCATTTGACACTGATTAAAATTAGGAGCATGTTTATAGCTTTGAAACAACTATGTCCCTATTTCCAATTCTTTTTGAGTTATACAGTGTATGATCTAGTCTGTCTTCAGGAAGAATACATCTCGTTTTAAAATATATTTCTAATAGGGCTGTGCAGTATTTCAGATGTGAAGGAGAAAATGTATTTTGGAGTAGAAATATACTTATATACTGCTTCTTAGAGATTTATAGCAGGGGTCCCCAACCCTTAGTCTGTGGACCGGCACCAGGCCCAGGGCTTTTTTTCTCATAGAATGCCCAGAACAGAGTTCCGGCACCATTTTTTGGATGGAACCTTGTAGGGTAGGCAAGGCGGGTTGTATGATGTGTATGGGTTCCGGCACCTTCTTTTTTTTTTTTTTTAGAAAAAAAACACTGACCAGGCCATGGAATGCCAGAAACCAGTCCGTGCAAACAAGCAAAGCCCTATCCATGGGATAGGGCTGTACATGAAACTACGGCCCCTCTGGTGTGCGAAAAATCCTCTCTCCACGGAACCGGTCCCTGGTACCCAAAAGGTTGGGGACCTCTGCTTTACAGCCTTCTCTAAGCAGTTTACAGAGTCAGCATATTGCCTCCGACAATCTGGGTCCTCATTTTACTAACCTCAAAAGGATGGAAGGCTGAGTCAACCTTGAGCCAGTGAGGATTGAACTCCTGGCAGTGGTCAGAGTTAGCCTGCAAAACTGCATTCTAACCACTGCACCATCACAGTTCCTTAATAAATGGGGGTACTTCAGTAGTACTTTACTTTACTCGGTTCTTTAAACCAGCCATGTCTTTACCCAGGATTGTCTGGTGGTATTCCACAGCTGCACTGTAGAATAGGATGCTTTGTTGATGGGTGTTACATATGTGCCTTTGCCTGCTCTGAAGCACTATTTAGTTTGGATCCCAAGTACTGCACTTTCATCTAACATCCTAAGGACTAGAATTGGATTTTTTTTCCCTCTAAAAAGTTGCTTTGTGCAACTCTTGGGAATCATCTAAATCACTTAATTCAAGAAAACATTTGCTACTTCTTCCTGGATCAGATTTATGTTACTTGTCCTTGGTTCAGATTTATAAAACTTTCCATAAGTTCAGGCAAGAGAAGGAGACCTCTTTCTGAGCTGAGCTGATGAACAACTAATCACAGTCTCTAGAAATGGGAAAGGTAAAATAACGGCTATTAATTTTACTTGCTATGATTTTTACCTCTCTTGCCATGTGAGTTTTGTTCTAGATGTGTATCCTCTGGCAGTAACTGGGGAAAATGCACTACAGTGAGATATGGCACATAAAAAGTGTGACAAATTGCAATGCCAGGACTGTCTTCATGGCTTGTGATGTATTGAAACTTAATCCTAGACCAGACATTCAGGACAGAGACAGAATTTGCTGTTTCCTCAAAGTTCCCCTTACAAGGCTGCTGATGAGAAAGACTCTGGAAAAGGGGAAAGGATGCCAGAAAGTGTAGTTGCTAACCTTGTTGGATTAATTTTGGACTATCCTTATTAAGAATGAATGCATCTGAGTACTTTACATATACACTAGGGAAACAAAAAATGGTTCCTTTATTCATTCAGCTGTTCTTTATTTTCAACAGTCGTGCTTGCTTGAAATAGCTAAACTATGCCAAAATGTGGCTTGTGGCTGACAAAAATAAAGTGTTTTTATGTCTGGGAATTAGAAATGTTTGGGATTTCTAATTTTGATACATGGCAATCTTTATCCAAAAGATTTCAAGAAGTCATGTTTCTCCTGGCTTGTTAGACATGAGATAGTTTTTGACCCTCTGGTTTTGAATTTCTGAAAGAAAGATTAGGGGGGAAAAAAGTCCCTTCTTTTCTTCCAGAGAAACTGAAATTTAGCATTGGCTCCTAAATAATAAGGCCAAACTTCATTGGGAGATTTATGCAAGTTCTAAGAAGGATTAACTCCTTCAGGTTGTTTGCTCCAGCAGGCATAGCTTTAAAATCAAATATAGTCTGACTCTTTGAGTATCTTTTCTTGAATAGCTTTTCTATGTAGTGCAGTGCTTCTCTTATAAGTGCTAACCAGTTCTGCCTGAAACTGACAAGGCCTTAATCAGTTATACGTTGAAGACTTTTGCCTCCTAACCTGTTTGCCACTGGCAGTCACCAGCACATTAGGCAAACAGATGGCTCTGGCACATTCCTCAATATGTGCCTGTTTATACACTTCCATACCGCCCTCTCTAATTAATGTAATACAAATATTAAACAGTGTCCCCCTTTTGTCCCCTTTTCCAGTTGTCTATGTCTTCCTCTGTGGGTTGAGGTATCTAATAAACCAATCCATGACTGGCAGTACCATAACAATCCATGCCAAATGTTAAGTCATATCTTTGACTGGCTACAACAGTGGTTCTCAACCTGTGGGTCGGGACCCCATTTGGGGTCGCGACCATTTCACGGGGGTCGCCAAACAATGCAGTCCGCCATTTTTTTCCCCTTTTCCTTAGCTGTGCTACTCCCTTTTATTCTACTGGCTTTTGAAAGCCAATAATTGTCCAGGCTGTCTCTGCCCTGCTGAGCCCGCCAAAAGTCCCATTCTGCAAACGGTGCTGCACCAGTTGAGTAGTCCTCGACTTACGACTGGTTGAGTAGTCCTCGACTTACGACCAGTTGGAGGTCGCGGAATTAAAAAGGTTGAGAACCACTGGGCTACAACATAAGAACTGTAGTTTCTCCAGTAATTGATAAGGATATTTTATGAATTAATGCAAAATAAAGACCTGTATTCATTCTCCTTCCTTCCTTCCTTCCTTCCTTCCTTCCTTCCTTCCTTCCTTCCTTCCTTCCTTCCTTCCTTCCTTCCTTCCTTCCTTCCTTCCTTCTCCCTCTCCCCCTCCCTTCCTCCCTCCCCCCTCTCTCTCCAATCTTTTTCCACTCTCTCTTTTTTTCCTGACTCAATTTCAAACATGTTTGCCAGATCACCTGGTCCAATGGTCCCTGGTCATATGGCTTAGTTTTCAGTTTTCTTTTATCTACTGGTGCTGGGTTACGCAACAGTGAACATTGCCCAGAAATACTCTGTGTTTAAAGATAATCTCACCCTTACCTATAATCAGACAGAGCTTGTTGTTTTTTTAATTGTAGCATACATATACATATGCTATAAGAGAAGTGCTTTCAGCTGTGGGCAACACCTGGCCAGCCCTGTCTGGACTTGGAAACTGAGTTCTGGTTAATAATTGAATAGGAATCATTATAAAATGATTCAAGCTGTGGATTTTACAACAACTGAAGTAATACATATGTTTAAAGGCAGCATTACATTTAGAATTCAAAAGGAGGGGTACATTTGTCTCCTTCTCAAGAAACTATGGCTAGATCCATTCATATTGGAGAATTTTCATCCAGTATTAAATCTTCCATTTTTAGGGAAGATTATTGAGGAGATCAACAATTTTAGTTGATCCTAAATGAAAATGATTATCTTTCAAGCAGGGGTATGGGACTGAAATAACATTGGTCGTGCTTTTGGATGATCTCTGGTGTGAGTAGGATGGGGGAAGTGTATCCATCCTTCCTTTTTTTGGCCTCTCAGTGGCTTTTAATACCATCCACCATGGTACCCTGCTGGATTGGTTCTGAAGATTGGGGGTGGGCAGTATTGTACTGTGCTGGTTCTCTTCCTTCTTCCAGGACAGATTCCAATCAGTGCTAATTTGGAGCAAGACGGCCTTCCTTGGAGTCTCCATCTCCATTTCTGTTTAACATCTACATGAAGCCACTGGGTGGAATTATTCATCATTATGGGATAAAGTATCATATTATCCCAGTTTTACATCTCTGCTCCAATAAACTAAGCTGTGCTCTTGATGTCTGCTCCCAGGCTGTAGGAGTTTGAATGGGAGTGATAGGCTTCAGCTCAAACCCAGCAAAACTGAGTAGCTTTGGGTCCTATTGATTCCATCTTTGATTCTGGATAAGGAGGCACTGCTCTCAAATGACCTGATATATAATCTGGACTCAGATTGGAGTCCAGATTCTTAAACTCACAACTCCTGCTCAAAGATCAGGTGGCAGCCATGGCCAGGAGAGAGTCTTCGCATAACTTTAGGTAATGTGCTAGTTGTGCACATTCTGGACAGTGAGGTTCACTCATGCCCTTGCTGCCTCTGGAATAGATTCTTCTGATGTGCTTTACATGGGGCTGCCCTTGAAGTCCATCCAGATGCTGAAGTTGGTGTAAAATTCAGTAGATATGTGAGTTTCTTGATCAGCACATATTACAGCTCTGTTCCACAAGCTGCAACTGTTACCATTATCCTTCTGAGTTAAGTTCAAGGTGTTGGTCATGACCTATAGCAGTGGCACTCGGAACCCTCTCTGTGGGCACACGTGCCGTTACCCAGCCTCACCTCCCCCCATGCCTCCCTCCTTACCAGCAGCCCTCCTGGAGGAGAGTCGCCCCCGAGCGTGGCCCACATGGAGCAGCGCAGCCAAGGACATGGCAGCCAGGCAGTGTAGACAAGACTCTGCCCTCATGCCTCATCCTGCACAGTTGATGCTGCGGGGCGCGGGCAGAGACCGTGGCCGCCATGGCACTGCTGGGCTGCCTGGGCAATCTGTGGTGGGACCTGGAGGCGGTGAGTGGCCCTGCGGGCAGGTGGGGTGGGAGATGGGGTGGTGGCAGAGCAGGAGCAGGGCAGAGGATGGAGCAGGGGAGGGGCCAGTTTTGGGGCACTCAGTCTCTAAAAGGTTCACCATCACTGACCTATAGATCTCTATATAGCATGGGACTGGAATATTTGAAGGAGCTCCTCTCCATAATTTCACCTATCTGTCCTGTCAAGACTAGAGATGTTATGGGTCTTTTCTACAAAGAAGTGTAATCTTATAAAACCACCCTCCAGGGTTTTTTTTTTTTTTTTTTTTTGGTCTTAGTTCTCTTCCCTTGGAACATCATTCCCTATAGCTTTTATTATGTGTGACTCTGCTGGCCTTCATGAAGCCCTGAAGATATGGCTTAGACAACTGATAGTAGCAGAAAGCTTCTTGAATATCTATATTCAACATGATGTATTGATTGGATTCTGCTGTTGATTGTTATTTTTTTGTGCTTTTAGTTTGTTTATATGTATGGTGTTATTGACTGCCTTTTGTTTTGGATGTCATTTTAATTGTTGCGAGTCACTCAAATTCACTTAGGTGAGATGGGCATTGAATAAATAAATACAAATTATTTAGCTGCACCATTCTTGCTGTCTTATGTGTATAGCTGAGCTGAAGTCCTACTCATAGGTTATCTTTGTCTGCCTTGTCTGTACAGATGCATTGTGAATATATTATCTTAGTATGATAGAATTACAACCTTAAAAGTTTACTAGACAAGAAAACAACTCACAAAGTTTGCCCAGAGTCCATGTAAATAGGCCCATTATTTACAACTTTCATATTAGTGTCTTTATCAGTAGCAACTTTTACTTAGGAGTATTCAATATTAATTTCTGTAGCTAGCACAGTGGCTCAGCCTTCTAGGGGGTTATCTCCTGCTTTCGTTCCTTTTAAAAAATGAGAGCAATTATTTGCGCTTATAAGAGCAGTGGGAAATGCAGCCTGCTAAAACAAAAAATAATTCAAACAAACAAAAATCAAATTATCCACAGGCAAATTAGAGAACAGACACAGCCCCAATGAATACTTGGTCTAACTACCCTGCTGCTGACCTCCTTTTTAAAACTCACCATGTGATTTATTTGAATGAATCAGTTACCTTGGGCAGAATATTTTTAGGATGTCTGTTCTGAAAGCTTGAAGGGAGAAGGAGAAACAGAAGGACCCTCCAGAAGGTGTAATTTTATGGTTATGGGCTCAACTTCCTAATCCTGCAAAAGATTAGATTATCCAGGATAAATATAGATGCTTGAGTGTAATAATAATAAAGATTAGACTCGCAGTGTTTCTCAACCTTGACAATTTTAAGGTATGTGGACTTCAACTCCCAGAATTCTGGCTGTGGAATTCTGGGAATTGAAGTCCACATGCCTTAAAATTGTCAAGGTTGAGAAACACTGGTTAGCTGGATTTTTTTTAAAAATGTGAATGTGTTTAACTAACAGTGTTTTTAATAAAATTGATGAGGCCTATTTTTTTAATATCACCACAATGTAAAAAAAAGGGGGTGAGACTCTAAAAAGAGTACAGAGAAGAGCAACAAAGATAATTAGGGGATTGGAGGCTAAAGCATATAAGGAACAGTTGCTAGAATTGGGTATAACTGGTTTAATGAAGAGAAGGACTGAGGGGGAACATGATAGCAGTGTTCCAATATCTCAGGGCTGCCATAAAGAAGAAGGAGTCAACCTATTCCCCAACCTGAAGGCAGGACAAGAAGCAACAGATGGAAACTAATCAAGGAGAGAAGCAACCTGGAACCAAGGAGAAATTTCCTGACAGTTTGAACAATTAATCAGTGGAATGATTTGTCTCCAGAAGTTGTGGGTGCTCCAACATTGGAAGCTTTTAAAAAGAGATTGGACAGCCATTTGTTTGAAATGGTGTAAGGTTTCCTGTCTGAACAGGGGTTGGACAGTTCTGTTATTCTATTAAACTTAGTTGGATTTCTGAACTTCTGAGATGCACTAAGGATAGCTTTGTAGTTGTAGGTTGGTACTACAGTAATAATGTAATACTAGTAATGATAGTATGTTTGTTGACTGATAGATTGGAGGAAGATGGCTAGCTTTGATTTTCCACCTTCCATATTCTCTCACCAAGGCTAATTTACTCCATTTCATGAACAGATGAGCCTTGCTGACAAGCTAATAAGATGTACCACCTCTAGACAAATTCATGTATCTTCTTACCATTTCCTGCTACTCCTATATTTGGAAGTAGTTTCCATTATTTTCACACAGCTGATTAACTGTTATGTACCCAGTTAGTTGAAATAACTTAGTTTTAAACAATCAAGATGCACTTGCTACTTTTGTTAAATTGTATTCTCCCCTCCAAAAAATATTTTATTGGTTACAAACGGAACTACAGCAGTGTAAAATTTGTGCAAGTCTGATCACTAAAAGAGAAAATTTATTTTAGCATCTAATATGAAATCAAATGCCATCCCTCATCTAGTTTGATATAATTACAAATTGGCAGTCAGCTTTCTGATAATAATATCATCTGCATTCTGTTTCATTTTACCCATTTATGAATAGGAAAATACCATTCTGGATCGTAGAATTGGTGGAAGTGAATCCAATTTACTAAATGTTTTCTGCTGCAGAATTTCAAGGCAAGAGGATATTTTATGATATTTTCCAAATTGTTCCAGGCAAGCATTGGATTTTAAGAAATTTTTTGAACATATTTTTTGAAAATAATAAAATGGCAGCACTTTCCCCCTTCTCTCAAAAGGATGGTACATGATCCCAGAACTGTAGAAATGCTTTTTTTAAAAAAAAATATTAAACCTATTTTATATGTAGTTAGTGAGAACAACAGTTCACAATTTTGTCTCCTCTTATTTAAAAAATTCAGAGAAGACTATTTGACCAGAAGTCCAGGCAGCACAGTATTTAAATCCTGTTGCCAAGCATTTCTCTCTTAGAGATGTTTGTTTTTTTATTTCCTTTGGCACTAAGGAAATAAAGTCCACACTAATAGAAATGCCTTTCTTTAAATGTTGTTTCTAAACTATATTTTAGTCAAACAACATTTCATTAACTGAGCAGTTAACATGTCTCTTCAAATGCAAACACTCCTAAATTCACTGTTACTTTCACTTGATACATATGGTAGGAAGACACAAGCTTTGTTTGCAATCTGCAAAAGTCTTTGGAAAAATTGTTGCCAAAGTGCATTTTTTAAAATATGATTCAAAGAAAAATGATCACACTGAAAAGTTAAAAAGTCTCCCAACTTTAGCTGGTTTCCTACTATACATGTTGCGTTTTCTGTATTAGCAAAAATAATTCGCTTTGGCCACAGTTTTGAAATTTCCTAATTGTCTTCTGTTCCAATAGTAATCAGCTGTGATCTTACCTCACTTTTTGAGAATAGAATAGAATAGAATAGAATACAATAGAATAGACAGAGTTGGAAGGGACCTTGGAGGTCTTCTAGTCCAACTCTCCGCTTAAGCAGAACCCCTATACCAGGGGTAGGCAACCTCGACTCTTTTATGACTCATGGATACCAACTCCCAGAATTCCTGAGTCAGCTATGTCAGTATTGGATCATTCACAACTTCTGGAGGTAAGTTGTTCCATTGGTTAATTGTTCTGGCTGTCAGGAAATTTCTTCTTCGTTCTAGGTTGCTTCTCTCTTTGGTAAGTTTCCATCTGTTGCTTCTTGTCTTCAGATACTTTGGAGAATAGCTTGACTCCTTCTTCTTTGTGGCAGCCTCTTAGATCAGGGGTAGGCAACCCAAAACACTCAAAGAGCCACTTGGACCCGTTTCCCACTGAAAACAAAACACTGGGAGCTGATATTTAAAATGAAGATAACACTGCATATATCCTTTTTTAGCTTTATTATAGGTGTGTGTGTGTGTGTATCATAAAGGTGTTATCTTCATTTTAGATGTCAAAAGGGTCTCTCTCTCTGTGTCTCTCTCGCTCCTCTCCCTCTCTTTCTCTCTTTCCTCTCTCTCCCCTCCTCTCTCCATCTCTCCAATCTTCTGCTCACCTGGCAAGCTGGCTTCAAGCTGTTCTTCAACAAGCTCAGGGGCAGGCAACCTTGGCTCTTTATGACTCATGGACTTCAACTCCCAGAATTCCTGAGTCAGCAGAGCTGGGCTAATTAGCTCTCTACTGCCCTTCCTGCTTCCTGCTTCCTGCAGAGATGCAGCCAAGGCAGGAGCCCCAGCCAGTAAGCTCTTCAGCTCATCAGAGAACATCGTGACACACACACACACACACACACAGAGAGAGAGAGAGAGAGAGAGAGAGAGAGAGAGAGAGAAAGGAAGCACAAGTGCCTCTCTCTCACTGTCTCTCTCTCTCTCTGTCTCTCTCTCTCTCCAAATGGCAGAGGAGGCTGGGAGCCGCAGCCTTAGATATTGGAAGACTGCCTTCATGTCACCCCTCATCCTTCTCTTCATTAAACTAGACGTATTCAATTCCAACAACTGTTCTTTATATGTTTTACCCTCCAGTCCCCTGATCAACTTTGTTTGGTTAGTGCTGCTGTTTGCAGGAGACCTGGGACTATTAGCCATGTGCTTCGAAATGAAATCAGGTTGACATGACATCACATTTCTTTTGTCCCTATCTATTTTTTGAGAGTGATCCCCGAACTGCCTAAAGTGTAGATTTTAGCCAAAGAAAATTCAACACACTTGATTGTGCAACATATAACTAACTACCGGTATTCTAAATATTAGCAACCTGGACATCAGCATCCCTGAAAATAGTGAAATGGACATTTGAGTAGGTCCAATAAACCTGTAATCTAGTTGTGTCTAGTTGGCTGGAAACTTTAATGGGTTGCAGATTTTTGAATTTATGTTTGGGTTCCAAATTACTGCTTGAATATTTACATACTGTATCTGATTAAAACTCTCAAGGAAGCTCATGGTAAATTCTTTACAACCTCTGAACAACTGAAGACACTGAAGACCCTTTTCCTGGTTATCTGTGACTGGATTAAAAAAAAAATCCAGTGAATTAGCCTTTCAGAAAGCCATTTTTGCATTCTTCAAGTAGTAGGGTTTTGCTCAACAACATCATTTTAGTGATAATAAATACACTGGATTCAAACAGCTTTGTAATGTACCTCAAACGAAGATTTCATCTTTTTTCTAACAAAAACTAAACTTTCTAAGGTTATTTATTTATTAGGAGTTTGTTGTTGATGTTGTTTTTCAAAAGCTTTTTGATGTCTGGAGACTATGTGTAAGTTATGTGTAAACTTCATATTTATTTTTCTTTTGGTACTATGGGAATGAAAGGATTGTAATCATCGGCACTCCTATGTGAATTATTATTGCAGAACCCCTGCTGTTGAGTTAGACAGAATTAACCTGTTGTATGGGACATTAAAAAACCAAAATCAGAAAGAAAAATACTCAGCTAATTAGTGCTTAGATGCGGAACAAAGACAATGGAAAACAAAGAAATGGAAAGGCAGAGGCTTAGGTAAGAGAGTGTGTCTTCCATTCCAAATGCTGATTGTTCGTATGGTCTCTCTCTCTCTCTCTCTCTCTCTCTCTCTCTCTCTCTCTCTCTCTCTCTCTCTCTCTCACACACACACACACACACACAAACTGATTTATTCCATTTCATTTCATTTTCCCCCCAGTTTTTCTAATTAGTTTTCTAAAGCCACAATCACTCTCTTCTTTTCAAACTGTTGAAATCCAAAGGCTCCTATTAGAAAATGGAAGATATTCTAAAACGCTCTTTTAAATTATTTCCCAGGCGATCAATATTCAAGGCGTATGGTAATTCTCTGGATTATTCCAGGAAATTATTTGCGTCTCCTTCTCTCTTTTTTTGCTCAAAATGACAGGATAATCTAAACTAATACAGCTCGGGCTTTGTAGGCGAAAAACCATTTATTTGGACAGGCTGACACCATGGCCCACGTTTTAGGTCTCTTATGGAACACATAAAGCCAGGCACAGGCTTAAATCACTGCAGAGTCTGCATTTTCTGCTCAACCCGTCATGCTGGTTTCCAATGGGCAATGCATCATGCAGCTGATGTAAGAACCGAAATGAAGACAATCAAGCCCGGGAATCCACAGAGAAGTATTCATGCTGGGCACCATTTGTTTCTAATTGCTCTTGTAAGTTACAGTTTGAGATAAAGCTCCCAAAATGGAATAAACACAAAATAATAAGCAAGTCGGTTTCTCTTTTTTTAGGCTGACAGAGGCATTTACATTTTTTTCCTTAATATTCAGCATGCTTGCCCCTCTGGGGTCCTGCATTTCGGCTCTGCTCCCCTCCTCTCCAATTGCTTCTCCTCGAGCTTCTTCTACTCTGTCTCATAAATAAGAGTCAAAATATTTGCTGGCTTGCCATTTCAATTCATCAATTTGTTTGCATCGCAAATGCAGGAAAGCAGTCATCTTGTCATCTTGAGTGCCTGTAATTTAGTAGTTCAATAAACTTGGTTTGTGGAAATGTTTAGCATGAAGCAACTTTTAGGGTGTTGTAGTTTTCTAGGGGAAAATTGTATTCAGGAAAGGAATATGATGGCTGGAACTCTAATTGTGTCTTTCTGTATGTACACACACAAACAAAAATGCATATATAATGTCTGTGTGCGTGTGTGTGTGTGTGTGTGTGTGTGTGTGTGTGTATTAGAAATGCTCAGGTAAACCTGAGTACAAAGGTAGAAATCATCAGCAATCTAGTTTTGATTTGTGACGTGTGAAAAGTGGTTAAATGTTTTAAAAACCTTCCATATAAGTACGTAGCAGTAGTAACAAAACCCTCAGTGAAACAAGTACATGAATCTTCAGCCTAGCACTACGTTTAGCTTTCAGTAGCAATGGCAGAGGCATTTTTTCTTGAACTCTCTCATTTTTTACAGAAAATCACAGAGCTTAACCCAGTGGTTCTCAACCTTTTTAATGCCACGACCCCAGCTGATCGTAAATTGAGGACTACCCAACCGGTCATAAGTCAAGGACTACCCAACCAGTCGTAAGTCAAGGACTTTCCCTGCCTGGGAGCGTGGTGCTGCCCCCTGCGCCGGCTGAGGCGTAGCTGGCAAGCGGCAGAGATGGCGCAGGCTGACCACCGGCTGGGCCACCAGCTGGCCCAGCCCAAGGGAGGTAAGGCACCCGCAGGACCCCACGCCACCAGCAACCCTCCCTGCGCCTGCCGGCTTCCCACCTCCCATCCCTGGCCCTCTTTTACTTACATTTTTAGTGGTTGCTCAGCAGGGAGGGGTGGAACCTTCCAGACAGCTTGCCTTCACTGCAGACAACTTGCAGCACCATTTGCAGACTGGGGCTTCTGGTGGGCTCAGCAAGGCAGAGACAGCCTGGACAATTCCTATTGGCTTTTGAAAGCCAATAGAATTAGACTCTATTCAAGAGAGTCTATTCTATTGGCTTTCAAAAGCCAATAGAATAAAAGGGAGTAGCACAGCTAAGGAAAAGGGGAAAAAATGGCAGACTGCATTGTTTGGCGACCCCCGTGACAAGGTCATTCGACCCCAAATGGGGTCCCGACCCACAGGTTGAGAACCACTGGTTTAACCCATTGAGGCCAAGGACCCTGATGCAGTAATTACTGTAGTGCAGGAATTCAGATTAAATTATCCTGGACAGGAAGGTGGTTGTCTAACCTGCACTTAAACTCATCCAATGAAAAGGAACCTACAAACCTACAGGTTAATTGACTCTAGTATCAACCTGCTTTTTTTATGTGCAACTACTACAACTACTACTCAGCCCTGGTGGCACAGTGGTTTGAATGCAGTACTGCAAGATACTTCTGCTGAAGTCCAGCTGCCAGCAATTTGGCAGTTTGATTCTCATTGGCTCAAGGTTGACTCAGGCTTCCATCCTTCCGAGGTTGGTAAAATGAGGACCCAGATTGTTGGGGGCCGGGCTGTAAACCACTTAGATATGGCTGTAAAGCAGGTAAAGCGGTATATAAGATCAGTATAAAGTAGTTTCTTTAAAAGTGGCCAAATTTTGCTATGCCGTGTGTAAAATTAGGCAACCTTTAGCTGCCCACTGATAATCCACCACCAACTGCAATATATTATTCTCCTTTGCCTTTTGTTTTTGTTTTACCATTGTTAATGTTTTTAATGCTTTTGTTTGTGGTACCCCCCCATGACCATAATAAATATTGATTGAATAATTGAAGAAAAAGATGCAACAGCTGTTTTAATCATGCATAGCCCTTGCTCACTTCCTAACTGCAGCATCCAGAATGAAGGCAAATTCATGACTGCAGTTTTTCCAGGAAGCACCCAAGGCAGCATTAATCCTCTTGTTCTTTGCTCTCTGCAGTGTAGACTTCTTCCATCATGACTGCCACATATTTTAATACGGCACTTGAGAATGTCCCATGAGACCTACTTACAGTAGAAGGCTTAAGATCTCCATACACAGTCTTAAGGAAAGACGTTTTAGTCTTAGGGTAGATTAAACCCCCAGGCTAAAAATAATAACATGCAGCTGTGGATTAAACCTCTTGATTAAGTATACATAATGTTATAATCTTCCTTTCTAATTTTCAATTGTAGTAGCATGGGCCGTTGCATCTAACCCTCATACATTTTGCATTGGACGAATTGTTCTGGAACTTCATTTATTAATTCCTGTAGAGCCCAGAATAAGACTAGCTAGCAATGCTTGGTTTCGGATTAAAGGCAGGTTCCCTAATGCAGGCTACAGGATGGGAAACTTGTTTTCTTTAAGGGATTTTTTATTTAATTATTTTGTATAAGCATTGTTGCTCTCTCTTTAACTCACATGACTTCAATAAGGCTCTGAGAGGCTTATAAATGATGCAAAAAATGGAAAGAATAAAAATAACCAAATCCAATAACAATCAAATTCCTAAGCATTAGTACATAAAACAGTTAGCAGTAACCTTTACTTCCAGCAGATATATATATATATATATATATATATATATATATATATATATATATATATATATATTTAAAGACCTTCCAGATCATTCAGACTGTTAGTTCTTTTTGGATAGACTGCAAAAAGATGATGCCAAAGATAATGTAGAAGGAGTGGCAGAACCTGAGAGCAGAATCAAAAGAGGAATCAGTCTAGAGCAGGGGTAGGCAATCTTGGCTCTTTAATGACTCGTGGACTTCAACTCTGGTCTAGAGTCACTATCTAGTCACAGTCTAAGTTCAAACCCTCTTGAATTCCATGGAACCTTATCTAGTACCAAAAGCTGCTAGATGTAAGATGACAAAGGCATCATAAAAAACCACTGAAGTTCTCACAAAGGTGATTATTATTCAGGAAAATTGTGAGACATTTTTAAATACTATTATTTCCCCTGAATATATGAGAATGTTTGAATGGTGAATGCAGCATTTTGGAATTTAGCGGAAGCTTTTTGCATATTTCACAAGAGCTTCTAAAGGTCTTCTTCAGGAACTTTGAATCGGCAATGGTAGATTACTCAAGCTTCTACAACATATGTTTGCCCTCATTAACTCTATATTAAATTTGAATTTATGCTATGAATAATGTTTTTTTCTCCTTCAGCCAGGGAACATTTTATTTCATATTCTGCACTTCTTTCCCTTTTGCCCATATTCATGGAAGATCCCACTGGCTATGAATTCATTATATGCATAAATATTAGTTGAATGACTATGTTTGAGTAAGTTTAGTGCTCATGATTACTCTATACCTAAAATAAAAGGTCCCTCTTGCCTGGAGTTGTTAAGACATAAAGAGAAAAGTAGTTTAATCTTTTCTTCTAGGTAGAATACTTCACTCATATCCAACCACTGTCTGGAACTGCTACACTGAGTAAGCAGCACTTCTCAGGGAGCAGGAATAAAATTCAATGAAATGATACAACTTTGGAAAGAGCCATCAGAACTTATTCAATGCATAGGCAAAGTGTTTGCAATAATATTTTCTCCTGCATCTATAGATTACATTTTCCCTAAGTAAATTGGCTCAACAAAACAATAACTTTTAAAATTGGAAACTAAGGAGTTGGTAGATGGTCGGATAGTCAGGAAACTGCTGAGTGAAATAGCCTCAATGAATATTTGAGCAAGGGCTGAACATTGTGTGAATTTCTCCCTAAATGCCTTAAGATCATTGATTTCAATAATCAGTTAAAAGCTTACTGTGTGCTAAATGTAGTTTTAAAAAGTGCACTATACAATTGAAGGAAACAAAGGATCTGAAGAAAAACAACTGTTCATTCTGCATCATACTCTGCTTTTTATTATTTAAATTTTAATTACTTTATTATAGAACATGGGAACAGTCTGTTCTGAAGAAAAAGCTTCAGAAACATAACTGGTCAATTTCTTGTAGAAATTATAATGTAGCAAAGAAATTTTAATCATGCCTATCATGATATTATTTTCAATGTGACTTCAGTCATAGCTGACTGGTTATGAATGTATTGGTTTTATCTTGGTTTTAGGTGCCTCAAGTTTTTCTTAGGTTATACCACAATTGTGTGATCTGAAGTAGCTCCCAATATGGTTCTAGGTGCCATTCGAAGTGCTGATCATCACCTTTAAAGCCTTGCATAGCACAAGACCAAGTTGCGTGGAATCGCCTACATGCAACAATTCCTGGCCAGCCCACAAGATCTGGCAGGGTGGGTGTACTCCAGGACCCCTCTATTAAACAAAGTCATCTTATGAGATGAAGAATTATATTTTCTCTGTCATGGTACCTACTCTATGGATCAGCCTGCATCCCCTGAGATTCAGTGGGTTTGACCTTCTTGGCTTTCTGGAAGACTGAGAAGAGCTGGCTTTTCCTCCAAGTTGCATTATACTTATGTCAGGAGCACCAAGGAACTTCCAGGTTAAAAGGATTAACTGGTGACATCACCATTGCCTGAGGGACTCCTAGTTGGGCTGTCTTTTCATGTCCCTGGCAGGAGCTGGAGTGAAGGATGGGAGCTCACCCTGCCCCACGGCAGCACCCAAGTCTCAAACATGGGCTTGCTGTTTGTCAAGCCAGTGTCCTAACCACACAAACCACCATTCTCCATTTCCCCCAGGTACTCAGCCATTAATTGAGGTTAATATAGGTGTGATATGTATTTGAATTTTATGCTGCTTGGGTTATTGTACCACGACTATCTTAATTCTTTGGCTTTTCTTTAATAATTGAAGTTTTATTATTATTTTATTGTGAGCTGCCCAAAATGTTTATGTAAGATGGCAGCCATATATGTTTTCTAAATGAAGAAATAATAAATATTTTTTCTTTGCTGTATATATATATATATGTATATCACTCAGTCATTTGGCAGTCTTGAAGTGTGATATTATAAATATTGCAAAGCAAATATATTCAAAATATTTTAGAAATGACAACCACAACAATAAATTAAACTTGTATTCCACCTGACTCTCAATCTCTTTGTGTGGCTACAGCTGTAATCCTATATGTATTCCAGCCTTTGCTTAAATAGAAATATCCATGATTATTACAAACAATTCCCAAGCTTACATTCTTTCCTTCTAATGCTATAAAATTTTAATATATAAAATAAAATCTTCCTCCAAATGATCTAAATGCATATTTTGTCTTTTTAATATTTTGCAAATTGTCAAGTGCTGCAGATGCAACCGAGATAGCTTACAAATTGGACTAAATGCAATGATAAAATGGAAGGCCACTCTAATTTCCATCTTCAGTCAATTGTCAAGGAAACTAACTACCATCTGCTAGTTTGACTTTTGTAGAAAAAAAAAAACAAGTTGACAAATGAGTAGAGTTTGCACTAATATTTTTAATTCAGTAAGGAGAAGAAATGATCTTTGGGGTAAATAGCTTGTTGTATTAGCCAGTGAAGAAACCTAGCAGATAGCTAATGGATATTGGCTATGCCACACATATTATGTGGAGTCCTTTTCACACTGCTGCTGGGTTACTGCCAAGAGATGTGGAAGTAATTGTCACCACAATTACTTATCTATTTATTACTTAGCCATTTAGACTCTAAAAGTTGACAGAATTCTGAAAAGTTCAGTATGGGCTTCTACAGAATCATTTTGATCATCTATTGAATCAAACCCATTCTGATCATCAGTAAATGCATGATTTAGAAAGATTGTTACAAATCTAGAGATTTTAAAGTAATACTCCATACTGAAATAATAATAATAAAAAGTCCTACTATCTATTTCTTCCTCTTCTGAAATCAATATCATGGCTTTGGCTTTAGCTTTTAGCTTGCAAATGAGCTATTCCCTATAGCCCAATCGGAGTTAAGGAGGCAATCTATACAGTATGTTAGTGGGAGGAGAAGACATAAATTGCAGAAAGATTAAAAACATATGGGCTGTTCTGAAAAGATCTCATATTTAATATAAGAAAATGAGGAAAAGTGGTCGGGATGTTTCTTATTCTAAAACAGTGGTGTTGGGTTTTTTTTTTTTAAAAAAAAAAACTAGGGCAGTTTCAGACTGTAGACTTCAACTGGCTGAGGAATTCTGGGATTTGAAGTCCACACATTTTAAACTGGCCAACTTTCAAAAACACTGTTCTAAACTAGTCCTATATTCAAAGTCAAGAAGAAAAATGCAATGTCAGCTGTAACTGAGGTTGGAGTGGTGGTCAAGGAATGGTCAGGGATAAGTCAACCCATAAAAACAAAATGAAATGATATCTCAGTAGACTTCAGGTGTCATGGAATGCTGGCAAATTTTTGATTCTCCTCTTCTCCTGTTTGCCCTAACCATCAGTGTCACCACCACCACCTCTATTATTATTAGTTCTGCTAGAGATGGGGCAGAATTGCCAACAGAATTTAGAGGTTAGAACAGGGGTAGGCAACCCAAAACACTTAAAGAGCCACTTGGACCCGTTTCCCACCAAAAACAAAACACTGGGAGCCGCAAAACCATTTTGATATCTAAAATGAAGATAACACTGCATATATCCTTTTTACCTTTATTATAGGTGTGTGTATGTGTATGTGTACACACACAGGTAAAAAAAGGATATATGCAGTGTTATCTTCATTTTAGATGTCAAAAGGGTCTTTCTCTCTCTCTCTCTCTCTCCCTCTCTATCTGCCCTTGGTCTGCCACTCCTCTTCCCCGCTCTCTTTCTTTCTCTCTCTCTCTTTCCTCTCTCTCTCTCTCTCTCTCTCTCTCTCCCCCCTCTCCTATCTGCTGCTCACCTGACAAGCTTCAGGCTGTTGTCCAACAAGATCAGGGGTAGTCAACCTCGTCTCTTTTATGACTTATGGACTTCAACTCCCAGAATTCCTGAGTCAGCCTAGCTGGGCTAGCTAGCTCTCTCCTGCCCTTCCTGCTTCCTGCAGAGACGCAGCAAAGGGAAGAGCTCCACCGAGTAAGCTCTTCAGCTCCTCGGAGAACACTGTGAGTGCACTCTCTTTTTTTATACACACACACACACACACACAGAGAGAGAGAGAGAGAGAGAGAGAGAGAGAGAGAGAGAGAGAGAAGCAGGGAAGCGCAATTCCTCTCTCTGTCTCTGTCTCTCTCTGCAAAGGCAGAGGAGGCTGGGAGCCGCAGGGGAAGGCTCAAAGAGCCGCATGCGGCTCCAGAGCCGCAGGTTGCCGACCTGTGGGTTAGAATAACATAACATCTTTGGAGACCTTGGAGAACAGCAAGGTTTCAGTGCCCACTTCTGCACAAGATGTAATTGGGAAAAGCTACTTTCCCAATTCCACCTGCAAAGATTATATGAACTAAATGCAAGGTAGGCACTAGAAAGCAAGGAGACCAAGATTGTTGAAAAGTACTCAGGCGGGTGCTGTTACTGAACATCAAGGAGTTTTCAGGTTCAGATGAACCCAGAATATGGTTTCAGGCAGAACAGCAAACAGCAATTCCATTCTGACAGTCTAAGTGACTTTCTTAAATTTCTGAGTGTGAAAATCTGAACACATATATGGAAGTTCATTCTGCTTCATGATGTGCCATGCTGTATCTCATGCTGAATGTGCATTGCCACTAGCATGCCAGCTATTCTGCAATTAGCACTTAATTATTTGTGTCCAGTACTGATTTTCTCAAGCCTAGAACTAACCTGCTTCAAAGAACTGGATATCATGGAGCCTTTATTTGCATGGAATCTAGGCCTAAGGGGCTGGCTAGTCAGGCTACAGATAACTAAGTAGCATTACAGGTTGTTCTCGAGTTATGGTCACAACTAAGCCCAACATTTCTGTTGCTAAGCTAAGTGAATTTTGGCCTATTTTATGACCTTTCTTGCCACAGTTTTTAAGTGAATTGCTGCAGTTGTTAAGTCAGTAACATGGTTGTTAAGTGAATCTGGCTTCCCCCATTGACTCTGCTTGTCAAAGGTTGCAAAGGTGATCACATGACACCAGGACTCTGCATGAAAAATGGTCATAAGTCACTTTTTTCAGAGCCATGGTAACTTTGAACGGTCACTAAACAAATGGTTGTAAATTAGGAGTACTTCTACTCCCACCGTGAAGTCATCCTAGGGAGACAGGTACCCTACGCATGCTATATAACTGTATCTGTAAAACACACACACACACACACACACACACACACACACACACACACACATATACTTAAAAGATAAAAGACAATCACCAGGAAATAAAAGGAATCAAGTATTTAATAAATAAAACCGAGCTTTCGATGGCTGTATTGCTGCCATCATCGTCAGGGTGTAAAAGCCAGAGGGTGGGGAAGGCTGCTTATGAGCGCAACCGCGCCCGCATTCGGCTCATGGACCTCGTCACGTGGCCCGGTCGGTTGATCCTTGCACCACTCATGTCAGAAGTACTTTCAAGTTCTAAGTTCCTACGGTTGATTAGAAGCACAAAGCCGAAAATACCAGCCTGAAGATGACGAATGAGACTTCATCGAAACGTCGCCAAGACACTTCCAATTTGACGCAGGAGAAAACCCAAATAACCAAAGACCTACATATATATATTGACACTACTGAGAAGAGATTTAGTTCAAAACAACTATGATAAGATAAGATAAACTTTATTGTCATTTTTTTACTGTGGGCACAATGGCACACATCAAAAATGAAATTTAGTTGCCCGCTCTCAAAGTGAAACACATACATGACACACACCTAAACATACTACCAACAACATATGTATAGACCCACACCCCTACATATATGTAGCAAATAAATATTAAATACCATCCATCTTGAATATACAGTATAACGAAGGAGGAAGCTTGAGAGTTCACAAGGTTAATGTTGTATGGAATGAAACTATAACTGAATCTGGATGTTCTGCTATGGATACCACGAAGCCTCCTCCCAGAAGGTAACAAGGAAAACAGGTCATGAAGAGGATGTGTAATGTCCCAGATAATCTTACGGACCTGCTCAAGCAGCGCTTCTGTGCTATGTCCTGGATAGGAGGGAGGGAACTGCCAATGATCTTTTCGGTCATTCTCGCTACTCTCTGCACTGCCTTCCTGTCTGAAGCAGTGATGCTTCCAAACCAGAATGTGATGCTGTATGACAGGATGCTCTCGATCGTCCCCCTGTAGAAAGTGGTCAGGACAGGGGAAGGAAGATATGCTTTTCTCATGTGACATAGAAAATGCAGGCGCTGCTGTGCCCAGTTTGCCAGTTTCTCACTGTTGTGCGACCAAGTCAACCTACTTGTTAGCTCCACACTCAGGAATGTGATGCTGGTAACCATCTTCACAGGTGAATCATTAATGCACAGAGAAGTGTGGCTGTGCCTGCCTTTTCTGAAATCAACAATGATCTCTTTGGTTTTTCTGGTATTTAAAACTAGGCTCTTTTCCTTACACCAGTTCACTAGCCCCTCAACCTCCTTGTGGTAAGCTTCCACCTTGTCATCCTGAACATTAAAAAAAAGAGAGAGAAAGAGAGATTTGAGATTTTCTTGAAGAAAAAAAATAAATGCAACTTGGTATTTGAGTCAATTTGGATTCAATTAAAAAAAAGAATGTCAGTTTTTTAAAAAAAAAATAACATCAACAGATTGCCTTGCAAGTGTGAGCATTTTAAAGTTTCATACAATAGTCAAGGATACAATCTTTTCCCCTCCTTGGTACTTTCTTCCCATTCTTGGGTCTGACATAAGCTAAGCTGCTTGGTTTTGGATTTCATTGCTGTTGCTTCATTGTGTGTCTGTCTATGAAAGCACCAATAGGTTTGGCACAGACTCAATGTCTGAGCAATTTCTTGGCTGACTGTGCAAAATATGATATACAGATCTATACTGGCAAGTTAATTACTTGCTGTGTAAATAATGCTGGGATAAATGGGTTTCTTCTCCAAAACACTGTCTCGGTAATTCCAGCATGTTCACAAATAGGATATAAGGTTCAACACATTTTTTTAAAAAGTAAACATGGCCCTGAGGGAAAATAACCCTCTGGCCCATAGAGTGAAATAATAAGCTGCATTAGAGAACATGTTCTCACGTCAGGTTACTTAAAAATAAATACCTCTGTTGAGCAAGATTTGTTACCAAGGAAAGATTCATAGAATTGCACCCTTAGAGTTTCCCCTGACATGGTCATCAGATTTCTTCCATACTGTAGTCACAGAAAATGTCAAGGAAAAGGAAAAGTTTTGAAAGAATTTTTTTTATTGACTATGGGCCTTCAAGTTGTTTAAAATTCCTAGAGACCACAAGGTTCTACACCTTTTAAATTCCTAGAGAGCACAAGGTTCTACACCCATATGCACTCTGATTCAGATGACTCTGTGAATACAGATAAATCCCCAAAGGGGCCTCAACAACTGTCAGAGAGCTAACGATTGACCTCTAGACTGTTAACAATCAGATTGTCAAGTTTCAAAGCCCCTTTTTTTTCCCCTGCAACAATTATTGCTTCTCAGCTTGCTGATGAAATCAGGGGGGAGGGAATCAGATTGGAATGCAGACTTCAAAGATTAAGGAAGCAGACCATGGGAACCAAGGACATTTACCAGATGTCTGACCAGACCCAGAGATACTTTCTCATAACAATATTGCTGCATTTAATTGTCCATCGTGACCTGATCCAGAGAGAGAGAAGAGAATTCTATGCTTTCTCTATGTATGGCTTGGATGGAGTTTCCCAGAGCTGGTTTTTCTTTCATTAGTGCCAAAGTGATGTACTCAATAAAGCTTTACATTAAGAGATCGAAAAGTCTCAAAGGTGTTTACTTGGTTGGGTTCATCAGTCAGAACCTTGACACAGATGACTACAGAGAATATAAATCCTTCTATTCCCCATCATTCAGTCAGAACTGAAGAAGCTTCTTGGATGAAAAATGAAACATTTTCAAGGGGAAAAAAGCCAAGTCCAATTGCCTTCTGAAAAAAATACTTTTGGAACAACAACCATGCCCTGGATGATTGAGAATCTCTGGAGACATTTACAGTTTGTAAAGCACTCTTTCTAAAGCTGTTGCAACTTCGAACAGTTGTTATATGACCAGTTGTAAGTTGAGGAATATCTGTAATTTATTCAAGTGGACTGAACAGCTCTGTACATATATGTGGATCTATGTACAATGATGCCACTTATCATGAATGGGAAAGTCAAAGGACAATTCCCTTTATTCCGATGTCCACTGACAGTAAATCACCTAGAGAATGAAGAATCCATTATGACAGCTGAAACAGTTCCTAAAAAACGATTAAAAAGCATTCTACAACAATTACAGTTTTTCTTTTGAACCAGACTGCTGTCTGAAATGTCCCAAAAAATAATAATAAAGATGCTCTAAACTGTGTACCTATAAAAATGTTTTTTTTCCCCCAATGAATTTCATTATAAGTGTTATGCTTCCTGGCTATGAGATTAAAAAAAGATGTCAGAGCTCTTTCTTTCCCAACAAATAAGCTTCCTTGATTTTCCACTGGCATTTCCAGGCACATGGATGCACCTGTTTCAAGAATTCTCCGTGTAACAGAGGACATCTGGGAAAGCACAAAAGACGTGTGTCAGGAAGTGAAATAAAGCAGAGGGTTGATGGTAGTTAGGATTGACTCTGATGGCAACTGCTGTGAGCTGTCCAAACAACTGGGGGGAAGTAAGTGTTAGAGGACAAGGAATTCGTTTACCCAGCATTATTTACACTCCAAGTCAGAGTACAGATTTATTTTCTTATTACCAGCGGAAAGCAACAGGCTGGAAATTTGAACTCATCATAGCACTGAACATTTATAATTATCAGTGTTTACTTCTCATTGTCTTGTTGATCGTTTTCAGCTGCTCAAAGAAAACTGATAGTTAAATGTTGTATGTGTTTTATTAAGGCCTCCATATATGAGAGAGAAATAAAATCATTCTGCCAAATAAATGCTAATTCAACAAAAACTGAATTGTGTGACCTTTGCAAATTACACAGATTTGAATATACTTGTGTACATTCTTTTATTATATACTTGAGAGTCAACTGCTGTGTGATGGGCTAAAGAGACCATGTAGGGCAATTGTCACAGACCTTGATAAGTAATTTTCTGTAGATTTGTTTTTTAACTTCAGACGGTTTTAAGAAGGATATGCCACACATTTCTTGTTGGCTAGAAAACTGCTTTGAGATATTGTTACTGAAGATCATAATTTTTTCCTTATTTTTCTTTGCACTCTTGAACATAGCTAATAAATCCATCCAAAAGAAGAGAAATTTAAGCAGAATTATGTGGAAGATAAGTATTCCTAGTGATGGTGAAATGCTCTAGGGCAGGAATGTGTAACTATGGCCCTTTTATGACTTGTGGACTTCAACTCCCATGCTGGTTCAGGTATTCTGGGAGTTGAAATCCATAGGTCATAAAGGGGCCATAGTTTCCTACTTCCGCTCTAGGCCCATATAGAATGGGAATTTGGCCAACTGTATTTATTTTCAACCTAAAGCACTCTAAGTGACTAGAATTTGCTTGTTATTCCAAAGTATAATGGTATTACATGTTTATGTCATGACCACTAAGTGTGCTACATCATAGTATATAGAACACTAATATATTTAGTGATATACGTCTCTACTTCTTCATTCCCACTCAGATTAAAATGACTTTCTGTGGTCAGAGGGTTAAAGCAATTTTCCATAAAATTATACAAAAACAAGGGGCTTTAAAGATAGTTGAACTGAAAACAAACTCTTTTTTTCTACTTAAGATTGGAAGAGAAAGAAAATCAACTTTAATGATTCATCAGGGTGTTTGTAAACTGTTTTATAGATATAGTAAGGAATATTGTCAAACCATATCTCTGTGCTAGATAGCAATTGTGTTTTTGTAGTTATACATAATTGCTGATTAGAGCTAGGCTGATATCAGTAGATATTTTCCACAGGTATTTCCAAAATAAATAAGTGTTTATAGATAATCTAGCTTTATCTATGTATGTATATTTATTCAAGGGCCCCGTGGTAATATTTAACTACTGATTATGGCTCTTTGTGTTCTATTTTGTGTGCACACTAGCACACAGTATGATCTGTGGAAAGGTTAATAAAGACAATGAATTCCAAATGAATGCAGGAGAAAGCAAATATTGAACTCATAAATATAAGTATGGAGACTAGAGATTTGATCTTAAGAGGAGCTGTTGGAAAATATTACCTATATGACTAGTTTTACTAATCCAATTAGTCTAGTATCTTTACAAATACATATCAGCCATAACATGTTAAATTTAATTGCTTGGCAGAAGAAACAAGGCTTCTCCTACCAAATGGAAATTGAAGCCTCCTTCAGTGCCTCTTCAGTTCTACAATACAACAAGTCTTGCGCAGGTACTAGCACATGGAGCTGATTAGTTTTGGCTCAGCTACTGCTCCATAGAAATTGCTCTAAGGAGAATTTCCATTGAGCAACTCCCATTTTGTCATAAGTCCCAGCTGTTCAGAGTCCCTTCTGTAGCCAAGACATTGGGTATCATGCAGTGGTGGGATTCAAATTTGTGAACAACCGGTTCTCTGTGTCGATGCCACTTCCGGAAGTCCATTCTGGGCCTGGGCAACAAAAACTTAGCTACCAATTCTGCTGAACTGGTGCGAACTGGCTGAATTCCACCACTGATATCATGTCTGAAAGATTGCTTTGCTACTCTACCGAACAATGGTTGGAGTTTTTGTTTTTTACCCCACCCTCTTCAAAACAAAACAAAAATAAAAAAGGGATGAGGAAGAAGACAAGAACAAGCTAGCATGTTGACTATGCCAATTTTGTGCACCCACCCAAGAGTGCACAAGGTCCTATCTAGAGATCAGCAATAAAGACATGTGGCAGTACAAAATGCTACTGATTTGAGGGGAAGGAGTTAAAATGGAGGGCTATAGAGAAGGCCTCTGAATAAGGACTCTCAGTATCCAAAGAAAGCCAACTATTTGGACAGCTTTAAGTGGAAAAAGACACTAATGGGCTATGTATTTATAATTTCCTATTTGTGAAGCCATATGATTTAAAACCAGTAAAGCTGACCAAAAGAATGTTTGGAAATATTTGCCAACACAATACATTGGGCCAATATATTTATTTCTTAGCATGGTCTGTCTTTTTATAATGTCCATCCTTGGCCTTTTATTTCAGGATAAAAAACTGTAGTCTGCCATGGTTGCTGTGTGACTTCATATAGAACATTGACCAAGCAATTTAAGACTGGACAGAATTCTTCTTTAATAAAAATCATTATCAGTAAAAGAAGAACATAATGTAATTGCTGTCAACAGTTCTCTTCACTGCTTTTGCTTTTATGGGATGGGGAATTAATGTTAATGTTGAACAATCTTCTTGTATTTTAACATTATAAAGATTCTATTCATAATGCTGTAGATCAGTGTTTTTCAACCCAGGCAACTTTAGGTTGCATGAACACCAGCTCCCACAATTCTCTAGCCAGCATGACTTGACGTCAAAACATATTAAAGCTGCCAAAGTTGAGAGATATTGCTGTAGCTTATGACTCAACAAACAGTTCCTATCACCTTGGCTTCTCAGTTTAATAACAAAAATGCAATGCTCCTAAACTTACCAGTATGCATATAAATTTTATTAAGTATATTTCTGTGTTGATATGTGTTCCAGGACTAAAACAGCTTGCTATCTGATCAAAACACTATTTGTTATACTCTGATTTAAAAGAAAAAAGAGAAAAGTCCATGCCCTCATTTTGAAACTGAATTAATTATACATTTATCCCATTATATTTCAGTTAACTCACTCCAATGCAAAATACCCTTATTCCTTTATCAGTCTAAAATCAATATTTAGAGTATCTTACCTTAAAGGCCAGACTCTAAAACCTCAAAAATTTGGTAAGCCTATCAACTAATTAAGTCACTGCATAGCTTTAAGCAATTAATGGATTCCTTAAATCAATTTTTCAAATTCAGTACTAAGAACTCTCTTGCTACCAGCAATCATGTTTGTTTTTTTTTTTAAATCACTCTGCTCCTTCGGAACTGGATCTGTGGAATTCTACAGTGTTCTGTCATATATTGTAAACTCAGGAGACTTTCCTTGACCATTATGTGGGGCAATTGTTAGAATCAGTCCAAGATTTATAATTACTGGATGCAAAACAGCAAATGCCATCCAAAGCAATATCAGAGTACATAGCGCAGAACCCAAGCCAAAATTATATGGCAATGTTTCAAAGTCTACTCTTATCCATATCAGAAAAAAGAAACACTAATAATAGCATAGTAAACAATTGACAACATGCTCCCCTTTCCTACAAAGAATCTCTAAGTAAAGGATAAAGACAATTTGGTCATTTCAAGGTATGACAGTATGAGAAGTGGGAAATCTGGGACTTCACAATAATAGTACTACAACAATAGTATCCCTTCATGCTGGTCATTTGAGCTGTGATAACTGGAAGTTGTATTTTTTAATAACTGAAAGATCATTTCTTAGTTTATGGGAGGTTTGGTCCAGACTAGGGATGACATGATAGCAGACATGATGACATGTTCCAATATTTTGGGGGCTGCCACAAAGAAGAGGGGGTTAACCTATTCTCCAAAGCACCTCCAAGGCAGGACAAGAAGCAATGGATGTAAACTAATCAAAGAGAGAACCAACCTATCACCAAGGAGAAATTTCCTAACAGGGAGAACCATTAATCAGTGGAACAGTTTGTTTTCAGAAGTTCTGGGTGGTCCAATACTGGAGGTTTTTAAGAAGAGATTGGACAACCATTTGTCTGAAATGGTTATTCTGCCATATCATTTTTATCAAATGCTCTACCTTGCAAAATTATTTCTGATCAAGATCATTAGCCCGTCATCATGCAGTCTTTACTTATTTATCATGTTTATCTATCACATTTATGTCATCATGAAATTGCACATTTACTTGCAAGGAAAATGACATAAAGCAGTGGTTCTCAACCTGTGGGTCGGGACCCCATTTGGGGTCGAATGACCATTTCATGGGGGTCGCCAAACAAGGCTGTCCGCCATTTTTCCCCCTTTTCTTTGGCCACGCCCTTGGTACCCGGTGATGTATAAGTGGTTGGGGGTCACCACAACATGGGGAACTGTATTATGGGGTCGCGGCATTAGAAAGGTTGAGAACCACTGACATAAAGTAATGCGTTGTAGCAGTGTGAGAACACAAGACTTGACTCCAGGTGTTCTGATTTTTATTTTTAATCTGTAGAGGTGGTGAAAGAGTGTTTAATGGTTAATCACATACCAGACAGTCAATTAATTCTTTCAGCCACAGTGTTAAAAAATCATCAGGTACTTTGTTCAGGGTCTAAGGCAAGTACTTTGATAGCTTAGACATTGCTTTAAGTAAATTGGGGGATAATACAAGGATGAAGTTGGCAGTAATTTCAGAGAGGATCAAGCTAAAAGGGCCACATAAATGCTATGTGCAGGTTTTCAATGGCTAGCCTTCTGCTTAAGTAGTTCTGCAGAATGCATATAAAATTAATGTAACCTAGCTACAGGCTATGATGTAAATAGATAGGATGCAAGTTGCTGTTAAGCTGAACCATTTGAGTTTGTTGTGGGTTATGCCAAAGATAGCAAAGATACTTTGACTTCAATTTTGCAATTGTTCTTTCTCTTTGAATCCAGCAAAGCACATGAAAGTTCATATTCTGCAATTGCATCAGGAAAATATTAGATCACAAGGGGTTAAAAGTAAGCTTAAAAATACTGTCTGTCTGTCTATCTATCTATCTATCTATCTATCTATCTATCTATCTATCTATCTGTCTGTCTGTCTGTCTGTCTGTCTGTCTGTCTGTCTGTCTGTCTATCTATCTATCTCAGACCCATCTATTCAAAGAAACTCTGGGCAGTAAAAAAAATAAAACAAAACATAACAGTTCATTAAAACCCAAAAGTTTTGAAGGTCTCAGTAAAATACCCCAAATATCTATACCAAAGGCCCAATAAGTAATATTCCAGCCTTAATGCCTGGTGGAAAATCTAAGTCTTCCAAAATTTCAATAGAATTGGGATGGGGTTCATCCATATCTTGGGAGAGAGGGCCTATTTCATAGGATAAGTACCACAACAGAGAGGGCACACATTCTAGGACCACCACATGGCATTACTTCCCTGAAAGTAACTAGAGTAGTTTCAGTCAATCAAATCTAGTGGTATGGGCAACAACCACTTAGCCTTACAAGTATCTTAGCCATATAGGTTTTTATTGATGATAACTATCACCTTGAATTGCATGCACAAACATACTGTAAGCCAAAATAGCTCACGCAGTTCCAGCCTCACTAGGTAGACCAAAGCAGGGAATCAACTCCACAAAAAGGATGAAACTACTTTAATTGAGATTGGCTCTGATAATACAAACTTGCAAGTCTGGTTGTGCCGTACCACCTCTTCCTTTTTCTAGTTCATTGAATTAGGGAGATATCTCCCCAAGCCAAATGTTATCTCATTCTGGTTGTAAAAATGCTTCAGCCTCTTTTGCCTAGACCAGGGTAGGCAACCTTGGCTCTTTTACAACTCGTGGACTTCAACTCCCAGAATTCCTGAGCCAGCATGGCTGGCTCAGGAATTCTGGGAGTTGAAGTCCACAAGTTATAAAAGAGCCAAGGTTGCCTATCCCTGGCCTAGACCATGGTTCCTGCATAGCTCCATCAGGTTATTTTCCTTATTCTCTAAACATATCGGTATTATTTCATGGCCATTCTGTAGTATACCCTACCTTCGGTGTCAGCTTCCATACTATCCAAATGGTTGCTCCTGTTGTTGATGGTGGGATGGTGGAAAATTTCAGATAATGAGTCCTTGAAAATCATTCATTAACTTGCATGCTTTTTGGATGTGAATTAATGTGGGATGTCAAAGGCTATTGTATCTCATCAAAATAGCCAGAATCATGGGATTTGTTTTAGCTGCATTACTGTATACAGTGCTGTGAAGAACCCATCTAGTCTAGTGGTAAAGGCACCAGGCTCGAAAGCAGAAAACTGTGAGTTCTAGTCTTGCCTTACCATGAAAGTTGTCTGGGTGAATTTGGGCAAGTCACTCAGTCTCAAACCATGATGCTTAGGCAAGAAGAGTCACTAAGGATGAGATGAGCAGCATATCAATTAAATAAATAGATAAAAACCAAGCCATTCTTGTCACTGCTAATGGATCAACATTTAGTTGATCGAGGAAATGCTAGGAAGAAAAAAGAACATATAAAAAGTATAAAATGCTAAGACCTGTAATTTATGGAATAGTAATTATCATTATAAATATTATTACTACAGTCGTGACATAGCATAATTGTTGCATAGCAGATGCAGTGAGCTGGAAGGCTTATTTAGTTGACAGAATAAGCCAGGATTTCTCAGTTTTAGCCCTCCAATTAGGTATCGTCCTATGTTTTAGGGCTCTTAAATTTGTAGCCGGGATGAATTTTGTGCTGATTCTATAAAAGTGTTGCAAGGCAATAGGTGAGTGAGGTTGAATGGAAGATGAAACCATCTTGCATGAATAGCTTCTGCCCTCTTGGGAGTGTTTAGATTGGGAAGACCGTGTTGAAGCATTATAATCTTTCTTCTCAGTAGGGCAAAGAACAATCTTCTAACCTTTGTGTTGTTTTTTTTTTTTTTTTGCTTTGCTCTGTAACCTAGTTTGGTTCTATGATGGCGGCTGCAGGAAATGCCAGAGATGCCGAAGGGACGTGTGGCCATATAGCCCAATGTATGGGAGACTTTTCTGTTGCAAATGCATTCCCCTCAATGAACATGAGGCCACGGGGCCACTGTTAAATCCTTGTCTTTTTATAGAAATAAATGTGCTAAATGTGACTCCAATCATGAGTAATATGCTTTAATAACAAAATGCATCCAACTCACCTGTTTCTTTTAATCTGAGGGCATTGAAACTGTGCAAGCAAGCAGAAAGCTTTCCTGGACTAGCAGGGCAGTAAGTTTTGTTAATATGGGACACTGTGGAACTAACTAGCTAATATCTATGATTATTAAAAAAAAGAAGTTTACAATATAGAAGACTTTCTCAGTGGAGAGATTTCACTTCCAAAGAAAGCCCTTTATGCTCATTTTGAGTTTATAACCTCAGCAGGAGGGAGCCTGTTTCCTGTGGAGTTTATAATCACTTCAAGGGCAAATTGTGCAGCTTTGAGACACAATTGGCCAGATGGGCTGCTGTGCACCATGAGTGAAAAGGACAGCAACAAATAAAACAGGGATTAATGCACTGCCCTGGAACCTCTACATTCATTCTTTTGCAGCATATCTGATATACATCCTTCTTTGCAGGTTTGCTTCCAAAATATAGGCACAGAGGTTTGGTCAAAAGAAAGTTAATGGAGTCAGAAGAACTACTGGTAGTTCTCAACTTACAACTGCTATTGGAATTGGAACTTCCATCTCTAAGTGATGCAGTCATTAAATGAACCACACCCAATTTTACAACATTTTTTTGCTGAGGTCATTAAACAAATCCAGCATTCCCAAGTCTCTTGGGAAAGTCGCAAATGGTGATCAATGTCATAAATATATGCCCCAAATTTTGATCACATGACCACAGGGATGCTGCAATGGTCATAAGTGTGAGGACAAGTCATAAGATACTTTTTTCAGTGCCATTATAACTTCAAATGTCATCAATCGAATGGTTCCAAGCTGACAACTACCTGGTCTATTTTTCAACCCGGTTTTGTGTGGGCATTGATGCCCATCTGAGTAACAATAGACAGAGACAAAATATACCTTAGCAAGGTGAATAATGATAGCTTGTTAAAGGTATAATATTCCAGCCCAGGACTTCACATTGGCACTTGATTATATGATTCCCATTCATATAATAACTACATTGCATGGACATTTAGAACTGGATGAGTTTCAGGGGAACAAAATGATTTTAGAAGTGAAGACATTCACATGGCTAGAGGGACATGTAGTGTTTTGTGTTTAGATTTATTATGACTCTTTTTTTAAAAAAAGTTTTCAAAAAATCAATGATAGTTTTGTTTCATAAATGTATAGACTTTTTTGTATACAGGCGGACCTTGACTTATGATGGTTCTTTCGGCAACCATTCAAAATTACAATGCTGAAGGGACTTAACAATTTTCTGCCTGAAGTTCCCCACAATTCAAGTCCTTGGTAATCCACCACCCCCTAATCAACCACAGAGATGCTTCCTGTCTTCCCCCCATTACACTCTGCTGTGCCACACAGGCTTTGGGCCTGCTTCCCACCCTGCGTGTCCCAGCTCAGTCCATCACCTTTTCTGTAGTTTTTCATATGTGAGCTGCAAAGGTGCTGCAAAGTTGGCCTTAGGCCTGTGCTAGACCTCCTAGGCCCATATGGTCACTTAAGGCCTGCAATAGGAAGAGTAGAAATTCTGGTTGTTAAGCAAAACAATAACATGGGTGCCTCACTTAATGACCACTATGGCCATAATGGGCAGGCTCTATTATGGTTGTAAATCAAGGGCTTCCCATATAGATTGTATACAGATAGAACAGTATACACTGTTAATCCTGAGAAAGTCTTTCTAAATGCAAATATCATAGTTGTTTATGTAAATTTTCCTAATGGAGACTCTTGTTTCAGAAGTGACCAACGGTTTCTTGTATCAAATTTCCAGAAATGCATATTCTTTCCAAATGCATCTTTCCTAACCAATGTTTTTGTGCTTGTATAGATTTGGGAGAGAAGAAAAACGGCAGTGAACATTCAGCACCGTTGTCTGTACCACAGCAAGCCCTGTTTAGCAAATCTCATAAAATCTGCCCTCAGAATTCTAGGGCAGGTTTGTTTTACATCCTTTATTATCAAAAGTTGGCTCAGTGACTTTTGAGGAAAAGCAGTTCAGGAATATATCCTAACAAAAGAATTGAACATTATGAAGAAAGTTGTACCGGTATCTTTCTTAAAACATTTCTTAAAGTCACATATAAAGCCTTAAAATAAAATAATGTTTCTTTTAATCATTATTAGATTCCTAAGGCATCTCCAAGGCCTTTCAAAATGAATAACAAAGACTGAAGAGAACAAAAGTTTCAAGGCACATTTTGGTAAAAAAAAAAAAAAAAAAAACAGGCAATTTGTGACTAGGACTTTGTTCTACTGAGTCTATTCTTCATTCCATGTGAGCTTATTTCTTCTTAATATTTCTACACTGTTTTAACCAAACCAGGAGACCAAAAACGTGCTTACTCAGTAGTATTGCTTAAAAGTGGATTACTTTTTAAAATATAGGTAGTTCTCAATTTATGACCACAATTGGAACCAGAATTCCCATTGCTAAGCAAGACGGTTGTTAAGTGAGTTGTGCTCAATTTTATGATCTTTTTGTCATAGTTGTTAAGTGAATCACTGCAGCTGCTAAATGGTTGTTAAGTAAATCTGGCTTCCAACACTCCCTTTGCTTGCCAGAAGCTGTCTGAGAAATGGTGATCACATGATGCTGGAATACTGCAACCATTGTAAATACATATAGGTTGTTAAGTGACCAAATTTTGGTCACGTGACCATGGGGATGCTATAACTCAGGGGTCTTCAGACTTGACCCTTTTATGACTTGTGGACTTCAACTCCCAGGATTCTTCAACCAGCGTGCCTGGCTGAGGAATTCTGGGAGTTGAAGTCCAAAAGTCATAAAAGGGCCAAGTTTGAAGACCCCCTGCTGTAACTGTTTTAAGTGTAAGGACTAGTTGTAAATCACCTTTTTTCAGGGCCATTGTAACTTCAAATGGTTATTAAACAAATGGTTGTAAGAAATGGTTTGCATGCTATCAAAATAAGCCTCAATGTCTAGTAACCAATATATACCTTTAATGCTCCATTTTTTTTAGTAACATTAGTTGACCAAAAAAGAAATGTATAGAAAATTCAAAGATCAGAGGCATCTCACTTATTATACCTGTGCTAGAAAACTTGGTGGGTTTTTTTTTGGGGGGGGGGGCGGGATGTACTATCTTGCAACAGAGAGGATGCAGCTGAATTGTGAGGTGACATAAGCATTGTCCAGATATTATAACTGAGGGGGTGCATAATTCATAACTCTTCGACCTATCCCTATGCCAATGTTGCTGTGGTGAATTTTTTTTAAAAAATCCTGCAACAGAACAAACATCTGCAGCAAAGACATGATCAGCATGACTCAGAATCAATACAAGTTCAGTCAACTTGTGTGCATAGCCTCCCTCCCTCTCTGATGTCACTCCAAGGGCATCTTCTCACTGTAGATGTAGGGTTGTGACTTGCTGAAAAGCAAATATAAGTACAACCCTACACACAAATCTTTCTCTCTGGCAGACATTTGCCCTGAACATCTGCAAAAAAGAGATGTCATGGGAGGGGAGGGGGGCTATGTCTGCAAAGGAATGTGGTTACATGAAGTGCTCACAGGGCTCCATGTCCCACATTTATAATGAGAAAACAGGACTCATCTGTTTTAACTATTTTTTTAAATATATCAAGCATGCCCAAAGTCCTCAGCTACTGATTCCAGAGTTCGTGTTTCTCAGAGTATGAAACAACAGTAGATAAATAAAGATCTGTGGTTTCCTGTAACTGCATCGTAACTTCAGATTTCTACCTATTGAAGTAATTATAATTTTTGAAAATGTAGAAATTAATATCTTATTACAAAGCATTAGAGACACAGCAAGGGAGATTCGGAGTGTTCTTTTAGCACAAACATCTATTTCTATTGGCTTATAGGATACAAATTCCCTCACCGGTTGTGCCACTGCTCAATTTTGTACTCCTCAAATCAGTTTTGATCTGTTGTTTATTATGGAAGTGTAATATCATATATGTGTTACCAGCATATACATTTGTGTGGTGGGTCTTGTTTAAAGACAAGCATGTGGCTTTTAGAGTTTAGACATTTATAATAACTCCAATAGTATTTCAAAGCAGGCATGCCAGTTACATGTGGGTATAAAACTAAGGAATTTTGAGCAATGATCTTAAGCCAAGTTTCCAGAAATTAAATTACTGAAATAAAGGCAAATTCATAAAAAACATTCTAAGTGCTTTTATGGTTGGATAAGAGTGAGAATATATCACAGCATAGATGTAGTTAAATGAAAAAATGTAAAGGACATTTTGTGCGTACAGGTAATCCTTGACCTATGACCACAATCAAGCCCAAACTTTCTGTTGTTAAGTGAGATATCTGTTAAGTGAGTTTTGCCCCATTTTACAACCTTTCTTGCCCTAGTTGTTAAGAGAATCACTGCAGCTGGTAAGTTAGTAACCCAGTTGTTAAGTGAATCAGGATTCCCCATTGACTTTGCTTGTCAGAAGGTCACAAAAGGTGATTGCATGACCTTTGAGTACTGCAGCAGTCATAAATATGAACTAGTTGCCAAGCATCTGAATCTTGATCACATGATTATAGGGATACTGCAAAGGTTGTAACTTTGAAAAACAGTCGTAAGTCATATTTTTCAGTACCATTGTAACTTTGAACGGTCACTAAATGAACTGTTGTAAGTTGAGGGCTATCTGTACATATGAACACCCCTGAGATAAGATATCTAATGGTGCAAAAGTTAGTGAAACAAATTTTATAACCGTAAGAGAAAGGATAATAAGGAGCTACATTATATGATGGGCAAAGATAGCTCCCCTCTAATATTGCAATAGAAGAGTCCATATTCTCTTCGCCATGTTCCAATAGATAAGACCAGTAAAAGCAGAACTCCATAGCTAGAGGTTTCCTTAAAGAACATATTTATTGGCTACAAAGTATCAGCACAGTCAAAAGTGAAACCAAGTCTGGAGTTCTCTTCCAAGCATTACAATGTTACAATGTTGAACTTCCCACCCCATCAGTATGTCATCTCCCACATTCCCCAATAGAATATTTTGGCAGACTTTCTAATGGAAGGCTCAGCCCACCAAAAGTCAGGCTGCAATGACCTTGGTTCCCACGGGACAATTTATTGCTTAATCTAACCTTAAAAACCACTCATCCGCCCACCCAGTACTGAGGCAACTGAAAATGAAGCAAAAATGGCTACAGCCAGGATTGTTGCAGTGTTGACACTCTTTGTGTGTGCCTAGGAACAAAGCAGAAAGAAATTGAGATTATTATTAATCTCATAAAACAAGGAACAGATGGAGTAATAGACCCAAGGGAAGAGGGGCACAAAGTAAATTCTTAATTCTCTATCTATGCCCCAAAATGCTATCAGATTTATACTTCTGAGATGCCAGGAGATGTAGTAGATCCAAATCAAGTTTTTCATTCCTACCCTAAAAGAATGTTCTTCTTGGAGCACCAAAGAGCCTAAATTGCAACGTTCAGTCACAATTCCTGGTAGTGACTTTTAATGGCTTTCAGTTGAGATGATATACAGCCCATCTCTATTGCTGCTGTTTTAACAGTGATAACTAGAGGATCGTAGAAGATCCAGACAGTGGAAATCCTTCCTTCACTATATTTGCGAGGAGACAATGGAAATTACAAGCAGCAACTGATGTTTATTGTTTATTTATTTATTTATTCAATTCCTATAGCCACCCAACTCAACCAAGTGACTCTGGAGGATTTACAATTCTAAAATTCTAAAACAGTTAAAATAATTTAAAAACATTAAGATTGTAAAACATCCACAAAAATAAATAAATACAAATAACAGCCATGAAGATTAATTAACTAACTGCAAAAACAAAAAAGCCTGGGCCCTTAACACATTCTGAGCCCCAGGCCCACATATATTGCCAAGTTTTTAAAGCCTTGTGAAAGGCCAATAGGGACCATTCTAATGTCCGAGGCAACAATATTCTGTAAGTCAGGGACTACAGAAAGCCCTTCTCCTAGTTCCCACCAGTCCACACTCTTTGGCTAATGGGATCTGCAAGCATGCCCATTTTGTTGGATCAAGTTGGATGGGTAGAAACTCTTGGAAAATGTAGGTGACAACAAACACCTTGAATTGTATCTGGAAACAACGGCAACTAGTACAGCTTATGTAGTAGTGGTGTACATGTGCCCTGTTGCTGGACCATTTATTACCTGTGCAGCTGCATGCATTCCTGTGCATATCATGGTAACACAGTGGTTAGAATGCAGATTGTCAGCAGTTCAATCTTGACTAGCTCAAGGTTGATTTCCATCCTTCTGAGGTTTATAAAATGAAGACCCAGATTGTTGGGGGCATAAATGCTGACTCTGTAAACCACTTCAAGAAGGCTGTAAAGCACTGTGAAGTGATATATAAGTCTAAGTGGTATTGCTATTTTGCACCAGTTGGAGTTTCAAGAGTGGCCCCATGTAGAGCACATTGCAGTAATCTAAGCAGGAGGTTACATGTGCATGGAAGACAGTGAGTTGGGCCTCGCAGTCCATGAATGAGGGCAACTACTGCAGTACCTGAAGGTGTGCAAAGACTCTCCTAGGCACAGCTGCCACGTACTCTTCAAGCAGAAGCTGTGCATCTAGAAGGACCCCCAGATTGGACACTAGTCTTCTGAGGTACTGCCACCCTATTCAGAGCTAGAGATGGAAGAGCCCTGTTTCCAAAGGGTACAAATTATGATAACCATCTAACAAAACAGAAAGCTGCCAATGGTCTGAATTAAACATAACATGCTCGCTAGATAAAAAATGTGGTAAGGCATATGGCAAGTTTCTGTATTCCTCTGTGGTCTCAGACTTGCAAGTCATTTTGTTGCAGACTTGGGCAGAGCCTGTCCACAGGTTGACTGGTTATTTATTTATTTAAATTTGTCTTAGCATCTCCTCCTTTTTTTGTCTTAGTCTTATCCTTAGAGCACAGACCTCAGATGGCCACTCAAAGGACAAAAACCAAACAAACAAGGGAGGCAATGAGTCACACATCCTTATTATAATGCTAGAATCTAGATAACCTGTCGATGGTTCCCAGTTTAGAACATTTGACAACAATTGACAAATGGAGGGTGAAGAAAGTTATGGTTTTTGAAATCTACAGTTATCTAGCAACACCAGTCAAATCTTGAAGTCCCTCGTTTCACTTCCAAAAAGATACTCAACCAGCTGAAGAATGATGATTTTGCACTCCAGGAAACACAGTGAGACATTTGAGATAAAATGTTCACATAACATAACTCAACATTTCTGAAAAGCTTTAATGTGCAGAAAAAGAGCATGGACTTGTCTTTGTTTCTTGCGCTTTGTATTCAGCACAGGTCTCAAATCTCGGGATTTGATTTTTCTTCCCCTTCAGAACAAGGGAAAACTGCTAGCAGAAAAAAAAATTCATTGTACTACAAACTCTTCACACTGAACTCCCAATATTGGTGCCCTGAAGCACAGTGAAGTGATGTGTGATGTTAAAAGTGCTGAGCTTGTATTTCGAAGAAACCAGCAAAGGTACCTCACAGGCTTGTTTCCTCATAGCTGAATGCGCCTCACATATTCTCCAAAGCTTCACAGATGAAAATACAGATTCTCTTGAGTACATTTAATACCTGTATTATAATAACAAGGATCACTGCCTAAACACATAAACACACCCTTTGCGCATTGCTGAAGGCCGTTCTCCATCTGTTGTACACTAAACTGACCATAACAGTTTACCTTCTTTTTTGTTTTTTTAAAAAAGGAGGAGAATCTTGTCATATTAATTATGGATAAAGGCTGAACCTCAAAAATATTGTTTTGCAGGAATCTTACACAGCTTGAAATAGAAAATAGTATTCTGGCATATCAGACATGTCATAAGGATTGTTTTTTTTTTTGCCTGTGCTTGAAAATCCCCCATAAGCACTTTATAAGGTCAAGGTATACCGTTGTTAAAAATCCATTGTTTTCTTACAAACAGCATTTTTGCTTGAACAAATGACTACAAAGAAATGAAATAAATTGGAGAATATACCTCCTGCTACTTTGCCCATCTTCATAAAGCCCTAGCTTCACTTTGTTTGATGCTAGGGTGGTTTACCATGATAGGAACAACAAGTCTTTTTTCCTTCTGCCCTGGAGAAGTTCAAATGCTGTAAGAGACTTCCCCAGAAAGAAGAATCCTAAATAGGCAGCAGAATGCTTCTGAAAACTCTGGAGCCTTTTTGCATCTCAGACCAACCCCAATGAAGAGATACTGGCCTTCTTTGCATATTCTAGATCTGTCTAGGACAGGTAGGGAACCTTGGCTCTTTTATGACTTGTGGACTTTAATTCCCAGAATTCCTGAGTCAGCATGGCTGGTTCAGGAATTCTGGGTATTGAAGTCCAGAAGTCATAAAAGAACCAAGTTCCCCATCACTGGTCTAGGAGAAAGAATTCTTCCCATTATTCAACAAATGAGATCATCTCTAAAACCAATTTACAAGCTAGGAGGACCCAAGGATTTAGAAGGAAAAAAAAATCTGTATTATAGATAGTCCTTGATTTATATCCACAATTGAAACCAGAATATCCATTGATAAGCAAGGTGGTTATTAAGTGAATTGCATCAAATTTTAGGAGCATGGTTGATAAGCAAATCACTTCGGCTCTTACAAATGAATCACATGGTTGTTAAGCAAATCCAGCTTCCCCTCTTAACTTTGCTTGCTGGCTGAGAATGGTGATCACATGACAGCAGGATGCTGCAACCATTGTAAATACATGATGGTTGCAAGTTGCCTGAATTTTGATCATGTGTCTATGGGGATTCTGGATGGTTGTAAGCAATGGTGGGATTCAAATATGTGAACAACCGGTTCTCTGTGTGGATGCCACTTCTGGAAGTCTATTCTGAGCCTGGGCAACAAAAAATTAGCTACCGGTTCTGCCGAAGTGGTGCGAACTGGCTGAATCCTACCACTGGTTGTAAGTACAAGGACTGGTTATAAGTCTCTTTTTTCAGTGCCAGTGTAACTATGAATGGTTGCTAACCATCCAATTGAAATCACTAGATTGTGTAATCAATGTTCTACAGCCCTACAATCCTTGCTGCTTGCCCAGAACCTATGCTCTTGGCATTACTTGTGTATTGTTAGAATATATAATATTTTGGCTATAGTAGACCCATCACTGCTAAAATTATCCATCCTGGATGCTCCATAGCGTGCAGTCTCTGGAAACCTCAACCATTCCCAAAGCACACTTGGCCCCTCCAAATGGATCTCTTTCAGTTGGCTTTTAATTCTTAATTAATTTTAATTCTAATGTTAATTCTGCCTTTTAAAGCCCTGTTAGCTGCCTTGAGTATCCACTTGAGAAGAGAGAGAAGGCCTCAATCAAAGAACCTTTTGTTTCACATGATCTATAAATTAACATGGTCTCATCTGGTATGGAAAGCATTAATGTTTTATTAAATCATCTATACATCTTTGATATAAAGTACACATTTTATTTTCAAACAGAAACATCCCCAGCCTCCAATACTCTCTTTTTCAGTCAGAAATAAAACCTACAAAGAATGCCTAGCCTGTCATCATTCCGAAAAGAGCACACCATTATAATAATCATCTCATAATGTAATACAGTATTTAATCTAGTTGCCTAATTACTTTGAATCATAATTTATTAAAGCATTTATCTTTATAATCTTTAATGAAGGAGGATATAATGAACTCAATATATACCGTGTGCCTTTTGAATGGTAGTAATAATACCAAATATTTAGCTTTTTCTTTTACCATATTTTGCTTCAAGGGAAAAAGTTCTTCCATCAATACTTTACAAGGAAAAACTGGTGGAAATGCAAAATACAAGGTGCGTGTCTTGATGTGCCTTTGCTCACTTTTCAGATGTATATATCAGTCAATGAGAACATTCTTATGTTGATTAAGAATCAGATTAAATCAAAAACTGACTCTTTTCCCCAATCCCAAAATGTTTCTTGGAATTCAGAGACCCAGATGAGAAACAACAAAATAACTCAAACCTTTAATTCTATAACTCTACAAAAGCAAAATAACTACAGTCCTTCTCAAGTTTTTCACAGAAGGAAAATGCCACAAAGGAGAAAGGGAGGAATAGGAATGTAGTGTGAAGATTGATAGCTGTAATCATGACAATGACAGATTTAACCAGGATTCTCCAAGGCCAAGGTTTTGATGGAAGGATTTTGATGAGTTATACCACATGGCTCTTTATTGCCCTGGAGAAAGAAAGGTAAAGGCCTGTGAGAAAATTGTGTGGCCTAAATCACTGAGTATTTAAAAATACTGACAATTGAATTTTTTCTGCTTCTATCACCATTTGCTACAGATCCACTTTTACTCTATGGCAGGGGTGACTATACTGCACAACTTTAAGACCTGTGGACTTCAACTCCCAGACCTATGGACTTTAACTCCCAGAATTCCCCAGACAACATGCTGGCTGGGGAATTCTGGGAGTTGAAGTCCACAACTCTTGAGGTTGCTAAGATTGGCACCCCTTCTCTATGGTGTTATCTGTAACTCTGATACTCTTGCAAGATAGTTAGGTTTAAATTGTTTCCTATTTATTCTAATTCCCTTTACCCTTTTGCAATGTTACTGGTTTTTAGCTTGTTTGCTTGTTTTGTGGCCCAAGAGCATTATTTGCATGTTATTTTTATCACCACCACTATCCCCACCACCAAAAAAAAAAAAAAAAAAAAATCAGAGAAAGAGACATTAATTGTTCCTGCTGCATTTTAGAAACATTTTCTTTCTTTCCATTAACCCCATCCTGCCTTCAAATCTGCAATTATCGTTATGGAATCTTGCAATGTTTTTTTTTATTTAGGGACAGGTTCTAATTTATATGGCTTTTTTTCTCAGTTATGAACACAAATGCATTTCTACTTTCCATGACATCTTGATTCAGCTTCATTAAGGCTAAAATTAGAAGCTGGTAGGGGTAGCATCTTGAACAAGGCACATTGAACCAATAGAAGTCCATAACCATAGCTAGGCTGTAAAGGAATGGGGAATTCTTGTGTGTTCTTGGTATTGGTTTTATTTATATTCTTAATTGCAGAGTTATGATTTCAGATTATTAACTTGAGCTCAGCAGTTATTTGAACCTGACTTGTCTATACCTTAAGGAATCAAACTAGCCTTCAATCAGGCTGCCTATAAAGTTGAGATATGCATATGCCAATAAAAACACTTTACAATTGTTTTGATTGACTGAGTCTGGAAAGATCTAATCATACTTAACTAAGTTACTATATGTTACTGTTTTAACCAAATACACTTTTGCAATCAAAATTTTGGCAACTTCAAGCTACCCTATATCCACATGAGCAAAGATCACAAGGTCTGTGAGAAGGTTGTTTTGAGAAAGTGATTTGGGCCATGAAGGTGACAAGATTCAATTCAACACAATGAAGTAAAGCTGAAGCTACCTCATTCACTTGGACAAAGTAATTCAAGTGATCTCAAAATTTGCAGGTTGGGGGTGGGATGGGGGCTGGACTACTCATTGGATGAATATCTTTAGGCTGGGCAACTTTAGAATTGACTGCAATGTGAGGAAGTTACTCATTCTGGAGAATCTTCAGCAGATGTTAACAGGGCTTTAAAGTAATGATGTCCAGCACATGCTAAAAGATTACCTGCAGCATTCATTAAAATTGTCAGGCTGGAAAACCTTCAGTGAGACCTTTGGAGGAGGCTTCAAACTGATTGTCTTCAGTGGACATTATCCCACGCCATTCACCAAAGTGGCTCACCTTGGTGAGTCGATGCCACTTGATGAGGAAGGCTTCCCTCAGTCTTCTGCAGTACCACGAGCTCTGCGAAAAAGAGTGAGAGGGACTCTAAAGGAGGAGAAGCAATATTGTCACTTTGCTTCAGTCTTAAAAATAATGGACTGTGTTGCTTCATGAAGGTCGAATGCCTTCAAACGTCTATTGAAGCAAAATATCTTGTGAACTTTTACATACCCTTAGTGAATAAGATTATATATTCTTTCTTTCTTTTGGAAAGTACTAGTTTATAAAGATTCTTTTATATGTGGTTTACTGTTGAATTTATACTGGGGGGGAAAATAGTTTTAAGTCATTGGGTGACTTAGGGCTAATCACTATCACTTTGACTAATCTTGCAAGATTGTTATTGGTGGGGGGGAAGACATATTGTGATCTTTGTTTGTCTTTTTCTCTGTGAGCTGGGAGACTGAGCCCTTCCCCCAAACAATATTCAGAAGAGAACAGAAACAACATTCAATCATTTTCTGTATTCAGTTTGGGGAAGATAATATGACTTGGAAATATATGAAACCGTATTCCTGCCTCCCCTTGGATATTGCCTATTGGGATGGAACCATCTCCAATGGTGAACTGATAACATCTTACCAGCTGCTGCAAAAGCTTTAGTTATTCAGTCTCTGAGTCTGAGGTCTGCAATGGAAAATGTAATTGTTATAGGCTGTTTGAATACAAGATAGGATGAATGCAAAGAGAAATATTAACCCCAGAGCTGCCATTCAGAGTTGAACAAACAGAAGTAACTAAAACTGTATACAGAAATGCAAGGAAGAAGTAAATGTTAGCCGCTGATGTATTCAGAAGAAAACTTGGCCTGTGCAGATCCTCCCCCCCCCCACAAAGAGTTTAAGAAATAATGTTTGAATCTTATAAGAAAAGAAACTTGGCTTCAGAAATTAAAGGTACAAATATTGTAAAGCAATTGGCAATCTCTCAAGAGAAATTGGCTGAGCTTCAAGGTCAGATCTGGAGAAAACAGATTCAAGTTTTAAATCTTCCATATGCAGAAGGTGAGCAGCCTCTAGTGGATGTTAATGGAGAAATATTTGGGGAGGTGTTTGAAGGAAGATTTGTTGAACCCAATCCATAAGAGTGCCATCAAAATTTAAATCTTTTAATAGTCCAGACCCAATGGTGGTAGTATTTCTTCCAAGCTGTACATGTAATATATTGAAACTTTCCAGGCAAATTACTTCTCTGGAGATTACCAAAGTATTTCTAGATTTGCTTTCCAAACTGGTTTAAAAAAACATAAGGAGTTGAACCACACTTGTAAATAAGTGAGATTATAAGAATAAAACCTAGTTAAATAGAGTTTATCTGCATTTCCCCCCTTGTACTAAAAGGTGACATAAAAAATCATGAACTACTTATTGGAAAATAGGTTTTTACATTCACGTAGTAGTCATGACAGTAACGTTGCAAATATTAACAGCATTTTGGGTGATATCTAATTTTGAGGTAAATTATCTTAGGAAGAACAAAATGAGTAAGTCAATATTCTAGCCATAGTGTTAACCAGTTGTTTTAGAAATAGAACTTTTTTTTCTCCTTTTCCTGATTTTCTTTTCTTTTATCCTTGTGATTTTGATACATAAGAATTTAAGTAAAATTAATTTTCATTCACTGGAATTTTATAGACATCTCTATTTTTGGATATATAGAATGATATTTTTGAAAAAGGATATCTTTACTTATAATAGCTACCTTGAAAGTGAGCAAAATCCCTACACTTTATAAGCTACAGCTCCATTAGCCCATAGGTTGCAGAAAAATGCTACCATTAACATCCTCCCTCACAATCTGGTTTTATGATGAGAAGCCAGATGTCTGATAATAATTATTGTTAGATGGTCTACCAATTCAATCTGAGAATTTAGAAAATGTTGTAGTGGGTTTTTGTTTTTGTTTTTTTGGGGGGGACATGGAAAAAGCTTTTGACATAGTACAGATTAAATTTTTGGAACTTATGATAAAAAAATATTTCTTTTTGGTTTTATTTCTTGGATGAAACTTTTTTTTGTATTTTTGAATGTATTATTAAAAATAGCATTATTTTTTCCAATCAGATTATACTGCACCATGGAAATTGTCAAGGGTGTTCTTTTACATTTAATCTAGTTTTGGAACTACAGTTTATCTTGATAAACCATCTAGCAATATTCAAAGAACACAGGTAGCTGGAATTAAACACTTCAATATCTTTATTAGTAGACCTGAATAGTTCAATTACGATATCACTATTTTGACAGTGATATTAATAGATGGCTGAAAATACCTATAAAAATTAAAGAAAAAAATGAACATAACCTCAGAACTGATATGAATCTTAAGAGGAATTCATGTTAAGTGCACTTAGATATTTCAGACAATTTGACATTTCTTTTATGATTTGGCCAGACTTCAAGATTTTCCCTCTCAAGATTGCAGTTTCCACACAACTATGTGGGTTTCAATTTTCACAGTTTTCAATCACACCATTTGTCATATTTATTAACTTTTGTTTTCTAGTTTAATAAAAACAAGATGGACTATGTGCTTTGGATTGAAATTAGAGAGCCATTCCTTGGAACTTTTCAAATTTGGCAAATACCAAGCTCCAAATATATTCAGTTACATTGTATTTCCAGTATTGAAGGCACAGAAACATATTTGATGTTACTGGGAAAAAATTCAGTTCTGAATCTTGCAGAGAAGAGACTCTTTCAAATGAGCCTTCTTTCAAAATGGTGGGTAAAACAATTCTCTGGAAAGTTTGGGCTTAAAAGGGGATTGTATTACAATATTAATTAATTGATTAATTATGTACCATCGGGTAGGTGTCAATTCTTAGAGACCACACGGATAGATTTTTTCCCCATTTCAAACTGTTCCTAAGCTGGTCCTTCAGGTCTTCCAATGGTGTGTTCATCACCACTATAAATGAATCTAATCACCTTGCTGCTGATTACCCTCTTCTTAGTTTTCCTTCCACCTTTCCCAATATTAGAGCTTTCTCCAGAGAGCTGGAGTGTATCCAAAGTAGGATAACTTGACTCTGGTCCTTTGTGCCTTGATTGAGAACTCTTATGTTGATTGGTTTAATGATCCTTTGGTTTCTTTTCTTGAGTGTTCATGGTATTCTCAAAACTCTTATCCAACCACCAAAGTTCAAAGCCATTAATATTCTTTCTAGCTTGCTTTTTTAAAATCCATGCCCTATGTAAGTTAATAATAATTTTACAACTTTTGAGAGGTTGCAGACAGAATACAGGTTGCTGAAAATTGTGAAATTATATCACATTCAACTAATATATATATATATATATATATATATATATATATATATATATATATATAAAATGTGTTTAAAATGTAGATTGCATTAATTTTATGTATATATTTATGATAATTGTAGTTCTTTCATTTTTAATATTTTTCTTCAATTTTGTCCTTTGTTCTCCACTTCTTTTTGCATTTTGCATTTGCATTTGCATTTTTTTGTTTTTCTTTTTCTTTTAGTGTAATTATAACTAAAAAAGATCTATCTTTAAAAAAAACAGGCAAAATTTAGGTTATTTCTATTTCCAACAATGATCAATAGGAAATAAGGAGAATCAGATTTCTTAGTTGACATTTGGCTATCAAGTTAAATGCAGAATCTCAAAATCCGTCCTAAATTTATCAAGCTTATTTGGTTCAGAACAAATGTATTGAACCTTTACACATAAAAATATTAAAATCTCTGTTTTTGTTTTGTCCAGTCAAAATAATTTATACAGAAAATACCTTTTGCAGAAAGCACACAAAGAATACTCCTTCAAGAAGTCTGTTTCTGTATTTCCTTTATCTGGAAGACTGGCTTTGGTGGTGCCTTAGTTTACTTTCAAATTAGGCAAGGGCTAGTGATAATTGTTAAGGATTGAAAGTCAATGAACAAGGGAAATAAAATCCATTGAGGAGCAAATGGATGCTTTAAGCAAGTGCCACTCATGCTAATAAGAGTGTTTACCTGTGAAAACAATTTAATTCCACTTAGTATACTCTTATTTAACTACAGGTAAATACAATATTTTGCAATGTAGCAGTCAATAAGGTTTGCATCACTGCTCTCTGGCTTAATTCAAATGCCGTTTTATTTGTTTTCACTCACTCCCCTAGTAGATATACAATAATGTATATACAGTCTTTATATATTTATGGACCCTTAACTATGCCTTATATCTCAAAAGGGGGCAGTGCCTACATAAGTAAGAGTGAATCTAGTTAGTAGCCAGACCAGCAGAATCACACTATTGTAGATTGGACTGAGAAGTCCAAAACTTTTTGGGAAGATGGTGATGACAATCCATTTTTGTACCATTGCTCACAAAAACTACATAGTTGTCATTGTAAAGTTAACACTAGATAAACTTGTTCCAGCCTTTAGCTTTAGTGGTGGTTTTTACTGACAATGTTGATATCAAGTATACATAGCAAATAAGTACCATAAATAATGATATAAATACCAGCAATAAACCATTCATTTTTCATTTCAGCATACCTGGTGACAGTCACTAGATGCAAGTATATGGAGTTATGTTTGAAAATATACTTATTTTTTTAAAAATCCATATTATTCTAAGACTTGTCTTGGCTAATCTTTCCTCCCTATCATAAAATATAATATTGTAAGAATGCCATCTAGTTAAGGTAATGAGAAAGATGAGGGCCAATGAGCTGTAATTGGATCCTGGCGAGTTGAATATTTTGCAGTTGGGTAGTTCATAAGTACAAGAATTGGGGACTTTTAACAGGAACATAATCTGAAGGTGCCTCTAGAGTCTGCAGACCCTATTTTGTGACAAAAAGAATGTGCTACCAATTATCTCCTTTCCTGAATAGGAACAGTTTAGCTACTGTGAGTCATATATGAATAACTTTGTGTTAATATTCTTTCATTGTGCTCTCTTCATGCATTTGGTCCAGGTATTGGTGCCAGAGCACAACTTGCAGCCACACTGTTGAGTGTACACCTGCTCAGTCACTACCTGCCCTTCTTCTATAGCAACTGAATTCACTATTAGTGAGCTGCTCAGTCAGGTCCAGAAATTGGCTGGTGACATGTAAAGTCCTAAAGACCTTAAGGCCAGAATTCCAAAAGCTCATCTTCATCATGGTTGATCACTAAGTTCATCTGATGAGTCCTACCTCATGTGACAAGGTTGGAAGTTTGCCATGTTATGAAAGTTGAGCATGTGCCTTCTCTTTGGCAGCGCTTTTCTCTGGAATGTTCTCTTTGTTGAAATTCATGGAGCATCTCCTATCACGTGGCTGAGCAACCTGGTTCAGTCACTTTGCTCTGCATCTGAGTCATTTTCATTTCAATGTTGGATCTACTTTATTCTATTTTCTTCCTTTTTTTCTTAAAGTAAGTTTATAAATTGTTTTATTTATTGTTTTGATTGTCATATTTTAACTGTTTTTATAATAAACTTCTTCAAGGCATTATTGTATAGAAAGTAGAATTTTTTTTGTCATCATCACCATCATCATCTATTGATGTGTCATTGGCAATGCTGCTGCTTTCAAAAATTATTCTTGATTTTCACCTGGTCTTGTCTATTAATATCTTCCTGGTTAAAAAGGAGGTTTAACTTTTAGCTCTGCAGTCATTGTTTTGATTGATCAAGAATGCTATATAATTTTGAAGGCCAGATACTATCTCTGTAGTAAAAGCTACCACTCAGTCTATTGCTTTGTATGCTTTACAACAGAGGTCCCTTGGGCCTTGAGCTGTTCAGAACTGGGCCATGGAAGTGGCAGATGTTCTCCATTTGCTTGAGCAGTGGGCTGCGTAGTCACCACTCACACAAATGGAGCTGCACCTGCACATGCTTGCCAGCTGCCCATATGGAAACATCGCCTCTTCCCCCCCCCCCCCAGTCCACAAAGCTGGAAAGGTTGGGGAGCTCTGCATATTGCATACATTTGTAATAGATGGAAAGTATAGGAATTGTTGTTCAGTTATCATTTTATGTTTATTTGCCAAGAATTCTATGATATATAGAAATTAATCCTGAAACAGAAAAAATAGACTTATGATGTGTGGTTCTTTCTTTCTTTTTTTCTTTCTTTCTTTCTTTCTTTCTTTCTTTCTTTCTTTCTTTCTTTCTTTCCCTTCCTTCCTTCCTTCCTTCCTTCCTTCCTTCCTTCCTTCCTTTCTTTCTTTCTTTCTTTCTTTCTTTCTTTCTTTCTTTCTTTCTTTCTTTCTTTCTTTCTTTCCTCCCCATTTATTTCTGCAAGTAATTCAAGACAGCAGCAAAATGTCTCACATATACATACCCTTTAAAATGCTAGTTATTTCTTCATGTTTTCAGCTTGAGATATTTTATAAAACAGCTTTGACACTTGCCTTGTAATTCAGTACAGGATGTCTTTATATACCGCTTATAGTAAAACGGCTCACTTTGGCTGATTAACCTCTAGCTCTACAAGTGCCTTGGTTACATTAGCATATCTTTCAAGGAATAGTTACAAGGCAAGAAAATTGCCTGTAGGATTATTTGCAACTAGGAACCTGTGAAATGTAAAATAAAATGGAAGACTATAAAGTAAAACATCAGAGCCACCTAAAATATTAATAGCTGGTGCTCCAAAAGTAATTTAGAAGATTGCATGTAAGGGTGAAAATTAGTAATTTAAAAAACAGATAGGCTTGGATAAAATAAAGGATATGGTTTAGAGCAAACAATAGATCATGCAGATTCCCTTTGAATGCAATATGAAAAGAACGTAAGAAGCCAGGACAGCCTTATCAGTTGAAAAATGCTTGAGTTTGAAATGCTAGACCAACCTGGCAACTGGAGTTGTATTAATGCAAAAGCCAAGCTGGCTTTCCTCATTTTGTTTATGCTATACTGAGAAGAAAAGTGGAAAGGAAGTATTGCTTTAAACCAGGGGTTCTCAACCTGTGGGTCGGGACCCCATTTGGGGTCGAATGACCATTTCACGGGGGTCGCCAAACCATGCTGTCCGCCATTTTTTTCCCTTTTCCCTAGCTGTCCTACTCCCTCTTATTGGTGGCCACACTCACTTGGGGGTCACCACAACATGGGGAACTGTATTATGGGGTCACGGCATTAGAAAGGTTGAGAATCACTGCTTTAAACCCTATTCTGCATGATCATTAACATTCATACCGTGCTTGCTGGAGAGAACTCCTTTCTTCTTTTATTAAGATTTCTAAGAGAAAAGGATTGTGGAACTTCACATATTCTTATTTCCCTTCCCTTTTTCTCTATTTGTATTTTATTTTGCTTTGCTTTGCCTTGCCTTGCTTTATTTACTAAACAAATTTATATTGCTGCCCAACTCACATGCAGTGATTCCATGTACACACTGTGTGTTATTTCTGTACAATGCTCTAACAGACCATTGCTTTTAACATGGGGACCCTTGGATGTTGTAGGTGGGCCTCCTGCTCTTGAGGGAGGTTTGCAGTTGTGTAGGCCTTGATTAGCAGGGAAATAAAAGTGAATGGTCAAAGAGACCGACAGGAGGGGTGGGGTCAGATGAAGTGATACTTTCATCCTCTGACATAATCAGGCCTGATGGTTCAGCCCTTGTTGATTCTGGATCTGATGAAGGTTCATCCATGATATCTGGAGATTGGAATGAGACATGGATTGTAGGGTGGCTGTTGGGCGTGGAAAGCCATGAATTGAGCCACAGCCTGAGCTATCATGGACTGAAGGTAGTCCGGGATTAGAGTCTGGTTCTCAGGGGGGTGAAGCCCTGCTTCAGTGGGGGTGAATGTGGTCTGGGGGCCCACATTAAGGGTGTCCTGGCTAGTCAAGCCTGTCCCTGGGCCCACCCTTGAGGAGTACACAGTCTTCTGCTCCAGGAGCGAAGAAAAAACGCGTCTTAGAGCAAAGAGACTAAGTCTAAAACTGGGGTGCAGTTGGCACAGAGGGGGCGGTACTAAATTTCAGACTTAGTCTAATTGGAGCAGATAGATTAAGACAACCCATCCACGGTTTCTCCATCCAATCATGCTGGAGAACAGATAGCCTTGAAAATCCAGTTAAAATTCCAACATAAAGTACACCTAGAAAGAGTGCAAAGAAGAACAACAAAGATGGTTAGTGGACAGGAGGCTAAAACATATAAAGAATGGTTGCAGGAACTGAATATGTCTAGTTTAATGAAAAGAAGAACTGGGGTATACATGATAGCAGTGTTCCAATATCTAAGGGGCTGCCACAAAAAGAGGAGGTCAACTGTTTTTTTCCAAAACAGCTAAAGGCAGAACAAGAAGCATTGAGTGGAAACTAGTCAAGGAGAGAATCAACCTAGAACTAAGAAGAAATTTACTGACAGTTAGAAAAATTGCCTCCAGAAGTTGAGGATGCTCCAACAGTAGAGGTTTTTAAGAAGAGATTGGACAATCATTTGTCTGAAAAGGGTATGGGGTTTCCTGTTTTTAAGAATACATATATTTAACCAGTTCTGAGCCTAAAATCTCTTTATAGATGCACAAGTAAGTGCCATATGACATTGTATCCCAAATGTTGACTTTAAATAATTTGGTAACTGCCACTAAATAATTATTTCTATATTGACTTGCAAATTTAACAAATTACCAGGGTAATCAAGGAGAGAAGCAACCTAGAACTAAGAAGAAATTTCCTGACAGTTAGAACAATTAATTAGAAGTTGTGGATGCTCCAATACTGGAAATTTTTAAAAAGAGATTGGACAATCATTTGTCTGAAATGGAATAGGGTTTCTTGCCTGAGCACGGGGTTGGACTAGAAGACCTCCAAGGTCCCTTCCAACTCTGTTATTCTGTTATAAAAAAAATGTCTGCTGTCATTTTAAATGGTGAAAACCCACTTTTCCACAATTATCAGTATCCTTACTGATAAAGATAATCTCTCTTTATCAGTATGAGGAGAGATTTTTTTGGGAAGGGGGGGGACAAACTTGACAGATCTCCAGAAAGGTATATGTCAAATAGACAAGATGCAAGATTGTGCAGCCGTTTCTCAAATCAGTGCCTAAGGGGTCTCATAGTTCTATCTTGTTAGGGAATGGGACATTACAATGTTTTTTTGATTTAGCACCAAACACTGAACTGCCTTAGATTGTGTCATCTTTCACTTCAGGAGAGAAGACAACTCTGGATAGTAAGTGGAATGATTCAAAGCCTGCCACACAAATTTAGAATCTGGTTATCTACCGAGATGCCATTTTCATTATGCAGTTGGTTTGGCAATTTTTCAACTTCTTTTTTTCTTTTTTTCTTCCTACTTATGAATCTGTAAGGAGCTGCCTGGTGATTCAGCAACTTCATTGGGAGAAAAGTCTGAACATTTTTCATGGGAGTTCAGAATCATTTAACATATAAAATACAAAGTGACAAAACTTGGGGATGCTTTGCACATAGATTTTTTTCACTTTGATGGGACATAGTTAAGTAAAAATAAGTGCTTCGGCAGGTTGACAGAATGTCTGTGGAGGTTATCAGTCATTCAGGTCATAGTTGTCTCAAAGGCGTTTTTTCAAAAGACAACTGGATCGTTTTTTTCCTTGAGGAAGTAGGAGAAAATGTTTCGCTTCTCATCAAGAAGCTTCATCAGTTCATCAGTAAGGATACAGTAGGTACTGACAGTTTAGACTGGAGGGTGGGGAGATAGAAAGATAGGTTCTGACTGGATTTCTTTTGGGGGGGGGGCAAATGGAAGGATTGTATTTCTCTGCAGTCATCTGATCATTAGCATTCTCCCTGAAAGCTCTTAAAGTCATTTGGGAGTTTATCTTTGCCCTCAGGGTCACCTGAATCAGAGTGCAATTGGTTGTGGAATCTTCAAGCACCTTTGAGATTTCAGGTTGATAGTTTTGCTGTGAAATGTTAGTATTTCAATCTGGGGGTTTACTATGGACCACAAAAAGGAGATTTTGTTAATGGTAAAAAAGATCTGAATTGTATAAAGGCACTTTGAATGAACATTGAGAATGTGAACAACACGAAGGAACAATTTATCATGTATGGTGGATGTATAAAAAGCCAAAACATGCATACAAATACATGCAAGAATTTAGAAAATTTTAAAGATTAATGTAGAAGTGAAACCAGATTCTTTGCTTTTAGGATTAATGGACAGACAACTAGAGAAAAATTCATGGAAGTTTATTTGTATATATGACAACTGCAAAGAGATTAGTAAGTACTTGCTCAAAAGTGGAAAAGTTTGACTTAATCCACAATAGAGAAATGGTTGGTGAAGATGAGTGGAACTAGCACCTATTACTAAGATGACTTCCTTGATAAGAGAAAAGACAATATTTAGATTTATGACTGACTAAAGAACCCTGATAGACTTCTTGCATGAAGCAGAAAAAATTGACGTAAAAAAATCCTTTCTTTCTTTTTCTTTCTTTCTTTTTCTTCCTTCCTTCCTTCCTTCCTTCCTTCCTTCCTTCCTTCCTTCCTTCCTTCTTTCCTTCCTTCCTTCCTTCTTCCTTCCTTCCTTCTCTCTCTCTTTCTCTCTCTCTCTCATTTGTTTTGTGTTAGGCTTTGTTAGTTTTTCTTCTTTTTAAGAGTTATAAGCAAGCAAACAAACAAATAGAAAACAGGTATTTTTTGGAACTCCCTAACAGTGTCTCATTTCAGCTTTTGATGAAAGGGATGAGGTACTATGTTCTGGTATACTGTCGTTTTCCATTAAAGTCATGCCTTCATATTCTACATATTCGGGCTCAAAAAATGGATGATTTTATGGAACATTGCTGAAAACCCATCTCCTCCCCTCTGTGATGTCAAGTGTTTCAATACAATAAAAGCAAGATTTTCTCTAAGCCGTATTTTTGTTTTCAATTTCCCTGTGGTTCCTCAAAAAGGCTGTCAGTGGTTCAACTTTTATCTATCTATTCTCCCATGGACTACACAAGCAGAACTTTCTGGTGTTTTATTATTGTTGTCCTGCTATTTATAATAATTTATAATAAGATTGAGACATTTTTGGATGCTTAACATGCCAAAGAACAGGACAGAAAAGAATGTTCACCTGCTGTTTTGATTGCACAACTGTATTTTGAATGGAAAAGATAAAAGGCTACTTTTAGATAGTGTCCCACACATCAGAGGAATAGTGGAAAGTGACATAACAAATAATAGTGATACTTGTTCTCGGAGACATCACATTAGGAGGCCATTTGACTAGAGTTCTTTTAATAAATTGGATACTTTTCACTCTAAATTAAATGAAAATGTGCATAGAGAGAAAAAATTGAAAGCATTTTTCTACTTAAGGCAATATGGCTCACTGCCCTGTTTATGTGTTTATATAATCTGTACAATCTAGTTTCGGGTCATTTTTTTTTCCATGTCCATTTTGTTATGCTCAAGTGATAGAGAGTGCACTAGATAGTAGCCTAATTAAATCTATCAAGGAGAGCTTAGAGGAGGCAGATGCTGAGATACATGGAAAAACAGCAAGGTAGGGAGTGTGTGGGCTAGGCTTGTCTGCCTGTGACTCTTCAGCCTACTGCCTTAAAATGTTATATGAAACTACTCTAGAGCTAAGATTCCTTCTCCAGTTAATCCATAGGTGAATGGTGCCAAGATCAGAATATCTTGAACGAAGCCTTTAAGCTAGGAAATGAAAGGAAACTACAACTATTAAAAAAACAACTAGTCTAGGTAACTAGTAAATACTAGATATTGCATTTGTATCTGAGAAAATTCCAAGGACTGAGTAGCTTCTTGTATGTTTCTATTCAAGGTATTATGAATGTCAGAGGAGGAGGAAAGACTGAGGCCACTTTAGAAATCTCTAAAATAGTATATAGAACTGGTGCTAGTGGGTTTTGTAAAGGTCTGGAGCCCACGGAAGGTAACAGATGCATCCAGGATGTGGACACCTTGGAAGCCATCAGCCATTGCTAATATATTAATGTTAAAAACTTCAAAGTCCAAAACATCTGGAATCATCAAGTCTGGGATTCTAAAAGTGCTGCTGCTATGGGGAGATAAAAATGTAATTGAGGTTCATTTTTACACAGTTACTCCCACCTACCTGGTGAGCACAGTAGCAAAGGAACACATTTCCTCTTCTCTGTATAAAATGCCATTTATGTAGTTAACAATGTTAATGTTTCTTATAAGGTAGACCTTGAATAACATGGAGTTGTCTTGTACACAACAGTATGAAAAGGTTTATAGCTTAAAGAGAGAACCTTGATTTGTGCATGAGAATGAGAATTTTTATATAAGTAGTAATGCTTTTTGTTTTCTTATCCATTCTATTACATTTATAAGTAGACTTACTTCGTACAATGTTTCAGAGGTACAATGCTTTTAAAGTTTTCATGTCTGTGTGTGGGAATGTGCATGCATGCATGTAGATGAATGATACAAAGACAGACATATATAGTAGACAGATACAGGTAGTCCTTGACCTACGGCCATAATTTTGTCCAAAATTTATGTTGCTAAGAGAGACATTTGTTAAGTGAGTTTTGCTCCATTTTACAACCTTTCATGCTACAACTGTTAAGCAAATCATTGTAGTTGTTAAGTTAGTAACACAGTTGTTAAGTGAATCTGGCTTCCCCATTGACTTTGCTACTCAGAAGTTTGAAAAAGGTGATCACATGATCCTGGGACAATGCAACTGTCATAAATACAAGTCAGTTGTCAAGCCTCTAAATTTTGAACACAGGGATGCTTCAGCGGTCATAAGTCATTTTTTTCAGTGCTGTTGTAACTTTGAACAGTTACTAGATGAACTGCTCTCAGTCAAAGACTACCTGTATTGTGTACTACTATTTCTATAATCTTTCTTGGGTTTGCTCTTATAATGTCTGTCTTATTTATCTGTCTGTCTGTCTGTCTGTCTGTCTGTCTGTCTGTCTGTCTATCTATCTATCTATCTATCTATCTATCTATCTATCACCTATCTATCATCTGTCTATCTGTCTGTCTGTCTGTCTACTATCTATCTATCTATCTATCTATCTATCTATCTATCTATCTATCTATCTATCTATCTATCTATCTATCTATCTGTTTATAACATTTCTCTGCTATTTTTGGAACAGTGATATAAGTTCCATTTGGCAGGACTAAATGGTCCACTTCTTTTATTTGCTGATTATTGTATCATGAGCCATTTAAAAAGATCTAAGATGAAACTTGCTGGGTCAAACCCAAGGCTTTACTAGTTCAACATCTTGTTTTTCACAGTTGCTGGCCAGACGCCTAAGGGAAGCCCACAAGCATGAAGATAATCACGTTCTCCTGCTGTTGCTGTCCAGCATGGACATTCTGCCATTATGATCTGCAGTCCCTTTGATACTGGAGGTGGTATTTTTAACATATTGCAGAACAAAGGTATCTAGTTTCATACAAAATGCTGAAGAGTTATGAAAATATCTTTCCCATTTTTCTTTCCAATTTTCTAATATTAGCAGCCAAACCAAGTTTGGCTGTCACCTTATCCAAGAATTTGTTTCTGAAGTTATTGTTTTAAGTCGACGATGGGTTCTGTTTTCCAAACAATTTATTATACAAGTTTCATCATGATCACCTTTTTTTGCTTTTCCAACTCAGAGTATTTTATGTGTTAGCAGAATTTGTGAAAAACAAAATACTGAATCCACAGAGTTAAGGACTTAACAAACTGAATTTAGTTTAGATATACATAGATTGGAAAAATAAAGGACAGTCAAATATTTTTTAGGATAAATTAACAGAGTAGATCAAGACAAGCTTGAAAGCAACTCATATACATATGTTGTACATTTTTCATGTAGCTAACTTCATCACTGGAGGTTTTTAAGAAGAGACTGGACAGTCACTTGTCTCAAATGGTATAGGGTCTCTTGCTTGAATAGGCCATTAGACTAGAAGACCTCCAAAGTCCCTTCCAGCTCTATTCTGATTGATTGATTGATTGATTGATTGATTGATTTTGCTAGCCAATATGCTTGCAGTGCTCTAATCTGGATTTATACCTGGATAACTGCTGCAATTATATTGACACTGCTCCTTAAAATATTTCCCTTCCATTGTTCTTCCAACAGTTGGATCAGTGGTTCTCAACCTTTTTAATGCCGCGAACCCCAACCGGTCATAAGTTGAGGACTACTCAACTGGTTGTAAGTCGAGGACTACTCAACTGGAGCAGCACCGTTTGCAGAATGGGACTTTTGGCGGGCTCAGCAGGGCAGAGACAGCCTGGACAATTCCTATTGGCTTTTGAAATCCAATAGAATTAGACTCTATTCAAGAGAGTCTATTCTATTGGCTTTCAAAAGCCAATACAATAAAAGGGAGTAGCACAGCTAAGGAAAAGGGGGAAAAATGGCGAACTGTGTTGCTTGGCGACCCCCGTGAAATGGTCGTTCGACCCCAACTGGGGTCCCGACCCACAGGTTGAGAACCACTGAGTTGGATGATTCACGGTAGAGATAAAAAAAAAAGAGAGAGAGATTCAGTAGAACTTTTGGACTAGGTACAGGGATAGGCAACCTTGGCTTTTTTATGACTTGTGGACTTCAATACCCAGAAGTCCTGAAGCAGCCTTGCTGACTCAGGAATTCTAGGAGTTGAAGTCCACAATTCATAAAAGAGACTAGGTTGCCTACCTCCTGGACTAGGATAAAGAGCAGATATACTGAGCAACTTGCTGATATTAAAGTTGTCTAGTGAGGAAACAAAACAAGGTGGATCAGTGTCACAACAAGCAGTTCACTCCAATGCAGTTGATGGCCCATTCTGAGTAAAGATTTTCCTAGAAAATTTGGTGGCATCATAATCAAGTTTCAATACAAAATCAAGTTTTCAAATCAGATTAGCAAGTCAGTTTTGGTGACCAAAATGATATGTGTCTAACTCCTTTTAGGAAATTTATGGTACTTCAGACTTTGGGAACACAGCTGCAGCTTTTCTTCCATGTGGAGGAAAAATATCAGGAGTGTTGACTGGTGTGTTGGCTGTCTAGTATTAACTTGAATAGCTGACCAATGCAGTTCATTCTTTTTTTTTTTTTAATTGAAAAATTTTTAAATTTTACAAAAAGAAAAAAATTCCCTTCCCCAACCCTCCCAACCCTCCCCTACCCTCCCACAATCTTCCCAGAGCTGAATACAGGCTTAATTAAAAAAAAAAATCTTAAGATACATATAAACCATAAACAAATCTATAAAAAAAATTTAAAAAAATCTTAAGATACATATAAACCATAAACAAATCTAAATACATTCATTAAACAAATTGTAAAATAGTTAACAACAATATATATAAAAAGAAATACAAGAAGAAAGAAAGAAAGAAACAGAAACAGAAAAAATCCAATAAGAAAAAAAAATTGAAAAAAAAAATGTCTATGAAATATCTTAAATTTTAAATATAAATTATTCAAAAACTAAATAATATTTTTTATATCCAGCTTATATTGTATAAAATCTATCCATTTTTTCCATACCAGGAGGTACTTCTCCTGCGATTGATCTTTCAAGAAAGCCGAAATCTTTGCCATTTCCGCCAAATAAGAAACTTTAAGAAACCACTCTTGCAAAGTAGGCAAAGATTCCTTCTTCCAACATTGCCCTACTAACAACCTGGCGGCTGCGATTAAGTTTAACATCAATATAGTCTCTTTACTATCACAATCAGAAACAATACCTAACAAGAACAATTGTGGGGTAAATTTTATCCTTCTTCTGAAAATTCTTTGGATATTCCACCATATCTTAATCCAAAAAGCTTTTATATTTTTACATGACCACCAGATATGATAATAAGAAGCATCCAAACATCCACATCTCTAACATTTAGGCTGCAAATCAGGATACATACGAGACAATTTTTGTTGATCAAGGTTCCATCTATAAAACATTTTATAAAAATTTTCCCTTAAATTTTGGGCTTGTGTAAATTTAACATTCCTCACCCAAATAATCTCCCAAGTATCTAATAGAACCGGTTCATCAAAATTTTGTGCCCATTTAACCATACATTCTTTAACTAATTCTGCTTCTGAATCCAATTCTACTAACACCCCATAAATTCTCTTAATATGAGTTCGTCATTGATCTTTTATTTGTTTTAACAAATTCTCCTCTTCTCTAAGCAATCCCATGTTACGATCTATCTTCCACCTCTCCACTATTTGTCTATACTGAAACCATGAGTAAATAATATTTTCTTGTGTTAAATCTTCCAGAGATTTTAATTGCCAGTTTTTACCATCCCATCTAAGTAGTTGTGCATAAGAAACACTATCCATCTTAATTCCTCTCCTTATCCCTTCTATCGCATGCCATGATATAGCCCATAATGGAATTTTAAAATCACTTCTATAATATTTCTTCCAAACCCGAAGTAAAGAAGTCCTTATAATATGAGATTTAAAAACCCTATCAACCTTTTTATTAAAAATTAAATAGGCATGCCATCCAAAAAGTAAATCCCAGCCCTCCAAGAGGAGTATTTCTACATTTGTTAAATTAACCCAATCACTAATTAATGTTAAAACAGCAGCATCATAATACAATTTCAAATTCGGTATCTTGAGTCTACCTCTCTCACGAATATCTTGTATAATTTTAAGTTTTACTCTTGGTTTTTTCCCTGCCCAAATAAATTTGTTGATACCTTTCTGCCATTCATTTAAATTAACCTCATTCTTTAAAATGGGTATCATTTGAAATAAAAAAAGAAACTTTGGCAGAACATTCATTTTAATCACTGCAATTCTCCCCAATAGGGATAGTTGCAGCTTCTCCCAATTTTCCAAATCTCTTTGTATTTTGACCCACAACCTTTCATAATTATTTTTATACAATTTTACATTAGAGACAGATAAAATAACCCCCAGATATTTTACCTTATTAACAACCTCAAAATCTGTCAACCTAACCAAAGTCTCCTTATCCAAATTGGTCATGTTTTTAGGCAATATCTTAGTCTTATTATTATTAATTTTGAAACCCGAAACCTGTCCATACTGATGTATCAATTGTAATAACTCTATTACAGAATCAGTTGGTTGAGATAAAGTAACA